>NC_048230.1:54125902-54208540 GCF_002007445.2 Ailuropoda melanoleuca | reverse complement strand
GTTGTTTCTTGCCTTGTCAATTTTTGCCATTCTAACTGGTGTAAGGTGGTATCTTTGTCTGGTTTTGATTTCAATTCCCCTGATGGCTAATGATTTTGAACATTTTTTCCTGTGTCTGTTAGCCATTTGTATGGAAAAGTATCTGTTCATATCTTCTGCCCATTTTATGATTTGTTTGTTTCTCGCGTATGAGTTTGAGAAGTTCTTTGTAGATCTTGGATACCAGCCTTTTATCTGTAGCATCATTTGCAAATATATTCTCCCATTCCGTGGGCTGCCTCTTAGCTTTTTTGACTGTTTCCTTGGCTGTGCAGAAGTATTTGTGACTTTTGTTGCTGGCTATAGGGTCTCTGTCCCACCTACTCAGACTTGCAGCTATGGAACAAAACCAACCAAAGATGGTAAGAAAGTGAATGGGTGTGGCCAAGCTCCAACCAAACCATTCACAAACAAACAAACAAAAACGGGTGATGGGCAGGATCTGTCCGTGGCCATAGTTTGCAGACTCCTGCTGTAGTGTGATGTATTTTACATGCCGGTAATATTTTTGAACACCACTCTCAAAGATGCCATAGTACACCCTTGCATTGATGCGCTGTAATGTTTTAGACAACTCATTGTTGAATGTACACATGGTTTCAGTTTTTCATCATTATAAGTAATGCAGTAATGACCATTCTTGTGGCTAACTCTTTCAACACATTCTTGATTATTTCCTCGGTGTACATTAATTAAAATACCATTGATAAACCTGAGGTATGTACGAAGCCCCGCGGTCTGGCTTGCACTGCTGGAGGTTGTAACCTGCAGGCAGTTCTCTCTCGATGTTTTCCTGGTGTGGAACAGAAATTCACCTGTAGTGTTATTAGGGACCTTGAAGTTAGTCCCAGTGATTATTGTCACAGAGAGGCAGGAGAGCGATAGCTAAAGAGCTGCTTCGTGGTTCTTTTTTGGGTCATGAATATTTTGAGAATCTGAGAAAAACAAAGCCTGTTGTCTGGAGGAAAATGCACACCCTGCAAAATCCTACCTGTGATTTCAGAGGGTTCAAAGAAACCTAGACAGAGAAGTTATGGTAATAATTAGTCACCATGAAAATCTACTTTCCTGGAGACACACGTCCAAACTGGGGAAGACCTTCTGCCTATTTATCTGCCTTCTCCTTTTAGCACGGTCTCTTGGATGTTCCGTTTTCCTGGGCTAAATTCTTAAAACCTAATTTTACGTGTTCCTGTTTTTGTTTCTTATATGCTCTCCTCCGAGTTGTGCAAGAAAAGTGGGAAAAGAAAGAAGGGGATGTAGGGAGGTAGAGGAAGGAAGGGAGAATAAAAGAAATTCTGAAGAAATTGAAGAGAACAGGAAAAACAGAAGCAGGGGACAGGAACATGAAGACAACGTCACTAGCTTTGCCCCCATTTCAGAAAATCTGAGGAATGCCTAACAAAGGCCCCAAATCCCTGAGCAAATTTGAGGCCTTTCTGTTGGTGTTGACAGCCAAGAATCTGGCCCCATGGTTTAAACCCGCATTTATGGAGTGTCGCTGCAAGCATGACACCTCTGTAGGCACCAAAATGCAGGGGGAGCACAAATGCACAGGCTCCAGGGTCTGTCTGGCAACATACATGTTAGCATCAGCATGCTGCCTGATGGGACACTTGATGGCATCGTGTTGGAGCCCACAGGTCTTGACTAAAGAAGTCGGCGTGCCTCAATGTGCCGTGAAAAGAGCAGGGGCTCAACTTGACAAGTGTAATCCAAAATCCAGATTTTTATGTCAATCTCCCAGTATCAGAATGTTGACAATGATTTTTTTTTTTAAATTTAGGTTATAAAGAGCAAAAGGGGCACCACTCTGGGTCTGCATGTAACCCATGGGGAAAGATTTTGTGATCTCTGCATTAAGTAGACATTTTGTGACATTGTAACTGACAATCACTTTGACTACACACTTGTGTAGGCAGCCTGCAAGTTCCATATATTCTCCCAAATATGGTTGTATCCCAACGGAACATCTTTCTCTTGGTCATTTTCTTCAAGCAGCTAAATATCACATGCCAAGAGGAAACACAGAGGATGAATCCAAGCAGGTTGGCTTCTCTGCAAAGTACTTTCTCCCCCTGCATCAACTTTATTGGGATATAATATACATACAGGATAATATATATTCACCCATTGTAAGTGTACAGTTTGATGAGTTTTCAAGAACATGTCTGCCTGAGTTGCTTCCACAACAGTAAAGGCACAGAACTTCCATTACACCAAGAAATTCCTGGTGCCTCTTTGTAGTTAATTCTCAGAGCTCTTTCCACAACCCCAGGCAAGCATTGATCTGCTTTCTGTCACTGTAATTTTGCCTGTACTGGAACTTAATTTAATGGAATTATTCAGTGTGTATTTTTTTTTTCTGGTGTCTGACTCTTGCTTAGCGTAATGTTTTTGAGATCCATCTGTGTCTTCTACGTTCCTCCCTTTTTAGTACTGAGTGGTATGGATTTATTCATGACACGGATATACCACTCTTTTTTATCTATTCATTTGTAGATACACATGAGGATTGTTTCCAGTTTGTAGGTTATTGTGAGTAAAGGTGCTGTGAATATTTGTATATAAATCTTTGTATGGACATATACTTTCATCTCTTTTAAGTAAATACTTGGAAGTGGAATTGCTAGATTGCATGCTAAATATATATTTAATTTCATGAGAAATTGCCAATAAGTTCTCCAAAGTGGTTGTACCATTTCAAACTTCTAGCATTAAAATTTGAGAGTTCCAATTGTTCCACATCCTTATCAACACTTGCTGTTGCCACTTTATTTTAGTGATTCTACTGACGGAGCACTATGGAGTGGTGGTCTTTTTCTGCACTTAAGTCTATCTGATCTGTCTGTATGTTCTTATGTAAATATCATGCTGTTTTAATCATGGCAGGTTTATAGTTAGTCCTGAAAGCAGATTGTGTAAGACTTCCACATTGGTTCTTCATTTTCAAAATTGTTTTGGCTATTCTAGGGTTTTTAGGCCATTCTTTGTATTCCCATATAGATTTTAAAATCAGCTTGTCAATTTCTACAAAAGCCTAGTTGGATTTTGAATAGGATTGCATAGAATCTATAGACAATTTTAGGGAGAACTAACTTCCTAATGATATTGAGTCATCTAACCCATGATCATGTATGTCTTTCCATTTATTTAGGTCTTTTTAAATATTGTTCTGCAATATTTTATATTTTCAGCATTAAGTTCTTGCAAATATTGTGTTAAATAGATTCCTATGTATTTCATGGGTTTCAATGATCTTGTGAATCATACTTTTAAATATCATTTACCAATTCTGTGTTGATAATATCTAGAAATGCAACTGGTTTTTGAATATTAACCTCATTGCCTGTGACATTGATAAATTCATCAGTTAGCTCTAGTAGCTTTTTTTGTAAAGTTCCTAGGATTTTCTATGTTTATGATCATACCATCTATAAATGAAGACAGTTCAACACTTGTCCTTCCTAGGAAAGGCTTGTATTACTTTTCCTTGACTTGTACTGTCTAGGACCCCAGGGCAGTTTGAACAGAAGTGGTAGATCAGACATCATTGTTTTATCTTTGATCTTAGGGGGGAAGTAGTCAGCCCTTCCCTACTAAGCATGAATGGTGGAAGTTTTAGGTTGTTCTTTGGTGCCCCTTTTCAGGTTGACAAAATTCTTTCTATTGCTATTTAGCGGGAAATTTTTATCATGAAAGGGTATTGATTTTAGTGAAATACTATTTTTGCATCTGTTTGGCTGGTAGTATTTTTTCCCCTTTATTCTGTTACCTGGTGAATTATAGTGATTAATTTTTGAATGGTAACCTAACCTTGCTTTTCTCGGATTAAACACTACTTGGTCATGATGTTTTTCTTCTTTTATATATAACAGTGGATTCCGTTTAAAAATATTTGTTAAGAGTTTTTGTGTTTATTTTCATGGGCTATTAGTCTGTAGGGACATTTTCTCTTATTACAACTCTGTCTGCTCTGGGTATTATGGTATTGATGTCTTCAAACAATGAGGTGGCAAATGTTCTCTTCTCCTTTTTCTGAGCATGTATAATGTTAGTAGTATTTATTCTCAAAATATCGAATTTTTGAGTGAAACTATCTGGGCCTGGAATTGACTTGACGAGATGAGTTTTAATTCAAAAAGCAAGTTCTTTAATAGATTTAGGGTTATTCTTATTTTCTAGTTCTTTGTATGCCCTTTAGGTAATTTGTATCTTTCAAACACCCAGATCTTGATTCCTAATATCCTTCTCCAATAAGAGGAACTAAGGCCCTGTGGAGAAATATTTAAATATCTAAATATATATATTTTTGCTTTAAAAAAATTCCCAAATTAGATAATTTGGATGATCTGACAATAATGGGTCCATATTCTTCCTAGCAACAACCAGCAGGAGCTGAGTAGTGGCTGCCCCATTAGAAGAAGCAATGCCTTTCGTATGAAACAGGCACTGTGGCCCACAGAGCTTAAGGATAGGTTTCAGTCACTTACACCACTAGTTTCAAACTGGGGGTGATTTCACTCTTGGGGGACATCTGGCAGTATCTGAGGATATTTTCAATTGTCACACAGGGCTGTAGGGGGTGCTACTGACATCTAGTGGGTAGAGGCCGGGGGTGCTATTAAACATCCTACAAGGTACCATATAGCCCCACAACTGAGTATTACTTGTCCCAAAATGTCAGTAGTACTAAAGATCAGAAGAAACCCTGAACCCGGCCCCTCTAAGAATGTGAGTTTGCATTTCCAGCAATTTCAGGCGAGACTAATATAAATCATTTCTAAAAGGCTAGTCTTGACTTCTCTGTGCTTCTCTGAGAAGGATGGGCAGTGCGACTCCACGACATTCTGCGACAGCGGCATCTAATATTTGGACACTTGTTACATGCCAGGCGCTAACCAAGTGAATCGACATATACAAACTTGGTTAAGACTCTCAACAACTTTTCAAAGTAGGTATTATGATGATGGAATTAAAATTACATTGTTTTTATTGCAGATGACAGAAACACTTCTCAAACAGACTTTGAACAGAAAGCTCTTTTATTAGCACAAGTATAGATCTTCCTTAATGTGTGATGGGGTTACCTCCTGATGAACCCGTCGTAAGTCGAAAACGTAGTAAGTCACAAATGCATTTACTACACTTCACCTACCATCCATCATAGTTCCCCCCAGCCTGCCTTACATGTGCTCAGAACACATACATGAGCCTCCAGTTGGGCAAAATCATCTAACACAAAGCCTGTTTGATAATTAAGTGTTGAATATCTCATGTAACGTACTGAATACCGCACTGAAAGGGAGAGACAGGATGGCTGTTGACCCTGGGGACCACGGGGCTGACTGAGAGCTGCTGCCGCCCAGCATCATGGGAGAGGATCACAGCATATCGCTAGCCCAGGGAAAGATCACAGATTCCAAATTCCAAACATGGTTTCTGCTGAGCGCATATCGCTTTCACACCGTTGTAAAGTTGAAAAATTGTTAGTCAAACCATCGTAAATCAGAGACTGTTTGTATTTAGATACTGAAGTGAGACAGCCGGGGTTTGAATGCTGGCTCTGTACTTAACTAGCCCTGTGCCATTGAGCAGGTTACCAATGCTCTTTGGACCTCTGTTTGCTCATCTGAAAATGGAATATAAGAACATCCCCCTCATTGGATTATTATGAAGACTTTTTAAAAATCTATGCCTGAAGAGTACTTACAATGGTATCTGATCCATAGTAAGTGCTCAGTAAATTTTAGTAATTGTTAGTGCTATTATTATTATTATTATTATTAGTTGTTGTTGTTGTTGTTATGGTTCCCCCTCCTCCCCCTCCTGTCCCTCCCTCCCCTCCGCCCCTCCTTCTCCACTTCCTCCTCCTCTCCTTTCTTCTTCTTCTCCTTCTCCTCCTCCTCCTCCTCCCTCTCCCTCTCCCAGCCCTCCCCATCCCCTCCCCCCTCCTTCTTTCCAAGTAAATACTCAGGCAATAAATAGGAGTGCTTGTTCCAAGCATTCAAAGCATGTCATCGAATCTCTTGCTGTCACTCTCCCTTTGTTCTCAGCTTTTACTTCCGTGTTGACAATATAGCCATGAACATGTTCATACTCTAGAAGCTCAGTAAAAGCCGTAAGGTCCAGAAAAAGCCCAGAGCTACTTGTCATCAGCCCAGCTTGTGTCATCCTTAAACAAATCAACGTCACTGGGTTGGGGAAGTGCCTGGGTTAAGTGTCCACCCCTGGACCTGGAGAAGAAGTCAGCTCTTCTCCTACTGTATGCACTGAAAGTGGGGAAGGCTGACACCCCAAGGGAAAATGACCCCTTCTTGGTTTCACAAAGAAGAAGGAGTCTGAGCAGGCAAAAATGGCAGGACTTCAACTATTCCCAGTTCACAGAAAACTGTCTCCGTAAGATGGAGGAATTTTCACAAGGAGACAAAGCTAGTAAGTGTAGGAAGAATTCACTTCCTAACTTAACATTCAGGAACAATTCAGTATTAGGAAAACCTATATTAATAGATCAAAAGAAAAATATGTCACCATAGATGCTGAAAGGCTTTTGATAGAAGTCAATATCCTTTCTTGATAGATAATCCCTTCTAGCATTAAACTTAAAAAGCTATGGGACAGACTTTGAAGAAGATGACTTTAAATTGCTTCTAAGGGAGTTAGAAGAAGACTTTTAAAAAATGGATATTGGCATGATTTTCATTTTCACAAGTAAATCTATATATTTAACATGATTTCAGTGGAAACGCTATCAGTTTTTTTGAGCTGGAAGATCTAATTCTGAAGTTCAATAAAAAGTATATAAATAAGAAGACTCAGGGAAATTCTGCAACATATTCTAGCACTATGATGACAAAACCATGGTGGTTTTGGTGCAGAATAAACACATCAATGGAACAGAATGAAGTTAGACAATAGGCACAAATAAATATGGAAATTTATTATGTACAAGAGTGACCCTGAAATCACTTTGGAAAAGATTCATTATTCAATATATGTTATGAAAACATTTGAATAACTATTTGGAAAAAAAAAAAAAAGGAATCCTGCTTCACCCCACTGAAACTTACACCAGATGTTCAAGTATTTAAATGCAACTTATTAAGTGGAACCTATTATTTCCTAGAAAATATGGAAGAATTTTTTCATTGTCACAGGATGAAACAACTCTTGGTCCTGGCCGATCTAATCCTGTTAAGATGAGGTTATAAAAGATTAAGATGGGCCCCAACTCAATGATTAGTGTCTTGCAAAGGGAGGGAGATTTGGATGCCCAGATGCTCAGGGAAGAAGGCCCTGTGAAGACAAAGGCAGACGCTGGAGACGCTGTCGCAGCCAGAGCTCGTTAAGGATTGCTGGAAACCACCAGAAGCTGGAAGAAGAAGGGAGGATTTTTCCCAAGAGCTCTTGGAGAGAGAATGGCCCTGCCACCATCTTGATTTGGAATGTCTACCCTCTAGAATGCTAAGAGAATAAATTTTGTTGTTTTAAGCCACCCAGTTGTGGTAATTTGTTACATTAGCTGTAGTAAGCTAATACAAATATTTATAAAGAATTTGCGTGGGGAGAATGATACCAAAAACAAAACTAAGAGGCAAATGGGAAACGTATTTGTAACTCATGGGATGAAGGACTAGTTTCCTTAACAAGAACGCCTATAAATCAGTATTTTTCAGAAAGCTGACCACTGAATAGAAAATGGGCACATGAAGTTCTGTAACAATGTTATTATAGCTTTGTTGGGAGAATTAAACAATTTATGTGGGACCCAAGGAAAGTGATGATCTCATGGGTGGCCTCAGATCTCCCCTTTCACCCACTTCAAGACCATACACAACATCTTACCACATTCTTCCTCTTTGCTTTGGTGACTAAGTAGATTTTGCTGAAGTTTTTAGGGAAAAGAAGGAAGAGGACCTACATCACATACCATGTAGCAAAGCATCATTTTATTTGATTTTATTATTTGATTTTATTTATTTTTCAAATTTTGATTTAAATTCTAGTTAGTTAACATATAGTGTAATATTGGTTTCAGGAGGAGAACTTAGTGATTTGTCACTTGTATATAACACCTGCTGCTCATCACAAGTGCCCTCCTTAACACCCATCACCTGTCTAGCCCATCCCCCACCCACCTCCCTTCCAGCAACCCTCACTTTGTTCTCTGTAGTTACAATCTCTTATGGTTTGGCTCCCTTTCTCTTTTCCCCCCTTCCCCTATGTTCATCTGTTTTATTTCTTAAATTCCACATGAGTGAAATCACACGGTATTTGTCTTTCTCTGGCTGACTTATTTCTCTTAGCATAATATACTCTAGCTCCAACAACGTCATTGCAAATGGCAAGATTTTGTTCTTTTGAAGGCTGAGTGATATTCCACTATATATATAATATGCCACATCTTCTTTATCAACTCATCACTTGATGGACATTTGGGCTTTTTCCATAATTTGGCTAGTGTAGATAACGCTGCTATAAACATTGGGGTGCAGGTGCCCCTTCGAATCCCTATGTTTGTATCCTTTGGGTAAATACCTAGAAGTGCAATTGCTGGGTCGTAGGGTAGCTCTATTTTTAACTTTTTGAGGGACCTCCATATTATATTCCAGAGTGGCTGCCTCCCTTTGCATTCCCACCAACAGGGTAAGAGGCTTCCCCTTCCTCCATACCCTCACCAACACCTGCTGTTTCCTGTGTTGTTAATTTTAGCCATTCTGACAGGTGTGAGGTGGTGTCTCACTGTAGTTTTGATTTGCATTTCCCTGATGATGAGGGGTGTTGAGCATCTTGTCACGTGTCTGTTGGCCATCTGTGTGTCTTCTTTGGAGAAATGTCTTCTGCTCATTTCTGAAATGGATTATTTTGTAAAATGTCATTTTTAAAAATCGCTTTTCAAATCTATTCTTTCCTCAAAGTTCTACTCTGGGCACCAGTGTCTTCTAGTTTTCCTTGTTTTTTCTTCTGGCCTGTACAATTCCCAACCCTGACTTTCAGCTATTTCCCCTAGTAACTTAGCCCTCAGCCTGCATGATAGCCTGCAAAATAAAAGCTGAACGGTTAACTAATCCATCCTTAAAAAACTTTCAGGGACCAACCACTGTCAGTCTCATGGGATTTCATCAATCCAGTCATGTTACCTTTTCTTAGAGCAGAGAAACAGAGGAGGACTCTGCTGCTACGAACAGGAGATCTTCCCCAGATGACCGCAAATCAAGGCTGACCTCCTGGAGGCACAACCTGGGCAACTGTACCAGGTCCACACTCAGAAATTCTCCATGCTTGACTTAATGCTCTGTTGTTACTGTTTTGAAATTCCTTTACTTTTTGAACAAGGGGCTCCACATTTTCATTTGTACTTGGCCCCCACAAAGTATAGAGCGAGTCCTGACAAAGACACTGTTGATTAGGGATGCCTGGCCGGCTCAGTCGGTAAATCATGTGACCCTTAATCTTGGGGTCGTGAGTTCAAACCCCATGTTGGGTGTAGAGAGAACTTTTAAAAAATTCTTTTTTTGAAAAAGAAACTATTGAATAAATGAGAATTATTATTATTATGACTCAAAGCACAAATGCTTTATCTTCTGATTTGTCCAAGAGATAGAGCCTCTCCGATCTTGGTATTTAAAAAAAAAAAAAAAAAGGCAAATGGGGAGGAGAGAAAACAAATTCGCTTCCTGAACTCAGAAGCCTGGAAAGCTGGCACCATTGCCTTTAGCAAGATGCTATCTGACATCTTTTGGCTGAATGCGTCCTTTTGTGGGGTGATTAAACAGCAAATATCTCTGAGTAGCATAACGTTTATTAGACATTGCTCTGTTAGGGCAGCTTGTGTTTTCCTTGTATTCTGTTTCCATGTGCAAGTGTGTACAATTTGTTGATTTAAATAAAATTCAAAATAAGCCGTGGTGCTTGAAGAGCTGCTGACAGGGCCTCATGGAGAACTTTGAGGGTTTTTTTTATTTTATTTTTTTTTATTAGGCAACAACTCTGTGTCTGTGTCATGATTTCCTGCACCATGCCTCTCCTCCAGCTCCCTCCCTGCTCTTAGCCATATCAGACAGCAGCCCCAAACCAATACTTCTACTTTTTTGGAATGTTCTTCTGGCTTTCTGAAATATTTCTATCCATGAGGCAAGGATTCTGTTTGTCCACCCCTGTCCCCCAGATTATTAGAGAGAAGGGACAAGCTTGTCCAGGACGAGGGTAATCTACATTTAAACACCGTACTGTTTATTTTAATATAACTTAGTAATACATGTTATACGCTTTAGACTTTCTGGAATGCCGATCATCCATTCGTTCAATATTTGATTTAAAAATTAACTGATGGCAAAGTGCGGAGAAATGAATGATCTTGCAGGCCCTGGATAGAATGCCAATGTCTGTTTGAAATAAAAATACCCGTGATCTTGATGAAGCCCTTTGCTCCTCTGCTGTGGCCTAGAGAAACCTTCACACCAGGGCACAAGGATCTGCAAGGACGTAAGTCACATTCCTTGAGGGGAGTACGAGAACTGGAAGCAACCTACATGTCCATTGGAAAGGAGATGGTGAAATAAAGTATGAAAGAGTGACATGAGGTGTAGTGATTAAAAAAAGAACAAGAAAGATCTCTATGGCCCACATAAACAAGTCCTCAGGACATTTTCGAGAGGGAAAAAAGAAGCAAGTTGCAGGGGCACCTGGGTGGCTCAGTTGGTTGAGAGTCCAACTCTTGATTTTGGCTCAGGTCATGACCTTAAGGTCATGAGATCGAGCCCTGTTCAGGGCTTCATGCTCAGTGAGGAGACGGCTTGGGGATTATCTTTCTCTCCCTCCCTCTGACCCTCCCCCTGCTCATACTCTCTCTCTCTCTCAAATAAATAAATAAATCTTTAAAAAAAAAAAAACAAGTTGCAGAAACATGACTCACCATATGAGGCCTTTTCTAACAACGAAAATGTTCTAAAAGCACAAAACAATATTCTGCGTGTTCCATGGGCACACGCATGGGCACAAAAATCCTTAGAAAATCAGAAGAAAAGGAAAATTGATACAGAGATTAGCACATGAAGGGGGAGGTATCACAGCAAGGGAGAAGCTAAAAGGAACTTCATTTGCATTTGTGACATCATACTTCGTATGAAATTTTATGTACTTATTGTTTCATGACAAGTTAATATTTTTAACCAACACCAAAATGTGTCTGTTATAAAATTCAAGGAGTTATATTCAAGGAGTCAAAATTCAAGGAGTTAATATTACCTACATGGTTCTTTATATTCAATACTTTACATATCAGATATATGTTTTAGGCATATAGATTTCGTGTGCGACACAGTATCCCTGTGTTTCTTTATATGGATTTCTGAAGATTCTTGCAGAGTATTCTGTCCATTTGAAACCACTGAAATGAATGTCTACTCCAGGACAAAACATGCAATGGGTCAGAGAGCACAGCCAGGAGCAAGCAGGGGCGTGTCCCCAGCTTCAAAAACTTCTGGTCCTGTGAAATTCTTTTTTTTTTTTTTAAGATTTTATTTATTTACTTATTTGACAGACAGCGGGAAAGAGAGCGATAGCACAAGCAGGGGGAGCAACAGAGGGAGAGGGAGAAGCAGGCTCCCCACGGAGCTGGGAGCCCAATGTGGGACTCGATCCCAGGACCCCGGGATCATGACCTGAACTGAAGGCAGATGCTTAACTGACTGAGCCTCCCAGGCACCCGGGTCCTATGCAATTCTTGACAAAATGTGGCCCAAAGACCCCTGCATGAGACCCAGGAAAGCAGAACTTGCACACATGAGGCGTGGAAATCAGCCATTTTCTCAAGCTTGCCTGGAACTTCTCTGCGTACCGTGGTTAGGATTGTCCACTTCCCGTCGTTTCCCCACCCCTAACTCATGATCTTATTTTGCTTCCTCACAGTTTTGCCCTTTTCTTACTCATTTATTCACTTGTTTATCTTTCTACCTCACTGGACTCCTCGTGGGGAGAGCCCACGTCCCTGTGGCCGGACTCACCCTGCACCCAGAGCCTGCCTGGCATGTTGCCATCCAGGAAACATCCAGATCTCACTGACATGCCTGCACGAAGGAATGAAAGCAGAACAGATCGTTCCCTTCCATCTGCTGGGGGTGGAGGTCCCCGTATTGCTATTTTACCACCTCCTGTCATACCTGAAGTCTATTTTAAGATTTTTTATTTACTTATTTAACAGAGAGAGAGACAGCCAGTGAGAGAGGGAACACAAGCAGGGGGAGTGGGAGAGGAAGAAGCAGGCTTCCCAGCGGAGCAGGGAGCCCGATGCGGGGCTCGATCCCAGGACCCTGGGAACACGCCCTGAGCCGAAGGCAGATGCTTAATGACAGCCACCCAGGCGCCCCCCCGAAGTCTATTTTAGAGAAGAAAATGCTATAAATAATTAGAATTTCTTCTTATTAAGAGTCCTACTACATGCTAGCTGCTGCAGAGGATTTTGTCTCCCGAGCATCTTTTTCCTGTTACTATTGCTACATGACAAATCACCCCAAATATAGTGGCATAAGGCAACCAGTTTCCTTTGCTCTCAGATAGTGTGGGGAGGAAGCTAGACAGGGCACAAGGGATGACTAGTCTTTGTCTCACAGTGTCTAGGGGATCCCCTGGGAAGGCTGGAACCCTGGGGGTAACAGGTGGTTGCAAGCTGAAATTATCGGGAATGGCTTCTCTCACGCGGCTGATTGGTGGATGACAGTCGGTGGCTGGGACCTCACCTGGGTTTATTGATAGTAACAACCTCCCCTTGGCTTCCCCCTGGGGCTGCTTGAGCTGCCTCATGGCAAGACAGCCTCAGGGTATTTGGACTTCTTTCTTGGGGTCCAAGTGTGAATGCCTCATCTCCATTTGTGCTCTACACTCAGAAGGCATCCAGATTCACTCCCACCACATTCGATTCATTACAAATGAGTCACAAGTCGGCCCAGACTCAAGGGAAGGAAAATCAGACTCTCCTTCTGGATAAGGCAGTGGGTATGTTCTAGAAATCATTGCACGGGAGATAGTCTCCCTGCCATCTTTGGAAAACACAATCTGCCATACCTTCGTAACAATCCCACACATAGGCGCTCATAACCCATTTCATAGATGAGCGAGCAGGTGCAGAGAAGACATCATTTGCTCAAGTCCAAATATCCAGACCGTAAGTGGCTGAGAAAGGATTCAAACTCAGGTCTGGTTGTCCCCAGACCTCCCTCTCCCCACACCTCGCTGCTGTCACATCAGGGGGAGATTATATTTCCAGGCTTCATCCTTCCCGGATTGTTTGTCGGGGAGACCTATCCGGATCCCAGCTGTTGCCTTACGTAGAGATCGTGGCTTCCGGCGAATTTACAAATGGCTTTACCCGTGCGATAACCTGAGCGTTAGTAGGTTGGCGTTGAAATGCGTCCCCTCTGAAGGTCCAGAGCGATGGTTTTTAAGAGACCAGACTTTGCGCAGAGTTTGCAACTTCAGGACGGCAGCTGATCCGCGGCGATCATTGACTCCGGTGAAATATGATCCTTCGCCTTTGTGACACAATTATTTGGGTATTTACCACAAAGGCCCTTAAACGGGGCCTTTTCGATCAGAAAAGAAGAAATAAGCTGAGGGGGGAAAATAGCTAAATTTAAATGTAACTGCTCACATTGTTTTGTCCTTAGATGGATGGTAGGTCTTTCTCATTATTCACCAAGCCCAGACATGCTACCAAGAGCGATTTGGCAACTTGCGAAGATAAATCACAACCAGGACGGCTGCCGTCACTGTCACAGCGAGACCGTGGCTCTGGGGGCTGACAGAGGGTGGGAGCAAGAGCACCGGCCCCGCTGGTGTGGACACAGAGAGAAAAAGGAGGACCCGGAGAAAGGAAAACAGAAGAAAAGCAATAAAAATTCCATGTCTCCCTCTACGTTGTTCCCAAGTGCCACGCTTTCGAGAGAACTAATGTTTTGTGGGTCCTCAACAGGTCAGGAAGAAGACAGATGGCAGGTTACTGAAACAGGCTGGGAGGGAAGTTATGAATTTAACCATCCAACAAGAAGAAAACACAGATTCAATATGTAGCCCATGAGAAGATGGAAGAAAGCATCCAGACACTCTGAGAATCTGAAGGGAGTTGTATTTTCAAGATATTTTTAGATGAAATCTTTTACACATGGCACAAAGCTGAGATCCTCCCAAATTATCTTTGTCTATTCTTACAGTCTCCATTTTTGTGCTGATAAAAGCAACATCTTCTAATAATATAAATTTTAGCAAATATAAAAAAAATGTATGAAACCCCATAATCTTTTCATCCAGGAGCAACCAATATAAATATTTTGTTAGGCAGCTTTCTGGCATTCCTGTGCGTATATATACACATAACTACATGTATTGCAAAAGTGGGCTCACATGAGACCTAATATTTTGTGACCCGCCATTTGTCCTTCATAGATCATCAGTGCCTTTATGTGTCAATAGGTAGACATTTCCATAATCATGTTTAATTGATGCACCATCTCCCATTGTGATATTATCTCACCAATCCACTGTTCGCTGCTTGGTTAGGGTTGTGAATTTTTTATTATAAATAATATTGTAAGAACAACCTTGCATGTATATCTTTGTGCATTTACTTGCTCGTTTGATCTGGATCTATTTCTCAAAGTGGATTTTTTAAGAAAAGGAGACACATTATTAAGGAGTTTATACATTGTGTTAAATTGTTATCTTGGAGAGTCATACCAAGAGTTATCTAAAGTCGAAGTTAAAAGTTAATGCAATTTGCATATTTTCTCCTCTCTCTCTTTCTCCTTCCTGTCTCTTCCTCTCATCCCTCCCCTTGCTTCTTTCTCTCTTCAGTAGCAGATCAGTAACTACTATCGGTGAAGCAGTTTCTCCCACTCCTGTTGCTCTCAAATTAGGGCCGTGGTCAGCGAAACATGGCCTGTGGGCCAGTTTGGCCCCCTGTCTGCTTTCATTCAGCCTGTGAGCTAAGAAGAGCACTTATATTTTTCATGTTTAATAAAAAAGAAAACAAAGAATAATAAATCGGGATACATACAATTATATACAATTGAAATTTCAGGGTCCATAAATAAAGTTTTATTGAGACACGGTCACTCCCCTTTGGCTTACATATTGTCTGTAGCCAGTTTGGCCCTAAAACAGCAGAGCTGAATAATTGGTATATGTGTGGCTGGAGCGAGCACAAGACAGCTGAGTAGTTGGGACAGAATGTACGGTCTACAGAGCGTCAGAAGGTCAATAGTCCCCTGACGCCACGTCACGACGCCTACGTCATTCAGCTCACGTCATCTCATTGTGTAGGTCTCGTGTTATCCCACATCATCCCAAAAAGAAGGCTGAATACCGCACAGTAAGGTATTTTGAGAGAGAAAGAGAGAGACCCCATCCACAAAACTTTCATTACAGCCTACTATACTCTATTTTATACTTATTAGTTACTGTTGTTCATCTTTTGCTGTGTTTAGTTTATAAATTAAACCTTATCATAGGCATGAATGTACAGGAGAAAACATAGTATATATTATATAGAGTTTGGCACCGTCCATGATTGCAGGCATCCATGCGGATCTTGAAAGTGTCCCCCACAGATGGAGGGGGACTACTGTATTCAAGATGGAAACGAGCTTCTCTTCTCTTCTCTTTGCATCCTTGTTTCTTCTTGTTTAGCCTGTCCTAGCTTGAGTGTCACCAACTCAGAGACATCTGCCCCGGAAACCCTATCTGATTTCCCAGAATCACCCCATGTGTTTCTTTCATTGCACTAAACATGAAGATTATTCTTTTATTTATTTGTTGATGTATTTATTATCGCTGCCCCTCCCCCCCATTTAAAATGTAAGCTCCATGAAGAAAGGGACTGGTCTATCCTGTTCATCAGTGTCTCAGCACTTACCCAGCATCAGTGTGAGTGAATATTAGTCTGACCCCCAAAATACCCGTAATTTTGCCTCCATCAAGGCGGTCCCTGCTCCTTCTTTCCTTTTGTCTCTGCCTCCAACATGATGAATTCTTATCACTTCCTTGACATACGCACCCATTTTTTCCTCTTTCACACAAGTCATTTTTGGGCCTAGAGCACCCCTCATCCTCCCCACTCCCATCCTTCTTGCCCCACCACCTCTTACTTGCCCTTAGTGTCAGCTTCTCAATCACGTCCATCAGGATACTCCCCACCCCTCAGTGGGGGCAGTTGTCTTTCCTTAGTGCCCCAGTGCTCCACACATCTGCTCACCCCCAGTGCTTATTCTTGCTTGCTTAATTGTCTGTCTCTCCCATTAGAACTGGCAGCAAAGGACCCAACCCGGGGGGGGGGCACATGGTAGGTCCTCCATTGATGGGTTTTGAATGAATGAATGAATGAATGAATGAATGAATACACATCAAATCATTGTTTTCTCTATAACTAACCACAGAACAAAACACAAGTTATTCGTTAAACAGACTAAGATCTACTTTTCTCCACATGTAAAATCTTTCCATTGGAAACGACGAATGGAAGGGTCACAGACTGTGCATAGACAATTTACAAGGAACACATATATTTTATAAAAAATATATTACAAGATACTTAATACCCGACTCAAGAGGAATGAGAATTAAAATTTTACCAGGAGACCATTTTTCCTTTCCCAGTTTGAAAAGATCACAAAGTTTGATAAAAACCCCTGGGAGTGAGAGGATGGGAAAGAGGCCTTCTCATGTACGACGGATGGCAACGTTAATCCCGCAACCTCTATATAGGACAATTTGGCAATATTTATCAAAATTACAAACGCACGGACCCTTTGCCCCAGCTAGCCCACTTCTGGGTATTTATTCTACAGACACCCTCCCCCGTGTGTGGAATGACCTGATTTACTGCGGGGTTGTTGGTAAGAGCAAAAGTTTGGAAATCCCCTGAATGCCTCCAGGTTCAGAAAACTTAATGAATAATTGACGCCATGACCCTATATTGGAGTGTATTGCATTTGTTTTTCTTTTTTGAAAGACCAAGTTCTTTATTAACTGATATGCAATGATTTCCAAGATAAACGATGTTAGGATTAAAAAAAACAAGGTGAAAAACGAGGTGTATAATATATTACCCTTCGAGTAGAAAAGAAGAGAAAAGAGTGTGTGTACTTGGGTGAACATGCATTTATTTGTGTAGGAAAAAAATACCCAGCGAATGAGAAATCTGAGAGAAGGGTTGCAGGATGGCACAGAGGTAAGAGGGGAGGAAGACTTTTTGCTCTGAATGACCTAATTTTGGGCTTAGCACAAACATTGAAAAGAAAGAAAGAAAAAGGAGAGACAGGAAGAGAGAGAGAGAGAGAGAGACGTCGGTCCTAGACCAAGTAGAATAACCCAGCAGCTCATGGTAACGAGTCTAAAAATCTCCAACTTCCCCGGTGGTTATAACAAAGTAAGAAAATTAGAGAGACAAGCCCCAGCCTCTTGCCTCTTTCATGAGGCTCCCAGTTTCTCTGATGATTCTGCAGTAATTAGAGAGAGCTGATTCAAGCCTCTAAGCCTCATCTATCTGCCGACCCAAGGGACAGATCCCACCACCTGCATAGCCATTGAGAGAGAACCCGCCAGATCCTCCTTCCTGGCACCGGGGAAGACACAGCCCCTGTTCCGGGGAGGGCTCTGTGATGTTGATAGCTGCAGCAGCTACTGTCATAGCTCAGTTCAGCTGAAAGGATTAGACTGTCCTGAATATGTCAATCAGATATCAAAGATAAATGAAGTTTGAAAAAATAAAATGTGCGATTTATTTTTAAAAAATAGTCTTTGGGAGACACCCAGAATGCACTTTGAAAAATCTAAGGGAAATATGTCATGAAAACAAATCTGCACTCTGCTGTCCAACTTTAATTTTTCACTGATAATGTGCAAGCAGGCTACAGCCCAGCCAATAAATAAATATTCTCCCCTTCTTAATGGTCTCCGATTTCCATTTGCTGGGACCGAGGACCTGCTCCTGAGGGGGCACGGGCCCCCTCCTTTCAGCTCGGCCCACCCCCCTTTCCAGGTGCCCTGGGTGCTAATGAGCTGGCACTGGCCCCCAGTGCTCTGCCCCAAGGACATCCCATCCCTGCAGCTCCGGGAAAGGCATTCGCCAAGGCGTCTGCTAAGCTGCCTTGGCATTGCTCACCAGTTGGGCTTGGTGATGTTTGGGGTTTTAATTCACTTTACTAAAATTGCCTTTCATTCACTTGGTGACAGGTAGTTATTTGTTTTCAGGGTTCCATTTGACATTTATTGTTAGCACAAAACACTAATAATAATAATTAGCGCCTTTTTAGAGTTGTCTGGGGTTTTCGGGCTGCTGCATTGTTACTATAAAACATCCCGATGCTTTGCTGTATATAAGATAGTATGATGGTATTTAAATGTAACAAAAGGGTTTATTATACTCAGGCCAGATTGCAGTATCTCTGAGCCCCCCTCCCCTGTGAGTAAGCCAAGACTTAATATCCTCTAAACTTGTCTGTAATGCTAATACCTATCTTTTTTTTTCTTTTCTTTTTTTTTTTTCAAGTAGGAAGAAAACCTCAGCCAGCCATGAATGGTTTGGTTTTCTTCTTACAAACAAGCAAGCAAATCTATGACTTATTCTCTAGAACTACGCTGTCCAATAAGGTAGCCATTAGCTACATGTGACTATGCAAATCTAAAATAATGGAAATTAAATAAATTAAGTATTCAGTTCTTCTGTTGCACTACCCACTTTTCGACTATTCAAGATCCACATGTGGCCAGTGGCTACCATAAGAAACAGTGCAGCTGGGGAACATGCCCGTCATTGCAGAAAGTTCTCTTGGACAGTACTGTACTAGAACCTTGCTACTTAAAATGTGACCTAAGGACCAGCAGCATTGGCATGACCTGGGAATTTGTTTAGAAATATAGTCTCGGGATAAAGAAAGGGGGGGTAATTAGAAGGGGGAATGAAGCATGAGAGACTATGGACTCTGAAAAACAAACTGAGGGCTTCAGAGGGGAGGAGGGTGAGGGAATGGAATAGGCTGGTGATGGTTATTAAGGAGGACACGTATTACATGGTGCACTGGGTGTTATATGCAACTAATGAATCATCGAACTTTACATCAAAAACCAGGGATGTACTGTATGGTGAATAACATAATATAATAAAAATATTATTATAAAAAAAAAAGAAATATAGTCTTGGGACATCTGGGTGGTGCAGTCCACTGAGTGTTCAATTCTTGGTTTTGGCTCAAGTCATAATCCTAGGATCGTGAGATTGAGCCCGATGTCAGGCTCCATGCTCAGCACAGAGTATTCTTGGGTTTCTCTCTCTCTCTTTCTCTCTCTCTCCCTGACCCCCCCCCCAACTCTCATGTGTGCTCGAGCTGTCTCTCTCTTTCAAATAAATAAATCTTAAAAAAAAAAAAAAAAAAANAAAAAAAAAAAAAAGAAAACTATAGTCTGATGATCCCCACCCCTGTCCCTAGTAACAAGATCCTTAAGTAACTTATTTGCACATTGAAGTTTGAAAATCACTGAGAATCTAGAACAAGATTCAGGAGACTTCTTCTGTAAAAAAGCAGTAAATATTCGGGGCATTGTGGGCCATACAGTCTCTGTCAAAATGACTCAACTCTGGCATTGTTTTGACAAAGCAGCCTTGGACAACATGAGAACAAATGGGTGTGGCTGTATTCCCAAAAAGTTTTATTTAAAAAACAAGAGGCAGGCTACATTTGGCCTGTGGTACATCATTTGCTGACTTGTATTCTAGAATGTTCTTTGGATGTCCCTGTGAATACTACTTGTATTATTTAATTCTCCCTCCTGGATGGATCTAAAAAATCACCATCTCTGATCAAACATCTAGGTCTGTGATTCTGGGAAAGATACTTTCCTGAACTGTCTCTGTTTCGCCTCTGTCCCTCGTTTCTAAAGAAAGCCGACCAATCTGGGCCAATGGAGGTTAACAATAAAAAAGAATAAGCATGTTGGATAAAGCAACCAAATTAATGAGGAAAGGAGGAGGGTTGGTTTGCTTTTTCTTTCTACCAAAATCTGCCCTAGTTAAACAGTATGTGGGGAGTTTCTTGGGCTTTGAAGTGAGACTTCCAGGGCCAGTGTCAGGGTCAAGTCCCAGGTCTGACATGCACCCGGCCCATCAGAGAGTCCAAGAGATCGGAGGTGTGCAGGCCTCAAGGTCTAGACTGAGTCCATCCCAGGTTTGCCTTCTACTTTGAAGATGAGTCCACATAAGAAAGAATACACCCGCCAAGGGGCAGGCTGACCAGCTGAGAAGGGACCAGTGCTTCTCCTAATCACACCACTCAGATAAGTGGCTACCCCCATATATGGCATGGAAGAAAGAACAGAAGTTCTCTCCTTCCCTTTTCTAAAAAGCCTGAAATTCCTCTCTATGAGTCAAGGTGGGAAGGCTGGAGAAGAGGAGACGTCTCTGAATCATTGACCATAATCCAGTGGATTATCTCAAATCTCCCACCAGATACAGAATGCCTGGCATGAGTGTTTGGTAGCCTCTAACTGGACATTTTAAGTTTGAATTCCATGAGCCAGGAATGTCTGAGTAGGAAGAAGATACATAAAATCAAGGGAAAAGGGCAATTTTCTCTGTGGCTATTTCTCCCAAGTTCCGGATGAAAGACAAGCATCCACTACCTCCCCTGCCAGAGTCCTTCAAGGCTAAAATTGAGGTTGAGCACCAAGAATGTGCTTGGGACAAGTTGGTTCTTTACAATCAGATACCCCGCATTCATGCTCCAGAGTCCCCATTTGTTAGCTCTGTGACTTTCAGCAAATCACAAAATGCCTCAAACCTCAATCTCCTTGTCTGAAATAGGAAATAAAAATATTATTCAGGGGTTCCTGACTAGGGGAGTCAATGAGAGCCTGACTCTTGGTTTCAGCTCGGTCGTGATCTCAGGGTCGTGAGATCAAGCCCTGTGTCGGGGGCTGCGCTGAGCACAGAGCCTGCTTAAGACTCTCCCTCTGCCCCTCTCCCCTGCGCACTCTCTCTCTAAAATAAATAAATATTTTTAAAAAATTACTCCGATATTATCATGAGAAATAAATGAGAGATAATAGATATTAAGCAATTTGTACCTACATTGGACATAGTATGTGCCCAGGAACAGCTCCTACAAAAAGTATGTCATATATCTTGAGGTTAACTTGTTTGATAAATACCCTTATATATGTTGACCACACAACGTAGGAGTTAAAGTCTCATTTTGTAGTTTATGATAGTGAGGGCCAGAGTAATGAAATTGTCTAGATAAGAACACAGTGATAGTAAGGGGCAGTGCTCGGATCTGGATGCAGGCATTCATTCTTTCTCTTTAGCTGTGCCATTTATTCCGGACAACCACTTAAGTATCCTTTTCTCCCATTTCCCCAAAAACATCCTGCTTGTCTTTCTAAGCTGGACCTAATGCTGCTTCTGGACATGTGCGTTCTACCTCAAAGACCCCCGTGCAAACAGGCCCTCCTGGAAGACACTTGCTTTGAGCAGCAACATGGCAGCCAAGAGTGGCCCAAAGTCAAGTGGTGGGGAAATCCTGGCTTTATATTGTAAGAATGAAATCCTCCAAACCAAGAATCATCTTCTCTTCAAAATCACACGGAAATTTCCTTCTCTATACCTGCTGTATAAATTCATCCTTTTATCTAGAAAAACCATTGCGTAATGGAATGGACAAGCCCAAATTGTATCTACTGTTAAAAATTAGGATACTAGAGTCTTCACATTATAGGATTACCTTAAAGAGAAGAACAGAGGATCAAATAGTGCCCCAATTTTTAAAGGTGAATACCTCTTTGATCTAACAATTTGGCTTTTTTTTTTAAGATTTTATTTATTTATTCATTCGACAGAGACAGAGACAGCCAGCGAGAGAGGGAACACAAGCAGGGGGAGTGGGAGAGGAAGAAGCGGGCTCATAGCGGAAGAGCCTGATGTGGGACTTGATCCCATAACGCCAGGATCACGCCCTGAGCCGAAGGCAGACGCTTAACCACTGTGACTCCCAGGCACCCCCTAACAATTTGGCTTTTTGAACATCTTTTGGAAATAATTAGATCTGTAGAGTTATATGTACAAGAATGTCATTTCACTGTTTCAAAATCAAAAACAATTTGAGCTTTTCTCATTTGAGGTTGGAGAAATAAACTATGAGATGACTGTTCGTTGACTACTCCCTGGCCATGAAGAAGGTCAGAGGGACCTGTGTTGCTGGCTCGATCATAGTCTATTAGTAAAAGAAGTGGTGTTATAATAGCATTATAGACAGACACCTTGACCTCCCTCCCCACATCCAAAGCATCATCAAATCCTGTCAGCCAACTCTCTACAATAATCCGCCAAATGACCACTTGTCACGGGGGCCATTGCTTCCCCCCCGAATCCACCCCACATCTACCCCGTGTGTGGACTATTGCACACATTCCCCTTCACACAGCAGCCATAGTGAGCTTAGAAAAATGCAAATTGGATTAGAGTAAAATCCAGACCCCTTCCTGCGGCCTGAAAAGCCCAGTTTGAGCTGGCCTCTGCCTGTCACATGACTGCCTCTCTTCCTTCTCTCTGTGCCCTACACTGGCTGTCTTGTTTTTCCTTGAACTACCATTGAAATATGCATCTTACTGCCTTTCCATTTGCTCTCTGGTAGGGTGGTTTTTCCTAGCTCTTGACAAAGCCTAAGAGCTTCATTTCTTCTCATTTCTATTCAAATGCCCCCCCTTCAGAGAGTCTTTCTGAGATGAAAACTCCCCTCCCACCACTCCACAATCACTTTTCTTATCATGAACTATTTTTTTAATGGCACTTACCACTCCCTGGTAATACCAAAGTATTTACTTGTTTGCTTTTCTTTCACTCTAGAATGTAAGCTCCATGAAGGCAGGATCTTATAGTTGTGTCCTTCCCTCTATCTCCTAGAAAAGCACCTGCCACAGAAAATCAATTAATATCTTGTTAAACAAACAAATATAAATCCATGGAGTCACACCTGTATTAATTTTGCTTATCTACAAGCATGTAGAATTGGAAACATTTCCTCTTCTCTTTCCTGTTGCCTGAATTTTCTGACCTCAGAAGAGCAAAAGTTACTCATATTTATGAAAAGCAATTAAACTTATTTTATATTAAATAAATAATAATGAACTAAGGGACCAAAATAGAATATAACCCCTTAAGGAGCCAGTAAATACCTTTCACTGGAAATTTTTCCAATAGAATTTCAAATGATGATGTCTTTCTTTTCCCTTTAAGTCAATTTTGGACCCTCCCCCAAAGGTATTGTAACTCAAAGTTCAGAAAAAGACAGTAACGTTTGCAAGAGTCGGATGTATAACTTCTTATGCAAGAGTTTACCGAAGGACTTGGAAGAAAAATTCACTTTGTCTTGCCAGGATTTGGTATATATTAATCTTTTTCTGTTCCTTTCTTTTCTTTCCTTTCTTTCCTTCTTCTTTTTTTTTTTAACTAAAAAAGCTTGATCTTAAGGAAATCTCTTAGGTTTAGGCTCCTTCTCTTATTACGCTACCATTTCTAAGTCCATTGTTGAAGCTTAAACCTCTGTGTACCTCCAAAGTAATATCGACTGCAAGACAAAAAATGACTTCGGCATTTGCCAATATTTCTGGGTCTGTAAATCCTTGCAGGAAGGAGATATCTTGAGAAATAGTCCTGTGTACTAAGCTGGACCGAAAGGGGATTCTTAGAAGAATCCTAAAGCCCAGTGGGAAAGAAATGATAATGACGTCATCCTGGCAACACCACTCAGGAACAGTGATTGATGTAGAGCTTTGACCATAAGTGAGAGAAATTCTCATGGAAGCCTAGAGCAGTTCTCCAACTAAGTCTGACCAAAGTCAGAATCTGTGACACCCAAGTCCTATATTTTACCCATAAAACCACATAATTTTTTTTCAAAGCCACCCAAACTTGACAGGATTAGTGGCAAGTAGTACATGTGCTTATTTTCAGAATAAGATGCCAATTTAAGGAAATTTTTTAAACCAGGTCTGGTGACTATCACTTTCACTTATGATTCTATGGAACCATTTTGTGTAGAAAATGGACAATTTGAAGGAGACATCTGAAATCACCTTGTACATCCTTTGGAGGATTTTCCAAAAGAAAATATGTATAATGTTCTAATTGATATGTTGGTGGAGGCATTGTAGACTTTGTGGGCAACTTGAAAAATACATTTTTAAACATATCTTGGAAACCTTAGTGGCACAAAAGTTAAGGAATGAATTCAAACACCCCAAAAAAGTATTCATTTGTTTTCTTCCCAAGTTTCCTGAAACGGAGCACTCAGATGAAATATTTGACTACAAGAAACCATTTATTTTGGTAGCATTTCCACCATTAACCTTAGATCATCTCCTAAAGACAGCCAGGAAAGAAACAAATAAACACAGCTCATTCGTCATGAGCATGGTAATAGGACATTTTATAAAAAGAGTGTTTTCCGTCCAGAAAGAACCATGTAATTTTAGCAAGGCACCCAGTGGGTTTTACCCAGGCAAGTACAAAACAGTTGCCTCAAAATATTTACTGATATTACTGATACAATAATTAAGCAGAAGCAGTAACAGCAACAGCAGTGTGAGAATCTTACAACTGACCCGGAACAGAGGGATGCTTACCCCCACTTCATGATTCTCTGGTCCTGAAATTTACCAAAATATAAGTGCGAATATTGGAATCAAACAACCCATAAGACTTTATTGAATACCTACTATGTTCCTAGCCTGTTCTAGGCAATTCAGTTGATTTCAATACTATATGTTATTTCTGCCATTTGATAGAGAATAAAAAACCTATTCCCTCTCTTCTTGTCTCCATGGGAAGTGACTGTACCCTAGAAGAAGTGGTATTAGAATAATGCTTCTAGAATCTTTTTCTATGCCTTCAATTATTTCAACCTCTAAATTGACTAAAATTAAGGTAAAGATCTTTATAAACATGGCTTATACTTCATCCTTCTTTTCAGAGGCCAGCTAGCCCCCAGAATGGATTCACTCTCCTTTCTCCTCTTCCATGCAGTTTTTTTCCCCCCATGGGTAAGGATGTAGGCCTGGGCTTCTAGGGTCAGATTTAGAAGCTCATCTTTCTTTCCCCACCATTGGTGTCCAGCAGGTGTGAGGCAGTCTTTCTTTCAGGCAGTTGAGTGAGTTCCTCTAAAAACCCATTTTCCAGTATAGGTGGGTTCTAAGATACAGACTGAAGAAGTATTGAGTGTCTAGATTACATTAGAGTGTAAACTCAGTGGAGGAAGGGTTTTGTTCCCTTTTCCACCTTTGGATTCTCAGGTTCTAGAACAAGACCTGTCATCTAGTAAGTACTTAGTAATTATCAGTTGAATAAATTATCGGTTGCTGCAGCTATAACCAAATTTTTCAATACATTCTATCACACTTTGATCTTCGTGTCTCTGAATCTTGTGTCAACCTCTTAATTGGTGGTGAGTTTGGTGGGAGATAGTTGTGATTCATTGGCCCCTTAAATGCCAACATTCTGTCAATAGATCATGAACTGACTGGAAAGCAGACCTTGATGTAAAACAATCATGAGATAAGGAAGTACCATTTTATATGATCCTGACCATTAGTACAAGAGGGCTTTGATCAGAGAAGAGAGATATCAGTGAAAACTATAGTGGTCCATAACTTGAGCTAAGTTTTGAGATGACAGACTTAGACATTCAGATAAGCAAGCATACCGGAAACCCAGTGTCGCTGGCTAAAGGGAGGGTCCTCCTTGTATCTTACTTCTTGCTGTATTATAATATCTAGCACATAGCTGGTATTTACGAAACAGTAATTGAGTGAATGAATGAACAGATGGCATTAGATGGTAAAATTAAGCAACCAGCTGAATAGGAGGTATAGAATGTTATTGGGGCATGACAGGTCTGCATGTAAACCTACAGCTGCACTATTTACTAGCTTCATAATTTAGGACAAAGTAGATTTGACACTTTTAGTCTCAGTTTTCTGATCTGGAAAATGGTCGTAATGAGAAATTCTTCCTCCTAGGGAAGCTACAAGAACTTTAATGAATGCACTGCAGGACACACTGCCAGCTGCCAGCTTCAGCTCTCGGGCCTATCTGAGAATTGACCTTGGCCAATGTGGTGAGCTACAACTGGCTCATATTGGCTTACGAAGGTTAGTTGTGGCCAACAGTTCCCAACTCTGTGTTCAACTGATCGCATGAAATCAGACATGGTTTTTATATTTATACCAGGGATCAGCATTTTTTTTTTTACAGAGCCAGATAGTAATAATTTCTAGGTTTGCAATAATCTCTGTTGCAGTTAGTCAACTCTGCCATGGTAGCCAAAGGGAACAGACAATATGTAAACAAATGGGTGTGGCTGTCTTCCAATAAAACTTTATTTATAAAATCAGTGGGCCAGCAGGCTGCAGTTTTCCAACCCCTTACCTACATCATGAAAATTGGCAAACACTACTAATTAGGGTTTTCCTTATTTACAGATTGTCAATTGTTAAACATTTACCAGTTCACCACTTGAAGCCACCTCACCCAAGGTCATCCTCCCTTTTTGAGGGCAACTTGAAACCAATGCCTGTTTAACGTAGAATATGAAGCAAACCCCTTACCATCTTAGACAACTCTGAAGGGTCATCCTAGCTTAAGAGCCCCACTGTATAGCAACAGCCACCAGAGAGCATCCATTATGGAAGAGGCATTAAACAACTAAGTAGAGAAAATGCCCGAGCCATTTGGTGTCAGCCAGCCTGCCACTGAGAGCACTACTGATGCATGGGCTCACACACAGAGTAGCCATGGTGGCAGGGATGGAAGCCATTCATAGCGCCAACTTTGAGCTCCTACTCACAAAGGAAATGTTACCCTACCACTGCTGAGGGGCCAGCCTGTCAAGAACAGAGGCCAATTCTGAGCCACCTTTTATAGAAGCCTACCAGCCCTTTTGTGGTAATTTGGCTACGCTAGAGCCTTTCTACCCTGTGTAAGATTTCACTTTCACTAGAATAGACAAGATACTGCAGTTATGGGTTTGCCTTTTCCACCCACAGGGTCTTAGCCAAGAATTCCAACTGAGGGCTTATATGTTGTTTAATCCATGGACACACCATCCTACCAGAGGACACAGTAAGAGTCCCTTGAACTTTCATGTTTGGTTTCCACTTGGCCACTTTGAGCTTCTTATGTCAAGGGTCTCACAGGCAAGAAGCAGGGTCACTATCCTGGCTGAGAAGGTCATGGTGACCATGGCTATGGACCCTTCAAACGTGAGAGTCTGGGTCATGCCTCTAGCTAAGCCACCTAGATTGGCAGAGATGCTAGCTGAGGGTAAGGGAATCTGAGACTAGATAGGAGACAATGAGGATCAGTTGTGGCTTTAAAAGCAGCTACAATGGCAACTGGTTCATCCTACTAATCTCTCTCTTAAAAGTTTTTCCAAGGCAAAGAGGCCCACTGGTATCCTAGAACTACCTCTCCCAGAACTTATATAAAGATGTGGACCTGAACTCAAGAGGTGGACTGTAATAGACACTGCAGCACCTGGGAACCCCCACTCAGGACCGGAGGTCCAAGTTCACCAGCTTTAAGAAGTGTTGGTGTCTCACAGTTCAGAGCTCTAGCTGAGACTTGGCCTGGGGTGAAGGGAGAAAACTCCCAAGGTGACATCCCTTTTCAGGTAGCACACTTTATCCAATAACTGATGAGGGCATAAAAAAGCCATCCCCTCCAGCCCCAACCCATGACAATCCTGAAAGATCATCTCAGTTCAGAGCGTTCTGTGGGATTAACCAAGGGCATTGTTGTGACTGTACCCAGCTCAAATTCTCTGTCTAGCCAGTCCTACTCCCTTCCCTTCTTCTGTAGATGTTAAAGTCAACACCACTCCCTAATAAACTTCCCCACTAATCTCAAAGACTGCTTCCTGGGGAAACTGATCTGAAACAGGATTAAATGAAATGATGTCCCTAGAGTACCTGACATTAAAAAGGATCTCATCATAGGTGGTGTCAATCTTCTAATACATCTAAGAAAACATGAGTTTCAATCAACAGTGTTAATAATAGCAATAATAACAACAACTATTAAAACAAAGTGTTTACCCAATAGTAAACTAAGTGCTCTACATACATTAACTCATTTTATCCTTCTAACAAGTCCATTATAATCCACATTTTATAGAAAAGTAAAGGAGGCACATGGGAGTTAATTAATTTTTCCAAGTTTACATGCTTATCCATTACACGTTACCAGCCTTTGTTTAGATGTAGCTATAAAAAGAGACATATTTGTATGAGAAGTTTAAGAATAATCCCTTTGCTTTTTAAGTCCTATCAGCCTAAAACTGAATCCTCTAAACATGGCAAAGATTTTCTGCTTTCGTACTCCAACTCCTTCATATTCATTGGAAATTTTCACCTGAAGTTATTCTGAGAAGGAAAGAGAAGCATATGACAACAATAACCAGTGTCTGTAAAATTTCTCATTTCTGAAAAACACATATATCATAGACATATGGTGCTTCTGAGAAATAAGGTTGTCTAGTGACTTCACATTAAACTGAGACCTCAACTTCTGTTGCACTTTGTCCAGGTAACAGCTGGCAGATGTCTGGCAACATGACTGTGCTTGGCTGAATTTTAGTAGTGACGTGAGTATCAATATTCCTGATAATTCACATAACTCAATGGACTGAATTCAGCCGAGCCCTGTCAATCCTGTATTGCATGTTCCCAGTAACTGAATCAATACAAAATGATTCTGCAAGTGTTTAGTGAGTGTCTGATGTATGCTGGACACTGAATGGAGCAGGACCACTAGGAATGCAACAGATAATATATCCCTCACAGTCTAAGTACTTTAGTTTGGAACTTGAACCATTTCTACACTACTTGCAACATTTTTGACATATTTGCATGCTATGTGTACTATAATAGTCTTACCATATTTTTAATCATTCTCTTTTACTTCAATAAATTTACGTAAGAAGGAAAGTGTATAGCACCTCTTTAATTTAAAAAAAAAAGGTATCTCTTAATAAAAAGAGAAAATGTCCATGAAAGCAAATATATAACTATTAATAGTTTTTTTAAGATTAAATGTTTAAACCCTAAAATCATTGTGAATTTCACCAGCAATACATGCTCCATGTTTAGGAAACACTGGTTTCATAGGATACAGATATGAGGAGAAACAAGAAAAATGAGCTATTTCATACAGTATAATGAACTGGTAAAGAATATGGATTTGGCAGTTAAATTGATTCGATTTAAATATTAGTTCTGGCACTTAACACCTGCTAGCTAAGAAAATTAACTTCAGGAAAGTTACTGAACGTCTCTGATCCTTAATTTCCTTACCTGCAAATTGAGATAATAGAGTACTTACCTCATTGGATTAATATCAGGATTGAATGAGTTCAGCAGCTTAGAACTGTGGCGAGCACATCATAAACACCGTGAAAAGGTGCATTACTAGTGTTACTATTGCAACATGCTGAGCTATGAGAGCGGGGCCTGTGCAGGGCAATTCTCAATTTCATCAGAGCAATTTCAAGGGAGCCTTCACGTAGGAGATGCCCATGCATGTGACTGAGGAGTTGGTGTTTACCAGGCTTATGGAGAAGGAGATGTTGATTATTCAAGCAAAGAGCAATCTGAGTTAAAATAACCTCATTTTTTCTCTTTTTTGATACACTCATCTATAGCAGACATCTTTTGTTTTTTCCTGTCTCCCTTGCACTGGCGGTAGCACTTTGATCTTTCTTTGGAGAAATGCCTTTTGCCCACTCTTGGTACACATACGTAGGGTAGGGCGGACTCTGTCCCCAGCCCCAGGAGTGGGCATATGAGTCAGATCTGCTCAGCCATCCACCTGGCAGAGATTAATGTGATTCAAATCAAACCAATCAGAGTGACTCTCAGGACACGGTGTGGAGCCAATGGAAAGAAGAATGTGTCAGTTTCCTAGAGCTGCTGTAAGAAGGTACCACAAATGGAATGGCTTAACCAACATTAATGTATTCTCTCCCAGTTCTGGAAACTAGATGTCAAAAATCAGGGTGTTGGTAGAGCCATGCTTTCCCGGAAAGTGCTAGAGAAGGATCTGTTCCAGGTCTCTCTCCTACCTTCAGGTAGTTCCTTGGTTGTGACTCAGTCTTTACATGGCATTCCCCCTGTGTACGTGTCTATGTCTAAATTGTCCCTTTTTATAAAGTTGCCAGGCATACTGGATTCGGAGCCCTGCCTACTTCAGTATAACCTCATCTTAACTGTCTACATTTGCAATGACTCCGTTCAAAATCAGGTCATACCTTGAGGTAATGAGGGTTAGGATTTCAACCTGTGGATTGAGGGGAACATAATTCAGCCCATAACAGAAAGGTTCTCATTCCGCTGAATTTAAAGTTGATAATAGGTATGGGTAGGGCTCCTGGGAATTCCATATGGGGAAAAAATACCCTTCCTGGGAATGGAGCCAATTCAGAGGACAGAGAAGCTGAGGGACAGAGATATAGGTTCTCAGCCTCATCATTTGAGTGCCTGGATCCAGCTATACCTGAAGCTTGTTACCTGGACTTTTCATGTACGTGAGGCAATAATACCCCCATTTTCATAAAGCTAAAGCTGGTTTGGGTTGAGTTCCCACTACATCAAAACAAAAGAGTCCTAATTAAAAGAACACCTTAGTCATTGAGGTTTTTCATTTATTTATTTTATTTATTTATTTTTTATTTTTTGTGAACTAATTCTGTGTTCCATAAGGAAAGACAATAGGCCTGTTGAAGAAATAAGAATTTCAAAACAGGTTTAGGCCAGTTTTGAAGAGCCACTCCTTTTAGACAGATGCTTTTATATCTTGTGTAGTAACTGTTAGTAGTTTGTGACATTTCTAGTCTGTCCTGGGTGTTACTAGTACCCGACAGGTCAGGCCTGTCACCTCCATAAAAGCAACGAGCATCCATACCAGCACACTCCATGGTGTGGGAGTCCCTTTGAGAATTACTGATGTCACACTAAATCTCATCAGCTGTATTTATTCTCTCTTCATCTCTGCCATTTGAGGCTTTTCAAAAAAAGTCTGATTATTTTTACATGAAGATAGCTTCTCCTTGTTTCTGTGATTTGAAAACTGTAAACCAAAGCTTAATTCTGGGCGAGTTAACATGTCCTTATGGCAAGTATAATTAAGATGTAAATCTCTAGGGGGACTACCTGGAAATTAAGGTTATTGTTGATGTTATTATTAATTAATAATTATCAAATACTCACTTTAAAAAAAATGATTAGCCTTTGAATTTTGATGGTCTCCATTATCCTCATTAAGTAATGGTGAAATAAAGATGAATGAATCCTCAAGCAGATGAATTAATGATTAAGGCAGTCCAGAAGAATTCAGCCTAGATTCTGTGTGTCCAGCAGGTTTCCTTGTCAGCCCGTAGCACTCTCATAGCTGGCTAAATTTTGACTAAGTGTTCAAATGAGATTTAACTTTTAGAGCAGCGATTTCATCAAAAGATAGAGTCTGATAAATAAAGATGGAAAAAGACAAAGGTGAATTAAATCCTCCCAGCAACATCCCGGGGAGGCTCTCCAGAAAGTGATATCAGAATGCTATCCTAATGAAGTTTCAGAAACATCTTTCCATAATTTCAACACACACAAGAGACTTTTCTAAAGAAGCATCTCATGATGCTGGTAAAACCATGTACACGAATCAATGAGAAACCTAGACCTCTTGGTTTAGATTCGGTATGACAGTATTGTGTGTTAAATAAATACCAATAAATTATTAAAACATATTGGTTGTATCGTAACACAGAATCTTAACAATGTATTGTGTCAGCATGTACAGCTCTTGCTCAGGGAAATTCTCCATCTCTTTAATTCAAGCATTGACATCCTGTGCCAGCACAAAGCCTTTTTTATTTGAGATTGACACATGTCTAAAATTGCTTAGATTTTGTGTTGTGCTCTTAATACTTGAAATCCGGCAAATGAAATTCTGTGCCACTGTGCATGAACAATGCCTTACAAAAAAAAAAAAAAAATTAGCCTGGGGGTTCGACTGGAGGATTGGAGAAACAAAAAGTGCTTTCACTACTCTTGCTTCAAGTTGGGGGAATAATTACTTTGGTTGAGGAAAAGGGAGGGCCATTCCTAGCCCCTTGGAAAAATAGTATGTTTTTCAGCCCTTAAATTGGATCATTAAATTCAGGACGGGTGTCATATGTGGATCCTGGGTCGTGTCAGCCAAATGGCTGCCTATGTCATAGTGAGGATGTGTTAGTCGTCATTTGCTACTCATCCAGGGGACTGTTGTTGTTGTTGTTGTTCTATCTTATTCTGACATGCCTGGGTAATTGTGGTAACCCTGATGAACTCACCTTTCTATACCTGAGGATAAACTTCCTCCAGTTTATTTTCCAAAAACATCCTTGTGCCTTCTTCTTTGGCTATAAACACAGTTTTATTTTCCTGGGAATCTCTCAAGACAACATTTCAGTCATCAAACATTGCTTAAGGCACTTGAATACTACCCTGTTATAGATGGGGTTGGGGAGGCTGGCCGAAGTTGGGACTCCCTGGATTGATACAGATATCGAATCTTACGTGGTGCTTTGGCATTTAACACCTGATATCCACCAAAAGGGCCATATATCCTGCTCTTCATGCAAAATGTGTGTTTCAACCTCAGTGTGTTGGGAAGAAAAAAAAAGAACTCCCTCAAGATTAAAAATCTTTGTTCAATACCCACAAATCAATCAGTGTGATACACCACACTAACAAAATGAAGGATAAAAATCATAGGATCATCTCGATAGATGCAGAAAAAGCATTAGACAAAATTTAACATCCACACATGATAAAAACTCTTGACAAAGTAAGTTTGAGGGGCACCTGAGTGGCTCAGTTGTTAAGCCTCTGCCTTTGGCTCCGGGCGTGATCCCAGGGTCCTGGGATTGAGCCCCGCATTGGGCTCCCTGCTCCACTGGGAGTCTGCTTCTTCCTCTCCCACTCCCCCTGCTTGTGTTCTCTCTCATGGTGCTGTCTCTCTCTCTGTCAAATAAATAAATAAAATCTTTAAAAAAATAAGTTTGATGGAAACATACCTCAACATAATAAAGGCCACATATCACAAACCCACAGCTAACATTATCCTCAATCGTGAAAAGCTTAAAGCTTTACCTTTAAGATCAGGAACAAGACAAGGATATTTACTGTCACAACTTTTATTTGATATAGTACTGGAAGTCCTAGCTGCAGCAGTCAGACAAGAAAAAGTATTGGATAGATGATAGAGATAGATAGATGATAGATGATTGATAGATAGATAGATAGAGAGAGAGAGAGAGATAGGAGGCATCCAAATTGGTAAGGAAGAAGTAAACTATCACTGTTTCCAGAAGACATGATATTACATAGAGAAACCCTAAGAACTCCACCAAAAATCTGTTTGAACCTATAAATGATTCAGTAATGCTGCAGGATACAAAACTAATATACAGAAATCTGTTGCATTTCTATATACTAATAACAAACTAGCAGAAGAGAAATTAACAGAAAAATCCCATTAACCATTGTATTGAAAAGAATAAAATATGTAGGAATAGATTTAACCAAGGAAGAGAAAGACACGTACTTTGAAAACTCTAAGACATGGATGAAAAAAATTGAAGATGATACAAATTAGAAAAATATAACATGCTCATGGATTGGAACAATTAATATTGTTAAAATGTCCATACTACCCAAAGCAATCTACAGATTCAGTGAACCCCTGTCAAAATACCAGTAGTATTTGACACAGAACTAGAACAAGTTACCCTAAAATTTATGGAACCACAAAAGACCCCAAATAGCTAAAGCAATCTTGAGAAAGAAGAACAAAGCTAGAGGTATCACAATCCCAGATTTCAAATTATACTACAAAGCTATCATAATCAAAACAGTATGGTACTGGCAGAAAAATAGACACATAAATCAATGGAACAGAATAGAGAGTCCAGAAATAAACCAACATGTATATGGTGAGTGAATCTACAACAAAGAAGGCAAAAATACCTAATGGGGAAAAGATAGTCTCTTCAATAAATGGTGTTGGAAAAACTGGACAGCTACATGCAAAAGAATGAAACTGGACTATTTTCTTAACACCATACACAAAAATAAACTCAAAATGGATTAAAGACCTAAACGTAAAACCTGGAACCATAAAAATCCTAAAAGAAAACAAAGGTAGTAAACTCTTAGACATCAGCCTTAGCAATATTTCTCTGGATCTGTCTCCTCTGACAAAGGAAAAACAGCAAAAATAAACACTTGGGAATACATCAAGCTAAAAATCTTTTGCACAGCAAAGGAAAAGCATGAAAGGCAACCCTGAGTGGGAGAAGAGATTTCAACTGATAGACACAGTAGGGGTTAATATTCAAAGTGTATGAAGAACTCCTACAACTCCACCAAAAAAACCTAAACAATCTGATTCAAAAAATGGACAAAGGACCTGAATAGACAGTTTTCCAAAGAAGAAATCCAGATGGCCAGCAGGCACATGAAAAGATATGCAACATCACTGATCATCAGGGAAATACAAATCAAAACCACAATGAGATATCACCTTCCACCTGTCAGAATGGCTATCACCAAAAAGACAAGAAATAACAAGTGTTGACAAGGATGTGGAGAAAAGGGGAATCCTCGTGCACTGCTGGGGGGAACACAAACTGGTGCAGCCACTATGGTAAACGGTATGGAGGTTCCTCAAAAAATTAAAAATAGAAATACCTTATGATCCAGTAATTCTACTTCTGGGTAGTTCTGTGAAAACAATGAAACTATTAATCAAAAAGATATATGTGCCCTTTTGTTTATTGCAGCATTAATGACAATAGCCAAGATATGGAAGCAACATAAGCATCCCTCAATAGATGAATGGAAAAAGAAGATGTGATATATATAATATTTCATATGTATATAATGAAATATTACTCAGCCAAAAAAAAAACAACAATGAAATCTTGCCATTTGCAACAACATGGATGGATCTTGAGGTTATTAGGCTAAGTGAACTAAGTCATACAGAAATAGACAAATATTGTATGATTTCATTTATATGTGGAATCTAAATAACAAAACAAAACAGAAACAGACTCGTAAATGCAGAGAACAAAGTGCTGGTTGCCAGAAGGGAAAGAGGTGAAAAGATAGCCATAATAGGGAAAAGGGGGAAAAGAGATTATAAATCTTTTTTTTTTTAACATTTTATTTATTTATGTGACAGAGACAGCCAGCGAGAGAGGGAACACAGCAGGGGGAGTGGGAGAGGAAGAAGCAGGCTCCCAGCGGAGGAGCCCGATGTGGGACTTGATCCCGGAATGCCGGGATCATGCCCTGAGCCGAAGGCAGACGCTTAACGACTGCACCACCCAAGCGCCCCGAGATTAGAAATCTTTTGAACAGTGATCTGGATGCTACTGCGGGACAATATGGGGGTCATGAGCATCATGGGAACACATTCTTTAGGAAGGAATTACCATCTTTTCTGCCTTTCTTCTCAATATCCATTATCCCATCCTCCAATGCACAGAACAGCTGTTTCGGGTGAGTTAGCATTTCCCCAATAAGCTGTTCTGTGTCAAACTTCCATGCTTTTGTGCAGGCTGTTTCTGCTATCTGGAGAGAGCCTCCCCGCCATCTATCCAGAAAGTTCTTATCCATTCTTTCAGAAGCAGCCCCAGAATCTCTGTGAGATCTTTCCTAGGGAGAACGGGGGAGGCAGGAATTAGCATCCCCACTACGCTTAACTGACAATGAGCCTCTTAAAATTATCTACATGTTGTTTCCATCTCCAAATTACTGCTTCCTGAAGGCTGGAGCCACGCCCATACCACAGGTTGTAGAGTCAATGCCTCCAGGAGTCACACCATTTCATGTATGTCAAAACATCTAGTGCCGTACGTGTGGACATCCCCCTTGTTCAGATGTGAATCCTGACACCCCAAGAAGTTAAGTAACTTGCTGGTATCACATAGTTAATACATCACAGCTCCAGGACTCAATCACCTGACTCTGGCAATGAGCCTGACCCAATTGATCAATCATCACTTTTAAATTTTTTTGTTTTTCTCAAACCTGATACCATACTTGATATATAGCGGATGCTGTGATGAATGGGCAACTGTTTGAATCATAAAGTCATTTGTTAGGCTCTAGCCCCTTCTACATTGGTAGATGAAATGTAAAATGATGTACACTACAATCTGTTATAATGGAGACTGCTCATATAGTGGCAGAGAGGATACTGACAAAACAGTAATGATAATCAGAGTGATGAGAGTCAACATTTTACATGTTTTCTCGGTGCCAGGTGCTGGTCTAAACACTGCCTGATGACCTGTGCATCACAGCAACCCGTTCTATAGATGAGGCTCTGGAAAGATAAGGGACACACTGAGGATCAAAGATGAGTGAAGAGTTGGGGTCGGTTAGGTCTTGAACCCCACATCATTCCAAAGCCCGCACACTGGAAGAGCTACGGAGGCACAGCTGAACCGAGCTGCCAGTATATACCGTTTGTGTTCAACACGCACCATTTTGACAATACAGAAACAAGGTCCTTTGCCAACAGTTTAGAGGGTTTGGGTTCTCACCTCGCCTTTGCTACCCAAGACTTGGGTGATCTAAAGCGAGCAAATATTCCTTGTTGGCCTTGGTTTTTGTACAAATTCTGTTCCGGTTCGGAGAATCGATAAGCTCCTAGAAAGTTATGTAACAACCTGCGTTAGCCCCTGGACTCCTTCCTCTTTCCCCACCACAAGCGATTTGACAGCTTAGGGATTTGGCAAGCTTGCCCCCCTCTGCCTAGACTGCCCCTCCCCTGGTTTTTCCTCTGCTGGGCTCACCCTGCGGGTCTCAGCTCAAATGTCACCTCCTGGAGAGATCTTCCCTGACCTTCAGTTAACCTCTGTTGCTCCGCCCCCTTCTCCTCCAATTCTTTCTTCCATGGGATTTCCAGAAGTCGAATTTTATCATAATTATTTAATTTAAAAAAATTTTTTTTTTACTTTCACCACTAGACAGTAGGACCATGTGGGCGGAGCTCTGGCTGGCTTGTTTACCACTGTAAGCCTCTGCCTTAAACAGGGGTTGGCATATCGTAGGCGCTTAGTAAATATTATCGTTGTTGTTTTCAGCTCTTCCAGATAGAACACATATTGTTATTGTTATTGCTTTTGGTGATTCTAAGGAAAACTATGCAAATTTTAGTGCTTTGACCCTCTTTATTAATTTCCATTTTTCACTTGTACGCTCATCTCCAAATACCTCTAATCAACTTTCCACTCCACCCCACTCCCAACCCTGAAAACACGGTCCTGCGATTCCTTCCACGGGGGAGAAAGGCAAACGGCCGACTGATTCAGCAGTTAGCCAGGAGAGCGATCCTTGCGGGAGCCAGTGAGTCACTGCACAAGCAGAACCTGTCCACTCAGACTGGAAGCCAACCAGGCAACTTTCTTCTTGAACATCTTTGCCTAATGCGGGTTTAGTGCCAACCTTCGCGTGGCTTTTAATTCCCTCTTAAAGTGATGCATACCATTTAATCAGGGTTCCCTCCCTTTCTATTGTGAGAGCCATGGGCTCTTTTATAAAACATGAAGACAAGCAATCGCAGTTGACTCCAGACCTACCGAAGAGTTCTGCTTACCCAGCCCTGTCTCCTTTGTTTGTGGAACTGCATTGTTTTGTTTCCGTGGTTATATTTAGAGCAGTGCACAGAGAAGGAAAAGGGGAAAGGAATGAATGCCTTGACAAAGATGTTGGTAATATAATTAAAAGAGCAGAAAAATGCCACGTAAATAAAGAACGGTGGAGGAGGGCATAACTCACCTGGGAAAAACCCGAGGAAATTCAGGCAGCGGAAAGCTTCGGGCCGCTCGCCCGAGCACCATTCTGTCACCACCAAGCACTGCCAAGGGTTCAAGGAGCATTTCCTCCACTACAGGCAATTATCAGAAGAGGGCCCACCTGGAATTTTCTCTCATAACCAGAAGGAAAGAGTTTCTCAAGGATACTCTAGACAAATCCTTTTCTTTAAAAAAAAAAAAAAAAAATTTTTTTTTTTTAATTTCCAGGGTAGTAGGTGCTTTGAAAAAGTAATCGCTACCATTTATTGAAGGCTTGCTCTGGCACAGTGATAAGTCCTTGACGTGGAGCTCATTTAATACACACAGCAGCACTCAGAGCTAAGTACTCTTAACATCCCCATTTTTCAAATGAAAAAATTGAGGCATAAAGACGTGATGTGACTTGCCTAAGGTGAGACGGGTAGGAAGAAGCTGAGCTAGCCCTCGAGATCCTTCTGCATGGCTTCAGAACCCATTATTGTAGCAAGCTCTCTATACTGCCTTTCCAAAACTTCAACTTTTTTAGAATTAACCATATGAAATTGCCCATCTTAAGCCCTTTTCTATCTACAGACCTGACAATTTCACATGATTCAACCTAATACAAACTTACATAAAGGAGAGTACGCAATTCCTCTTTCCCAACACCGCCGTCCAGAGATGTGTCCTCACAGACTCTCCTAGGTGCACACCTACGCTTACACACGTAGACAGATGTATATAATTTTACAGTGTGTAGTAGACAAGATCGCAGAAAATACACTCAAGAAAAATGTTTTTGTACATCACGGCACGAGTATCCTGTGCTTTTGTGTTGCTATTTTTGGAGGCTGGGTGTCCAGAAGTGGGAGGCTCATTGATACATGTTCCCTTAACGAGTGGCTGCTCTTACACTTCTGCTCTCCTTGAGCCCATTCATTTAAGCTTCCAGGTGCTGGGCTCATAGGGTGAGTGCCAAGTCTGAGCCAATGAAGCTCAGCTGCCAGATGCCACGTTGTAAACAACACGAGATTGACCCGGCAAGACTTTTGAAGATGTAACCCCACACTGACCTTGGGTCTGACCAGAAGGCATAGATATCTCAGATTTATGAATATTATTTCCTGCCTCAGAGAGGCCAGAGATCACTGCAAAGCCCTGGTTTGTTTCTTTAAGCCCAGAGAGATATGTTAAAGGGGTGGGGCCGACCTCAAGGGTCTTTGCTGCCCAGAGATGAAAGACCTGTGAAGGTCAGAGACCACTGTTAAGTCAATATCCTACTCCATGCTCTCTTTGGTACTTTGACCCTCATGACTCAGCCGCCTGGAGGGTCCCATCCTCTGTGATGTTGGCTCTTGGCTCTTTGATGTCTCTTTGGTCTTCCTCTTCTGGTTCTTTTACCTGGCTGATTTCAACCTGTCAGGGAGTGTGACTACTACCCCTTTGAGTCCATTCTGCATTTATTTCTGGTACTCAGAGCTGTACTCCCTGGGCCTGTGGGCTTGTGGGGCTGACTTCCCTGCACACCAGCAACAGCCTGCTCCTTGACCTCCCATCCCACCCAGGTAACTCCAACCCAGTAACAAAGAGATTGTTTCCAAAACCTACATTAAATATTGTCACTCCTCTGTATAAAGTCTTTCAGTGGTTTCCCATAACATGGGAATAAAATACCAACTCCTTCCCATAACCTGTTAAGACCCTATGTGATACACCCCTTGCTCCTTCCCTGGTCTTACGTCATACCACTTCCCCAGGGCTCGTGATGTGCCAGTCTATTCCTTCAGGGCATCATGCTTGTTTCTCCTCAAAGACTTTACCCTGCTGTTCCTTTCTTTTAGAAAACCCTTCCCCTTAATTTCCCACGGATGGTTTCATCCTGGCATCATCAAAATCCTCTATTTTTGTTGTTGTTGTTGTTGTTGTTGTTATTTTCTGTTTCTCACATTCACCCAAAGAAGCAAAGACCTCTTTTGTGTATCTCACAACAGCGTTTAGAATGACACGTGACACTTCTTAGAAGCAAGCTAAATGTCTGATGAAAAAGCAGATGAACAAATGAATGATTCTTGGGTTTCCATATGTAAAGAGCCAGTGGTAACTATTAAGTAAAAGATTTCCCTTGGCTGTGACTTCAGCTAGTGTTCAACAAGCACATTTCTTTACAGAGGGATGGAGAGGAAGTATACAGGCGTGGTGGGTGAACAAAGTTACATCCAAAAATGTTTATCATCACTTCGTATTAAAAGGAAATATTTTAAAACAATGGCAGTGACCATTTCTAGGAAAAGCATCTAATACTGTCTAGAGTGAAATACCTAGCTTATGCTAACCAGAATAAATAAGGTTACCTATGAGAACAGACAAGACATGGTGAATACACATGTAAAGATTAAAGAGAGTTAATTTCAGAACAATGTGTTTGGCATTACAATGTTTGCAATAATAACAATAGCAACAACAACAATAATAATAAATTTGTATCGACATTAACATTCTAAAAGAATGTAAGAGAAACACTATCCCTGAAAGGTAACAGAAACACTTTTGTTTTCTACTTCATGTGTATATAGTTGTTTGAAATGAATGTGTATTCTTTTCACAAAGCAGATCAAACACTGGAAGGATATATAAAAAGCCAGCACAAGTTCAGTCTGGAAAAGGAAAAGTAGAGAATGACTATTTCTAAAACAAGTAGAAACAATGATTCATAAACTGGGCAATGATTAAAAAAAAAAAAAACCCAACCAACTGGGCTTAAAGGTGACAGGCTGATCAGACATTCCAAATCCCTCAACCCCTGGCTCCACATACCAGCCTTTGTGGCTTAAGTGGTGCTAAGGAAACGCTTCCTCAAGCTGGTGTTAAGGTTCCCCTTCAAAAAAAAAAATTGAACAAACCAATATTTTAATAGTAAAACAAAAACAACAACAACAACAAAAAAACACCTCACTCACTCGGAGACCTTCCCTCTGGGTCTTACTAATAATACTCGGGTGTGCTTCCTCCCTTGTCTTGGAGATTTCCACTAGGATCTTACCCAGCTGCCTCTTTCAGAATCCCTCATATTGTTATCACTGCTTGCTTCTCCTTTTCCCTGTGGGAAATGGACTCTCATCCAGTTTTTCGTGGTCAGCCTCTGAAGTTGGGGCAGAAGAGGCAAAGGTATTAGGGACACGTACCCAGGACCAGCCCTTCCAATAATAAAAGCACACTTGGGCAGGGAAAGTGGAGTGGGGGACTTGGAAGACATGGAAATAAAAACAGTGTCTGGACTTGGTTACTTCGCTTGTGTCATGATAACGCCGGTGGGTTGGGGAAAGGAGCCCGTACTCAACCTCTCATTTATTCATTCAACAAGCATTTCTTGAGCACAGGAAATGGGCCAGATACCGAGCTACGAGTTGGGGGGTACCACAGCGAGCAAAATAAGTGCGGTCCTCCTTCCCATTAAGCTCAGAGTCAAACTGGGAAGGTGGACAGGAATCACACACACACAAAAAAAGAGCAGAATTGCCAACTGTGGAGGGCCATGAGGAAAGAGTACATGCCATGTGAAGGGGTGGCTGGTGTCTCTTCACTCGAGGGGGGAAGGAAAGCGCTCTGGGGGGACTGCCTCCTGAGTGGAGGTGTGAAGTGGGAATGGGAGTAAACAGGGCAGAAGCCAGGAAAACAAGGCATGGCGATCCTCTGAGGGTCGGGCCTGGGGCCTGGTGGTGGGGGCTGCAGCCCAGAGGTGGGGCAGGCAGGTGCCAAGGACAAGAGCAAGGCTTCCCAACAGGGCCGCCGCAGGAGCTCCGCTGAGATCACGTGGGCGCTCTCTGCATGTCAAGAGAAAGTCCAGCTGGATCCCGCAGCATTGCCTCTTCATCCCTCCCTCCCTTTGCTCTCTCTCACCCTCCTGAAAAGGCAGCCACCTCCCTTTCTTGATCGTCCCCTTATCCTACCACCCAGAAACCCTAGCCGTTCTCCATCGAACCCATGTGCACTGTTCTGAGGCTAAGGCAGAGCCTCCCTTCTAACAAAAGGGTAGGAGGAGCCAATCCAGCTGGGCTCGGCAGCCACTGTTTTCACAGGTCAGATCCCCGGGTGTAGTTCACGTGCATCAATATATAGCCAATGTTTTCCGAAGGTCAGGGATCAAGCTAGATCCTCGGAGTAGGGCAAGATCCACAGGATTCTTGCCCTCAAGGAGTTTATTGTCTACTTCCATGATCTGCAAATTGTGGTCCCTGGACTAGCAGCATCCAGGTGACTTGGGAACACGTTTGGAAGGCAGAATGTTCAGAACACAAAGCACACCTGAATGGGCAATTCTAGGCTGGCCCTCAGCAATCCGCGCTTTCACAAGGCCTCCAGGTAATTAGCAGCACCGTGAAGGTTTGAGACCCCCAGGTCTGGTGGATCGTAAGCAAACAAAGCACCTGCACAGGCACTATTTCCATCAGCTTTTTGATTTAATTATTTGAATCTTTAAATACAAAATGTTTAAAGTGTACGGAAAGGAAGGTACCAATGTGTACCCACTTCCCAAATATAATGAGTGTTATCACGTTGTCAAATTTCCTTCAGATGTCATTTTAATTTTTGAAAGAGATGAAATTTTTCAGATTCAAATAAAATTCTGCTCCCCATTCCTTCCTCACCCCATCCTTCCTAAGAGATGGCCGCTATCCTGACATCCGTGAGTACCCTCCTGTGAACTCCCTCTTTGCAGGTCTGACAAGGAGGAGCTATAGTCACATATCAGACTTGTGTTTCCTCCTCCGTTGCCCCATCACCCCATCCCAGGGATCTTTGCCAATCAGATTCCAAAGACTTTGTGATTTAGAACAGAAAAGAGTAGACAGAGGAAGCTGCATGGCTAGAAGAAATGGGGGAATATGGAAAGAGAGAGACAGAGCCAGGAGAGATGACGCTGGTTATACATTGAAGACCTGGTAAGACCAGAAGTTCCAGGAGAAGTGGAGGAAAGCTACACAGCTGCTGCTGATGAGAGTCTGGGCATTTGGCATGGACAGCTCTGAGCACAAGACAGTTGGAGAGGAGAGAAATAGGTCTCGAGGAGTGGTGTTCTGACTTATGCCCTTTAGTTTCTTTGAGAGACCTGAGACAAAAGTGGATTCTTAAGATCCCTGATGGGTGGTGAGATTGTGCTTCTTTGAATAAGTTTCTAGGAAGCACTGGGCCATCTGGAACCCAAGATGTATTAGGGTTACATTAGATTCACCATCGACATTAAAGAGTGCATCCGTTCCGGTGTTAGGACCTGATCGGTTTAAGCCAAATCTGGGCACACGCAGTCGGGTTTGTGTTGCTTGGGCCACTTTTGGGCTACAAGGGCCACGTTGAGTCATTTTGACAGAGACCAAGTGGTCCACAAAGCCTGAAATATTTACTATCCTGTACAGAATACATGTTTTGACCCCTGACTTAGCATTCCATCTTCCTCTCTATACGTCCGGGTTCTGAGAGGAGCTTATGACTCAAATCAGGCTAATTAAGGCCAACAGAATTCAAATCTGGGATCTTCGTTTATCTTGATAATTTATCTTGAAATGGACCTTTCACCCCTGCTGGATAAGAATGAGCAAATATGAAGCTCGAGACCCTATTGACAAAGCTTACATTGCTGTGAGGGAGAGCCTGTCTATGAACAGGGGAGACACGGAGGACACAGAAGCAGAGAGAAAGAGACTGGGCTCCAGGTTAAGGCCATCCGGAGTCCCCTTGAACTTCAGTTACAGGAAGTAACATGTTCCTTTTGTTGTTGTTGTTCATATCCGTTAAGACAGTGTTTCTGTTTCTGGAAGCCTAGTTTCCATCTAATTAAGAGTTTATTATCTTTTTTATTCCTTTACCCTAAATGCCTTCTATAAAGATCTATTAATCAAGAGGTATTTCTTGAGCTCTGAAGCCTACTCATAGCTGCATGGATTAGCTCAGGAAAGCGAGAACATATGCAGAAAAATGAACACCGAGCAAAACAGAAGCAAAAATTGAAGAAGAAAAACAAAACTAAAGGAGAAAAGAAATGAGATTTCCCACCAAGGGGTATTTTGAGACAGTCACCCTTTGGAGATGAGCACTCTGGTATAGGGATAGCAACAAACAGACAGTCAGATATGAATTAAGTACAAATAAATTTATAAGGACTATAAAGAAGATCATTGGAGACAAGGATTTCTTGGGGAGTCTCAGCTGTGTGGTCGCTAGTCTCCAGAGAACACACATCAGAATGACCCATTTTCTCTTCTTGGCTATGCTGGTAATGAGCCTTGTAAGTAACATGCCCATCTGTGGATACCATTCATCATTCAGTTATTACTTATTGAGTATTGTTATGAGCTGAAATGTGCTCCCCCAAAATTCAGTGAAGCCCTTAACCTCCTATGTGACTGTATCTGGAGAGAATGTCGTTAGGAGGTAATCGAGGTCAAATGAGATCATAAGGATGGCGCCTCAATCCAATAGGACTGTGGCCTTATAAGAATAAGGAGATCTCTCTCTTTCCTTCTCTTCCCCTTTGCCCCCTGCACCCCACTGCAAGAATGTAGGCTCTGCAAGCCAAAAAGAGGACATTCACATGCACCCCACCATGCTAGCAGCATGATCTTGGACTTTCAGCCTCAGAAACTGTGAAAAAGTAAATTTCTGTTGTTTAAGCCCCCCAGTCTATGGTGGTCTGTTGTAGCAGCTCAACCAGACTGAGATAAGCATCTACTACAAATGATAAGCACTCTTCTAAATACTGGCCTCAGTTTCTCCATCTGTAAAATTAGAGGGTTGATTCCTGCAGGGCCTTTCCCCTCTTGCCTTTTCAAGAGGATGTATCTCTTATGCTTAACTTCAAATCCTGGCTCTCCCCCTCTGAGCTGTGGGATCTTGGAAAAGACTTCTCTCTGTCTCTTAGTTTCCTTTTCTGTATCTCACTCCTTGAGTTGTTGTGACACTTACAAGAATTACTGCACATAACATATGTACAGCAGTGCCCAGCACATAATAGATGCTGTGTAAGCACTCGTGGCTATTACGATGATTATCATCATTCTGATTATTTAATAATGATTTCAGAAACTAAAGAATTGGTTTGGAAAATGGGAGTCACTCTATATGTTAGAAGATCCACCCATTTCTTTAGCGAGGCTCGTGCTGCTCTCACTCTGTTGAGCACTCTCATTGGAGATATAACCAACAGCATTTTTTTTTAAATACCACACTGGTGTCAGATTGTCTCCATGGTTTTTCAAATGGACATTTGTAGATCCTCTCCCTATTTGTCATGGGCATGATCGCCAGCTGCTCACTGTGTGCCCAGCGTCGTGCTTACAACCCATGCGGTGAATTACTCTTCATAGCCATCCCGTGGGACACAACAAATTGCTTGCCTCGTGTCATAAAGAAGGAGACTGAGGGTCAGAGAGGACCAGCCACATAGCTGGGAAGTAGCAGAGCAGGGCTGATTCCAGGTGTGACTCCTGGGCTCACACTGTTAACCTGACTCTATATACCACCTCTTAATCCAAACTACCAAGATGAATGAAATTTAAAATATCCTTTGCCCAACCTACCCTTTTCTGTAATTTTGGCTCAATTAGTCAAAGAAATTGCAAATGAAGAGCCAATCTTACTAAATACATTTATCTCATTTTATTAAAACCATAGATAGGTTGGTAGATAGATAGATAGATGGTAGATAGATAGACAGATAGATATAGGTACAGATATTCTTGCACAAAGAAATGACTGTAACTTTTCAAAAATTTTTGATTTCGAGAGGAGTGCCCATCCTTTATGTAAGTGTCAGTTTACAGATCATTAACTATTTAACAGAAAGGTGGGAGCTGGAAGCCACTGCTAACTGATGATCAATCAGAAAGAGATAAAGCAACTTCGATACCATAGTGGAAATCAATGGAAAGATGGTTTGATTTGCTAAAATTTGATTGACTTGCAGCTTTTCAGTATATAAATTGCAGAGAATAGAGTTCACCTAGGATAGATCAAGTTTAACCCAAATTGCTTCCATTCGATTTGATTGAGTGAAACAAGACGTTATAATAGCATTCCCTCTTCCACTCACTCAGTACATCTCGCCTTCCATGTTGGGGAAAGATTTTTCCAGGAGTATCTACATTAGTCAAAGAATGCACCTTTTTGGAAGCCTGTCTACCTTCATTAAATGGCTTTCAGAGCACACAATGTAACTGAATAGCGTGCATTATTCAAATGGTTTTCAATGCGCACGAGGAAAAGGAGGTGTACTCAGATGGGAGCTCCTTTAAGAAGCTCATCTGCACCACAGGAAATTCATTTCCCCTTTGATTCTTGTGCCACTGCATGGGACGTACGTGTATTCTAGTCCCTATGTAGTTTCATGGGGGGTTTTCAGCCACCTAAACCAGAGACTGGTGAATAGTCATCACGCTTCTGAAAACACACACCAAATGCCTTGTAATTTTCCAGGAACAATACTTTTTATGCTTCTCCATTCTGACTCAAAGGTACAGTGAGATGTTTTTACTAAGTGGGATTATTTTCTCCCACGTGGAGTTTTAGACCCTGTGACAAATGTCATGAAATCTGTCAGTCTTTCTCGCTAGACTCAGAAAACCAGGCGCGCTGTTCCCTGTCTTATTTGCCAATATTAGATGAAGAGGGTGGGAGTGGGGGTGCTTTTAAAATGGCTTGTAACTTTGGAGCTTGGATCGAAGGCATAGGCAGTCTCCAAAGAGCTGGATAGAGTATATGCAGGGAAGAGGAAGGCTTTGCAAAAAGAGCCCCCGGAATCCTTCTTGACAAGCGTTTTGCATGCAGTTAAATAGACAAATGTAGTCTGCTGCCAGGATTTTACAGGAATCATACTTGATGCCTGTCACCAAAAAGATTCTTGGGCACTGGTGGAGTGACAAAGTATTATGCCTTAGAGCAGTGCTTCTCAAACTCCAGCGTCCATCAGCCTCACCTGGAGGGTTTGTGAAAACACCAGCTGCCCGACCCACCTGCAGCTTCCGACTGGGGCGGGGGGGAGAGGGGCAGTCCAGGTGGGGCCGACATTGCTGGACAGGGGACCGCTTCTAAAGAGCCCCTGCCTTCAAATGACCAAAGGGGATGAGCCTGAAGCTGAGCGTGGCGTCTGCCAGCCGGAGGCTCGGGTCTCCCCCGGGACGTGTGTGCGTCCTTAGGATGACAGGGTGTGCCACAGACGCCCCAAACCGTGAAGCAGCATGGCACCCCCCCCCAGAAGCAATCCACGTAGGGGGAGATAAGGGTGAAAAGATTTCCCCTCCATTTCTCCAGCGCTCCGAGCTCTCTGGACATAACTCATCAGCATTACTCTTCGCAGTCCTTCTTTGTGAACGGGCGCTCTCTGCACCTGCAGTCTTGCTTTCGGGCGGATGGAAAAGCCAGCAGCTCGCAGAACGCATGACGCAAGCTAATGCTTCAGGCTAGCGGTACCGGAGGTGATACAAGTCGATGAACAGGGCCTCCATTTATGATACCTATGGACATGCTCAACCGGTACGTTCTTGGCGCTGGCAACTATTAACGTTTTCTCAGCATTTCAGGGATTTACATTTGACCCCTGAAGTGAGGCAGCTTTGAGCTCCGCGGTTCCATAACGTGCATTGCGTCCCATTGCTAATAAACATTTACGACGTGGCACGCACAGACCTGGCTCCATAAGGCCCATTTGCAAGAGCACAGTGACCGATCCTGTATTTAGGCCAGCATCTCCTCACATTAAATAGATGGGTTTGTTCTTATTACACTGCTTTGTCACTTACATTTGCATTTCCAATGGTTCCCACACCCCAGCGCAATATTAGGGATGCTGAGGTGACCACAACGTGTCCCAGTCCTTGAGAGCAATATCTGGAAAGGAGAGTCCCGAGGCCTGCTTTCCCCGCGAAGTTAGGGCAGCAGGAGTTTGTGGTTTCTCTGCATCTCGCCATCCAACAGCCTTCCTGCTTCCGCACCTAGAAACAGCCGCTGATGCCAAAGTCTGAGTGGGCAGAGAACTATTCTTTGAAATCTTGACCCTTTCCTATCTGCTCTGCCAAGAATTGGCATGGCTTGGTTTAAATTTTGGCTGTTGTACTTCATCGTACAGAAGCCTCCCTACACATGTAGAAAGGGTGTGTTTATGAATCTACACCCACTGTGCATTTGTCTATTTTTATATATGCATATTGCATAGTAATAGGGATTTTATGCATCGAATAAAACTATTTCCCCCCAATTTCACTCGGTATATCGTTCTGCTGAATAATTCAGCTACTATATGGACTTCATGGACTTTTGCTTGATAATTCCACTACTCAGAGCTTTCCCTTTCATTGGAATTTTTAATCAGATTGAAACCCATCACGTTGAGATCAAAGCTGGGAATAATGTCGTTACCAATCTATATTTTAGCCAAAGGATGTTCCTTAGAGCGCACGTCCTCAAATCGCTTAGGCGCTTGCTAAAGTGTAAGAGAATTTATGATGCTAAATAAAACCAGAAAAAAAAAGATGTTTTAATAAGATGAAAATCCAAATGTTAAAATAATGAGCCATCTGCATGGGTGGCCCTCTCTTGAGAGAGATGCCAAGAGCTTTGCCATCTGTGAAACATTTACCAGCTGTTTCCTTCCCTTTTTTGTGAGAACATAAGAAATCCTTGCAGTTGGTGTTTCTAAGTGATACATCATAGGGAAGAAAACAGGTTTGCCCAACTTCAGGAAGGCTGGACTGAGCTGAATTAACTAAATAATACTTTTGGCAACCGCAGAGGGGTACCCCAGTGTGCCACTGTATTTCCTGTCCCCCTCCCCCCTCGCCCTTTTCTGAACCTCAGCAGAGGGCACAGGCGGATGAGAAGGGAACGGGAAATGAATAACATCCCATGAGGTCATTTAAAACTGAATGTTTTCAGAGAAAGTCTGTGCCTGTTCACTCGACTGCCTGCAAGCTGGTTTTACCTTCGGAGTATTCAGGCAAGGTTTGGGCTAAATTGCAATCCTACTGAAATGGGGAAAGGTGTCTAAAGCAGTACAAATATTTTTGAACACGTCTGTCCTTCTTCTTTCTCTTCTCTGATCACTGTTTCGCATGCCTGCCAGTCAGCCCCGTATCCCTGCTGCTTCGGCCCTGACAAGCACCTTATCTAGGTTGGCTGACTTATGTATGGTCTTAGGATCTGAACACAGAGTGCCAGGCATGAATTTAACTTTGCAGCCGGCTCTGATCCGAGGCAATGTCCCTGGCAATAAAATACTCACACTGTGGGGTGCCAATCTATCAATCCCTCCCCAGGTTCCTGCTTTTTCACCTCCCTGTTCTAGTGCCAGAATCTGACAGAATTTTATTTTTTCTCCGACTGCCATCTTTTCCACTTCATTAACTGTCAAATGCATTTCAGGGAACATAACCTAACAAGAAGGTTTAGTTAATGAATGTGAAGTCTTTCAGATGCTCCCCTCAGGTGTCATTCCTGAGGATTTTAGGAAAGCTTTAGGTCATTTTTCAAAAAATAATTTTTCTAAGGCCATATGCAATGAAGCAGGGGGGAAATGAATCTATGGGCTCCGGCCGCACTTGCACCAGTGCCCTGGTGCTAAGCCAGACCTTAGGGGAGAAAAAAATCAAGACTCATGGCTTCTTTCTGGAAAGCCCCAGAGTCATAACAGCAGTATTGACTGCACTCTCTAATGGGTGATTTCACATATCAGACTGCAGGGATGTGCGCTGGGAGAATCACATTTCACATGAAGTAAAGGCATAAAGGAATTTTCTAGCTCACTCAGCGAAGCAAAGTTATCCTCGCTTTCTGAGCCAGAGGAAATTTCCGAGTGCTTCATCCTCAGGCACCCAGCCACTTACTGAGAGTCTGCCGGACCCAGGTAGCACACCCACATCCGAGAGAGCTCTGAACGCTGCTGCAGGCTCCCTAGGAGAATGGGGCTTAGAGGCTAACGGGGCTTCCAGAGCCAGTCAAACGAGACTTCCAACAAAAGCTGATGTTCCTCACCGGTAGTTTTCAAGCAGCGGCAGTCTTGCTCCTTAGCAGACATTGACGATGTCTGGAGACATTTTTGCTCTTCGCAGCTGGGAGGAGAGGTGCTACCTGCGTCCCGTGGGTGCAGGCTGAGAAGGCTGCTGAGCATCGTCCAAGGCACAGGCACCCCTCCCCCCGCCGCCCCCCACAGCAAAGACTTGTCCCAGCTCAGGACGGTAACAGTGCCGCGGCTGGGAAACCCACACCAAGCTATGGGCAGATTCCTGTAGGGGCAATGGGGATCAGCCAAGAGAGAGAGGTGGACAGAGGCCAGGGAGATGTGGGGAATGGCATCGGTAAAGGCCGTAAGCCTTCCAGTGCCATCTGGCAATGTGGAAATTCTGGGACGAGCGTTAGGTTTCTCGTCCGGAGGGCTGGATGGCTGGGCGACTACACCCAGAGAAGGGGTCTCCACCTCAGACCCCCCCAATCCAAAGATTCGCACTATCCTTGGTCTCTATAAACAACATCTTCACCATTCTCAGTCACGCGTGCCATTTACCCTGCCCACGGGGCTATAGTCTAGATGGAATGATGCCGATTTTGCAGGGAGGAAATGGCAGACAGCAAATTCTTACCTACAAAACGGCTGCAATCACCTGATCAGAAGGTGCCCTAAGGGGACGCCTGGGTGGCTCAGTCAGTTCAGCAGGAGTCAGGGCTCCCTGCTCTGCGGGGAGCCTGCTTCTTCCTTTCCCTCTGCCCCTCCCCTGCTTGTGTGTTCACTCACTCTCTCTCTCTGTCTCTCAAATAAATAAAGTCCTTTTTTAAAAAAAAAGGAAAGAAAAGAAAAAAGAAAGTGCCCTAAGATTTACTAGCTGATCTCCATTTCCAGGCAGGTGAATCTGGATGCCTATTTATATAAGTTCAAGTAGGTTATATATGGGTTATCTATTTATGTGTAATTATACTCTTTACCATAGTACGTGCCGTTGGGTATGCAGTTCTATTTTATTATGTTTACTAATGGAAATGAGCAGTGGCACAAAGAGGCTAAAGTTATTTTTAAACCCAAACTCATTTATCTTAAGTTTGGGAGTGCTTTCCTGGCATTACCACCCACCTCTCCCAGGAAATGGGCCTTTCTAATTATGTTTGGGTTACCAAGTATTTTTAATCCGTGCTTTCTCTCATGGCAGGAGTAATCCACACAATAAATAAGGGTCACGCTCTGGATGTCCAGAGTCTCTTCCGTATTTTCCCATCTTCTCCTCGCATGGGAGCCAGCTGCTACTTCCTCCAGAACAGATGAAGGGAAGGGAGTAAACTTTGGGGACAAGCAGATACGGGCTTGCATTGCAGCCAAATTCCTGGCTAGGTGGTACCTGGCAAGTTATTTAACCTCTCTGAGCTGCAGGTTCAATATCTATAAAGCTGGGGGAGCGATATATTTCTTATTGGTTTATTTGGCAAAGAGTCGATGCAATTAGGCGCACAAAGCCTGGCGCATGGCATATGTAAAATAACTTCAAAACCATTGACTATGTTCATGCATCATCAAGCCTCTCGAAAATGATATAGGGAATGGGATGCAGAGAGCTAACAGTATTCTGGCTTGGCCTCTTTAAGGTGGGTGACCTTTTTTCTTGTAAGGATGTAAGTAAGCATTTTAATTCAGTCTTCCGTAGGTACCTGGGAAAACAGAGGTGTCGTTTAAAAATGCTGGGGAAAGAAGTAGAGTGACGTCAGAATTCCAACATGGGGAAGGGTCACCATCTTGGTCTTTGTGTCCAATGGGGCAACTTCGATTTGAGTGTCAGCCTCCTTCCCTGTAGCATGACTTCTGCAGTGATTACCCCAGGTTTGTGGAGAGGATGCAGTAGGGAATCGCATGTGCTGCCCTTCCCTGGGAGAAGTTGACACCCTCCTGTCAGGCTTGGTCCAGTGACTCACTTTGTCCCATCAAATGTGAGCAAAAACAACAATTGTCACTTGGGCGACATCTTTGAAGGGCTGGCTCTTTTATCCCTCTGCTCCTCCCTCAGCCTGGGTCTGAGTCGGGAGCATGGAACAGAGCTGCGGCTGTCTACGGCCGGATACAGAGCACGTGCAAGAACTTAGCCCTTGTAGTAGCCACTGGGATGGCAACACCCTGTGTTACTGGCTCCTGAACCGTCCCCTCACAGATGGGGAGCCAAGCACAGTGGTCAGTAAGCTAATAGGATGACAATTCCCCTCTCCTTCACTGCCTCACAGAAGGACAAAAAGAAAGGCATTTCCAGGGCTCCATTGCTTCTGACCTTGTGCTTTCTTTATTTGAACAATATTTACAGTCTTTTGCCTCTCGCTTCCCCCACCCCAGGTCCTCTTGGATTCACAGCCCAGGTGCGGAGGCGATGGGGAGTTCCCCCACACCCCCGTCTCCCTGCCCTGCAGGCCCCTGAGAGTGTGGACCCAGTCCCTTCTGCACCCACATCCCTTCACACGCTCCAATCTGTGCCGACTGAAGAAAGCAGTTTGAAGTCATGAACCCCCTTCACGCTCGCACACTCGGCCGCATCTCATCCCATCGTGGCTGTCCTCCCAACGGGAACGGGTTCTTATATGCCACAGATGCAAGACACAAAGACTGGGGCAGCTACATGAAACCCACTGGGCTTTTCTGTCTGAAATCCCATGCCCGCAGTCATGCCTGAGAAGGACAGAAAACTGCTCCCATGTGTGGTTCATCTCGCCTCGCTTCTGCTCCTTTCTCCGTTCGCATGAGGTTAATAATAACAAATTCCTCCAAAAGATATTTTACCAAGGGAACATAGTGACGTAAGAGCAGCAACCCACTTATGAAAACTCTTGATAGATTTTCATGTTTAAGCAACTGCTAGAATAAGTACTGTTGAAACGTGCACCGTAGCTAGATGGGAAAACATCAGCGTTTTCAGCTTACCTGGAAGACATCACTGCTTACCTGGACTTCCCACCGCAAACATCAGGTTCCTGGTTATAGCTGTCCATTGCAAGGGTCAGCAGACTTTTTCTGGAGAGGGCCAGAGAGTAAATGGTTTGGTCTTTGTGACCATACCATCTCTGGAGCAACTACTCAGTTCTGCCCTCAGAGCAAAAAGCAGCCACGGACAGTATGTAAACAAATAGCCATGGCTGTGTTTCAATAAAACTTTATTTACAAAACAGATGGTGGGCCAGATTTGTTTGCTGACCCTTGGGTTTTTAGACCCATGTTTGCAGGTGTAGTTTGCTGAACCCTGGTTTATTAGATCTAGCAAGGACAAAGATAAGTCAATATTTCTGAATGACTTGGAGCAATATAGGTAGTCTAGAATTCTAATCTTCATAAAAACAACATAAGGACTTGAGACAAAAAAAATTATTTGGAAATGTCTAAACCCTTCACTTCAATATTACTATGTTTAATATATGCATATATGCTTACATCAAACTGTACAAAATATTAAATGATGTTTGATAGGAACATATAGTTACTCATAAGGAAACGTTAAGAGCCTTGGGGAGACATCATATCATCTATAAATTAGGATATTGACTAAGCTGTTGGAACAAAAAGACCCCAAAATCATAGTGGTTTTTCATAATAAGAGTACATTTCTCTCTCTCATGATACTTCATACATGACAGCCATCTCTGGCTTGTCCATCTACAATCATTAGGAAAGGAGAAAGAGGCAAGGGAAGATCACATCCGATTCTTTTTATTTTGGGGGGATGTGCATAAACTGAAAGTAACACACATCGCTTCTGCTCATATCCCCTTGGCCAGAATTCACTCACATGGCCACAACCAAGCTACTAGGGAAGGTGGGAAATGTGGTCTCACTAAAATCTGGGCCTTGCACTGTCGTAAAAAGGGGAGGAATGGGGAAGAATGTGCATTTTTATGTCCAGAAGTATGTATCACATAATTTGCTCTACTCCTTGCATCTGTGACATATGGAACTTGTGCCCCCCCCCACCTTTGGAGGAAATCTGCATACACCACAGCAGAAAAGACCTTGGGCTGTGGAACCAGACTGATTTGATTTCAAATCCTGGCTCCGCTGCTGACTAGCTGTGCATTATGGGGGATTATTTAGACTTTTTGAGCCTTATTTTCCTCATCTGTAAATTGAGGTGAATAATAACTACTCTTGACACCCCTTTTTGTAAGTTCTGCCTACATCGCCGTTACGCTCTTTAGGGAGAGAAATCTAAACAATCAATTCAACTACATATATCGCTCCGAATCAATCCTATCCATGAGCACAAGGGAGTGAGTGTTCAACATTGCTCGTTCCTGGGTCCGACAGGGAGAACAGGCCCAACAACTTGGTTTTATGACCAGCACTGACTTGAATTAGAGTCAGTGGGGAAAGCAACAGTTCTTTTATGGAGAAGCTTTCTTGAGCGCACCACTCCGAGTTTTTGTAACTGAAATTGTTTTCACTTGCACAAAACCTTGCCAAACACCTGTGGACCTTTGCCCAGTGAAGAAATAACTAGATCATATGTGGCTCTGTCTCTTATTGTGGTTTTCTTCGTGTGTGTGTGTGTGTGTGTGTGTGTGTGTGTGTGTGTTTCTTATTGCGATGTCATTAACCCACAGAAGGAGCCCTGTGGCAATGATATTGGAAGTGGAGCAAGGGAGTGCAACCTTACTTGAACTCTGGCTCCATTCTGTCATACTTTTTCCTTGGCTCAAACCATTTTGCAATCACTGGAATGTAAATCTTGTAGAGTTTCTCCCCCTTGTTTTGTCTTTCACTCCTCAAGGTCTTAGTGACTTCAGACATTCCACTTTTGCTAATAAGACCTAATATGTTCTCTAAAACAATAGATTTCCTCCTCTGATCAATACCTCCCTTTCAACACCTACCTTTGCAAGCTGTTACAAGGATTTAATTGAGGCGATGCGTGTGAAGTTCTTAGAACAAAGCCTCATACAGAGTAAATGATGTCATAAGAGTTGGCCACACCACGAACAACATAGAGTTCAGTTCTGATGTTCCCTTCCAGTTCATCCCCACTAAGAAAGGGGCCAAACAACTCTCCAAATGTGATGGAATTATCTTGTTCTTTGGCTTACATTCTCCAGTCCTCCTGCTCCCATTCCAGAGCAGTCTGCATGGAAATATCAGAAGACCAATTACTAATATCAGGGAATTCCCGGACTGCGATTGCTCGAAGGACACACCTTAGGTGAAAGTCCAGAACGGCTGTGCAACTGAAGAAATAATCATCCCAAGACGTGCTCTGCAAAATGCCTCCTGCCAGCTCCTGATTGCACGTGAATGGCTTCTATCTCTCTGTTTCTGGGAGAAAGCAAGCATCTTTCTCTCTCTCTCCCTGAACACTTTCTCTCTGCTCAATTGCCTCTCCTAAGGTAGTCAAAGGGAGCTTTATAGTCATCTTTCAGTAAAAAGAAATTTCCAGATTGAGACTGTCTTCCATTGGGCAAGACCACAGGAATGATGACTCATCCACTGATGTACCGGATGTGTTCCTGTCTCTGCAGAACTCTGGACTGCTCTGATTTAACACTTTCTGCATAATTGGGTACGTGCTACATTATAATAGCTGAAAATTGATAGAAAAATTAGAAAGAGTTGCTGTGAATTTTTAGGTTCCTTACAATAATCCCCAAGCTAATAACGTTAGAGCCTCATTTTTTACAACCTACGAGGAGTTTCCAGTTTAGCCAAATTCATCTAGACATTCTTTTCTTATTGTCATTTATTTATTCATTCATTCAGCACTTTTAATAAATGCTATTGTTTGCCAGTCACTGTCAAGATAAAATGATGAAGAAGGTAAACAAAGCCTCCTTTTTAAATCAATTTAAAAATTTGTTTTTAGCATCCTAGACTTTTTCTGCTTCTCTGTACCAGTGGTTCAGTGCAAAACAGCTGTTCCCTTGCTCTCTACCTATGCAAAGTGTAGGTACTGTCCTTATTCTCGGAGGAGCCTTCCCAAATTGCTACAGCCCTGAGTGGGCGAGAACGCTTTTTATCTCGTGCCTGAGCCAATTAGAAACTTCGGGCTTAGAGGTTACACACCACAGAAATCAATTCTGAATATCTCAAATTTTAAAAATAAATGTATTTGAAGTATATCAGGGAGACCCAAACTGGCAACATGGTTGCAAGAGCCGGTTAGAACCATGGCAACTCAGGAAGAGACAGGAGGAAAGATTCCGAACATTCTTCTCTTAGCAGGAACAGTCCCCCCGAGATAACACCACCAGCGCCTTTTGCCGCCGACACCACTGCTTGCGGACAGCAGAGCAGCTACTGAGAGCCATTCCGAACGTTCCCACGGCCCGGGAAGGAAAAAGCAGGGCAAGCACATCTGATTGACCAAACTTCAGTCTTGTGGCTGCTGGAGGATTGTTGCACTGAAGGTCTAAGTGCTTAGCTTCCATATGGGAAGTGAGGGCACGATCTCTCCCATGCTGTACATGCGATGGAGGGTTCCTCCAAATATAGGAAGGGAAATTAGGAGCTGGACTACCAAAGAAATGACAAGGTCTCCTATACCGATCATGACTATATTGTAATACCTTTTTAGAATTATTATTATAGCCTCCCGTTCTCTTGTGTTTGTACTGTTTATTCTCGTTAAGTGGATTTAGCACTTGTTGCCATCTCTGTCTCCCAACTAAGTTCTTCGAGACAAGAACACTCGTTAAATTCTGTGCATAGCCTTGTAGTGACTCGCTCATAGCAGGTGCTTGTGAAGTAATTTACAGCCCAATAAACCTGCGCATTTATCTTCTTGGCCCTTTTTCTAATATTTAGTGCTACCGATAATAGAGAATTTGAAGTTTCAGGACAAAATTCCAAGACAGTTTATGATCATTTAAAATTATGTCCTATTTGACAACATATCCTGTGTTTACTTTTAAACAGGAGGAGAGTGCTTATAACAATTAGGTATTAAATAAATCTTACATCTGCTGTTTAGCCACTTGAGGGGAAACAATTTTCTCACAAGTAGCAATGGTCAAGAAAGCTATGAAATTCAGGCCAGTTGTCTCAGAAAATAACTTATTAGTTGCTAAGCTACCAGTCCTGACAGGAACTCAATTAGGGGAGACAAACAAGCTTAACCAGACCCATTCCATTTGAGAGCAGAAAGTTGTAGCTGTCAGGTGATTCTGGTGGATGTGTGGCAGGAAAAATGATTGACAAACCGGTCTTTGCTTGGTATGAAGTTTGGCTTTGATTTAGCGAGAGACTGACAGGCTGGTGTCATCGGGAAATGTGGATTTTGTGTTGGAGGGGCTATTTTGTAATGAAGTGATTGACACGTTACAGAAATTGTCCCATAGATGAAGAGAACCAAATAGAGATTTGTTTTGACAAGCATTTCCTTTTTACCTGTTCATTTTGTATACAGAGAAGAGAGAGGGGGGAAGCCCTCATAAGCGCTAATTGATTTATCCAGGGGCTATTAGAATGATGATGGCCACGTGGATGTGAGGAGAGAGCCATGGGTGGTGAGGAGGTGGGAGGTAGGCATTGCAGTCCAAACTCACCCATGACTGTGCCGTCCGGAGAAATTGAAAGAGCCTTTTGGGCTCTACTTTTGTGCCTCCTAAGCGAGCAGCTGAACTGAGATTGTGTCTATGTTCTACGTAGAAGATATTTGAAAGTCTCCATAATGTTTTTTTCATGGACATTGCTACTTTGCCACATCTTGGTTGTCATGCCATAGGCTGTGACTGGCCCAGCAGATGATCCCACGTCCTAAGCCACAGAAATCAGTTCATGGATATGCCGCATGACCAAATTGTTCCCATGGACACAGTCCTGGGACTTATATGTATTAAAATTTAAAAAAATAAGCCCCCTAGTCACTGAGGCTGGTACATTAACAGAATATAAGTCTAGAAGTGCAGGCAGCCATCTTTCCCATCTCATGTGAGTGGGTTGCCAGATAAAATACAGAATTTCAAATAAACGAATCACTTTATAGTATCAGTGTGTCCGCAATATTGCATGGGATATACTCAAACTAAGAAAGTATTTTTTGTTGTTGATCAGAAATTCAAATTTATCTGGGTGTCCTATATTTTTATTTGCTAAATCTGGAAACCCACTATGAAAAAAAAAATCTGCTTGGGAATGAATCCAGCACAGGGAAAAGCGGAATGATTCCTAGCGGATACATTCAAGCATCTGGATCTCGCTATGCCCAAATCTTGCTCTAGTCTTGCCTTTTCCTCTCTCATTCAGCTCATTTAAGTTTGGTTTCTTTCTCGCTAACAAGAGAGCTTCCTCTCCTTCTCCCATTCCATACTCACCCCCTCTTTAGTTGTTGGGTGTGGCTCCCTTCAAGGCAGCATTATTACAACCTGTACAAGGAGAGGCATTTGCTGGAGGTGTGTCTTACTCCCCTCAACTTGGTCATTTTTCTTCTTGAATTACAGTTAGTTTTTCTGGTGATTTCTAACCTTCCTCCTCTAACTGGCTTGACCACTACCATTATTTTTCCAAAAGTTAACAATTATAAGTCGTAATAAATTTTTTAAAAGAAATTAGAAGCTGAGAGACAATTTAGAAATTTTTATTGTCACTCGTCACGAGAAACATAGAATAAACAGCTCTGTTTATTTCTTGATTTTTTTCAAGGAAGTTGGCCAACCATCTTTCTGACCATAGAATTATTTATGTTGTTTATAAGCTACATTGTCTCAAAAAGGATTTGAAACAGCTCTGAGCAGTAAAAAGATTTGGTTTTCTTAATAATCTGCTTTTAGGGTGTAAGTAACAGAAGCCAATTCATTTAACTGATGCAAAATGCCCATTTATTTTTTACAAGGATAAGGGGTATCTCAAAGAACACAAAAGACTAGGATACAGCCACTTCTCAGAATGAGACTGGATTAAGGAACTAGAAAGTCATCTAGGTATATTTTCTCTCTGGCTCGTTCCTTTTCCTTTCATTTCTACTTCACTTTTTTTACTCTAGACTCTAATCACGAAAGACAAGTTTCCTCTGAGCTACATCTGGTGGTGGAATATGGCCGCCCCAGATGTTACATGATTCAGGTTCTGTGACAGAAACTTGCTGTCTCTCAGTGCCAGTTCCTGGGACACAGAATGTGATTGGTTCCTTTGAGTCATGTGTTTTTGCTCAGTCCAGTAGAGAACAAATCCACATAATACAAACGTGACTGCCAAGGACCCATCCCTGTGGACCGCAGCCCATTCTCAGAGTTAAGAGAACTTCTGTGAGCCACCGGTGTGCTAGTTATTAAGCTATTGTTTCTTAGCTCCAAACCCCTCCCCTAAATCTGCTCTGTGGACCTGGGGGCTGGGACCCTGCAAATTATGTAGCTCCTTGGCCAACTTGAGATGAAAGTGTGTCTGAGACAGAATTCCAGCTAAAGCCAGCCTGGCCAGAATTGGCTGCGATAACCAGACGGGTTGTTCAGATGCCTAGCACCGAGAATGCTGTGTGGTCCCTTGAATTCCAGGTCTAAACAAGACTACAAGTATGGGTCTATTGGCTACTGAGGATCAATGGAATAAGAAGAGAAATGAAAAAAAAAGATTCTTTCTCAAAGAAATCTAGAAATATGAGCTCTTGAAATCATCTCAAAGTGCCCCCAATGTCGCCACACTTGAAGAATTTTATTTCAAGAAATCACTTCTGTAGGGTTCATTTTTCAAGACTCTAAAAGAAGCAGAGGGACAACTGTATTTGTAGATTCGACTGGTGTAGGAGACAACCCAAGGTGTAATATAATGAAGCCTAAAGCCCTCTGAGCAGAGTTCTAGGTAAGGACTGGCTGGGGTAAAATCCTGGCAGTGCCATAGCCTAGCCCTGTGAAATTGAGTAAGTAACATAACCTTGATGGGTCTCTCTTTCTTCCTCAGCAAGTTGAGCTAACGAGTGTAGCTGCCATATACAGTTGTGAAGGTTAGATGGGGTGGTCCATTCAAAGTGGTGAGTTGACTTGGCTGGCAAGTCTTAGGCCTGGGCTAAAGTAAGTACTGGGCTAATGTAAGTACTCATGAAATGTCCACATTATCCTACTTCTTCTTACTGGCCTTAAAGGCCTTACTGGCCTTTTTGGGTCTTGAGATCTTTTGAATTTTACCTCAGAGGCCATGGAGAGCCACTGGAAAGAATTAAGCCATCTACACTAGATTCCATCTGTGCACAGAGCAACTAGGACCCAGAGGAAAAAGAGAAAATGACATGGACACTCTAAGCATGGAGCTCAACAAAGTGTGATGACTTTGACCATAAGTGCTGCGTTATGGCTATCTGTAAAGCTGCCCATCAAAACGCTCCTGACAGATGACCTGCAGTAATGCGAGTGTGAAGGGAGCAGGATTGCAGAACATTCCACCTGACGGGGACACAGATCATGGGAAGGGCATTCTCATAAAACACAGGGTGGCTTTCTGTTCTGTCCTCCTCCTCTTTATACCCTGGCCCAGCCCAGCTACTTGTGGTCTTGCCTCTTAGTTTCCAGCTCCCATTCATTCATTTGTATTTTAATTTACTCATGTATTCATTCAACTATCCATTCATCAATGTTTAAATAAGTCATATAGCAAATATTTATTGGGCTAATAACTGAAGATTAGATTTATTGTGCTCTTCCAATATGGTAGACTCCTTGATAAGTAAAATAACACTAATAATCACAGCAGCAACATTTATTGAGCATTTATTCTGTGTCAAGCACCATGATAAATGTTGTACATGAATTACCTCATTTTAGCTTCACAAAAATTGTCTCAGACAAGATGCTATTATTAACAGTATTTTTATAGGTTGGGCGAAGTGTCTTAGGGAGTTTAGGTGAATTGTCCAAAGTTACATAGCTAGTGAATTATAGAGCCAGGGTTCGAAATCATGTCTGTGTAGTGTAACACATGTGCTCTCAACCACTACTTGGGGCAGCCTTAACAGAGCTAAAAGACCAGTGTTTATAATTCTTGCTCAGTAATTAATTCACAGAGTTCACAGGGAAGGTGGTACTTGATGTGTGTTGTGAAGTGTGGACAAGGAGACTAGTAGGAAAATGATTTAAGAAGGTGAGGTATCCATTTGAAAACAACACACTAAACAAAATAGTGAAGCAGAAACCCACAGTGTGACCCCATTCTCCCAGTATAACTCATTGAAATGGTATTAACATGTCAACATCAATTTGACAAAACCAAAATTTGAGTTCGAAACATTTCCATTGAAAATGACAGGAAATGCACCTCAAACTGGTTTGAAGAATAACGTCATGTGTAAACTTGCGTCACTGGAAAGGCCAAGGACAGGACTAGCTTCAGGTACAGTTTGATCTAGTGTCACCAAGGACCAGCTTTGTTCCTCTCCACATTTCCTTTCTGCCTCTGTATCATCACCTACTTCCTCAGGCCTCAGATGGGTTCCCATTGGCAGTTCCATGGTCTTCCACTTTAGTAGTAAAGAAGCTGTTGGTGTCTTTATACCTTCACACTATGCAGACCATAGAAGGAGGGGCTCTCAAGGAGGAGAAAGACCCATATTTTTTTCCCAGAAGCCCTGGAAAACTTCACAGGTTTCATTGGTTCTGACTGGGTTTCTGCCATCATGGACCAAATCATGGTGGCCAGTAGGATGGATGGCATAGGACGGGATAGGATTATTGGCTTTAGCCAGTCAGAGTCTGCCCTGTAAGCTGGGGCAAGGGTCAACACTACATAAACAGCATGGCTGATCATGGGAGACAATTAAACTCCACATGGTTTTATCTGAAAGAGAAAACCAAACAGAAGTAAGACGGCCAAAATAACTAGGGTCCACTACACTAAACAATTCAGGTGCTTTGTTTAACAATTTAAAGATTTTATTTATTTATTTGAGAGAGAGGGAACGCGCCTGTGCACGCATGAGCAGGGGGAGGGGCAGAGAGAGCGGGAGAGAGAATCTCAAGCTGACTCCCTGATGAGTGTGGAGCCAGGGGCGGGGCTCGATCTCATGACCCTGAGATCAGGACCTGAACCAAACCCAAGAGTCCGACACTCAGCCCACTGTGCCACCCAGGCACCCCTTTGCTTAGCAATTTAATGCCCAAAGCATCTTCCTGAAGCATGTAGCAGCTCAATGTAGGATAGCACCTAAATTGGAACTCTTACTTTATTCATTATCATCTTGGAAGCATTTTTTACACTAAAAGCAGTAACATTTCTTTAGCATGAGTAAATGTAGTCTTGTTTTCTTCCCAAAGTGCCTCAGAATTCCCAACTTTTTAAATGTCTTGAGCGGGATTATCGTCACCATTCTCCTTCATAGCAGCTTTGTCTCCTGCCTAAACAAAACGTTTCAATATGCAATGTTTCGGTATTAAAATCAGATCAAATACAGTGTTTCTTTACAGGGGTGGTATTTCTATTGGGATTCTTTCTGTGTTGTTGATTGGGCAAATGTGTTTGGCATGTGCAAATTGTTGTGATCACTTTTCCTTTTGTGACATTTTGGGAAGGGGGGAAAAAACTGCATGGCTCAGTGGATGACACTGTTTGCTACAGCAGCAATGTAAAAATTTGAAATTCTTGAACAATTTAGCATTTCCCCTTCCAGCCACATGATCTATCACGGAGAAGTGATATTCTGGGGGACTCAAGCCAATCAGAGGAGAGGAGTGTAATTTTTACAAAACAAATGTATGTATAAATTATCACTCTCTTCTCTCCTCTCCATAAATAGCGACACTAATAGATCCATAGCGTGAGATGCGGGAAGAGACGTCATGTTCTACAACAATTCGTCTTGTCTGGGAAAGGCAGAGTTGCAAAATCTGATCAGTTAAGATGCACAGGTCAACTTCACCATTGTCCAGCATCTTCTGGGTACAGAGGTTGAAGGAGTGTGTGGCTTTTGTCTGGAAGAGGGAGTGTGTGTGTGTGTGTGTGTGTGTGTGTGTGTGTGTGTGTAAGAAAGAGAGACTTACAATCAAAAGCATGACTGAGCCACAGGTTTACTTGGTTTGCACAATATTTATAAAACAGGAAACTTACTACATAAAAGTTTTAATTATTGGGAGCACCTGGGTGGCTCAGTCAGTAAAGCATCTGACTCTTGATTTCAGCTCAGGTCATGATCTCAGGGTTGTGAGATCAAGCCCCACATCAGGCTCCATGCTCAGCACAGAGTCTTCTTGAAATTCTCTCTCTCTCTTCCCCCTTCTGTGCTCTCTCTCTCAAATAAATAAAATCTTTTTAAAAAAAAGTTTTAATTATTATTTTCTAAAGACTGAGAGATATTTCCTAAGAGGAAAAACAATCACTGGAATCATCTACAGGTTTTGTAGAGAGGTCGCCTCCTCTGGACATGGCATAAACTGTCCCATCTGCCCCAGTCTCCATCACTCCCTGTTTCTTAGATCCAATGCAGTCTGTGTTGGTACTTTCCTGAGTTCATGGGCCTAAATATAAGAAGAGCCACACGATCAATAATCCAATGACTTTTCAATCCCATGCTCTTTAAAAATTTGTCCAAGATACAGTTAGTAAGGGTAGAGAGGATCTGATTTTAAGACTTTTTTTTTTTTCAGAATCAGAACTACTTGCAATTTACTTACATTAGTTTGAATCAGAGTCAATATTCTTTGAAAAAGTCAGACAAAATATATCCAACTTCTTTGCAATGTTGGTTTTTCTTTGGCATTCTTTTGTGACTTTTGTGAACCAAGCAACTTCTTGGGAGGTATATTAAAAGGTTTAATATTCGCAATATAAATCACATCCCTTGTAAATCACAGCACACCACACGTGATATGGTTCTGGAATTTCTGCTAACCACAACTGCCATCTTTGAGCTAACTACAAATTCAGCGTAGGTTAGTTACAAAAATCCTCACCAAAATTATTACAGGGCTAACAAATGTTACATTTTTGTGTATTTGTCTGTCTCACTGCACAGTGGTCTATTTTCTCGTCAAAGAAAGGCAAATGTTTATTTTCCCAACTTCTCCTGTTAAGCTCGTTATAGATTAGCACCCCCGGGCAGCTGTCCAGGGGACCACCCCTCAATTCCCTTTTGTGGGAGGAAAGGAAGACATGGGAGAGGAATTGCTGAGTCACAGAACGTGTGAGCTTAACGACCTGGCATTGGGAAATCTGGAAAGGAGAATTTTGAGAGATTTTCCATATTTTAATAAGCATATTACAAACTACGTCGATTGCCCGTTTTTACTGCATACCCAGTACGTATGTCTAATTCCGGAGTCAACAAGTGAAGGATGGCCCTCGGGCCAATGGAGCCAGCTGCCTGTTTTTGTAAATAAAGTTTTGTTGGCACATAGCCACGCCCACTCATTTCCATATCGTCTCTTGCTGCCTTGGCATTAGGGCAGCTGCACTGAGCAGCTGTAACATGATCGCTTGCCCCATATAAACTCCTGACACACATGACACTTGCTCTTATTACTTCCCTGGACATTTTCATACTCTAAGCTGCTTGGGGCACCTCTTGGATCTGACTGTATCAATTAGGAATGCATGTAAGTGCGTGTAACAGAACACTTTTAACTGCGGCTTCAACGATGAAGATGTGAATGATCTTACCTAACAAGAAGCCTTTGGCATTAGGGGCCCTGGGATTCTGCAAACTGCCATGGCCCCATATTGTGACTGTCCCTCCTTGCAACAACCCCGCCCCCGCCCGTGCTCAACTTGCTGACTCTTTATGCATGTTACCCCACGGTTGCAAATTTTTGCTTCGGCTCCAGGCATCACATACCCCATTCCAAGCAGAGGAGAAGGGACATGAGCACACAGCATTCTTCTACTGAGGTTCTGGCTTTTTAACCCAGAAAGAAAACCAGCAGCAGACACCCTCCCCCCCCCCCCCCCCCCCCCCCNCGCCATTATCTTTCATTGAACAGAGTGGATCACATGCCTTCCAGGCTGTCTCATAAAGGTGATTCCAATGCCAGAACAAAATGGGAAGGTAGCGGATATTCGATAAAAATGTGTCAAATGGTAGATGGACGTATTAATGACAAATGGATGGATTATAGACTAAATGCTTTAAAGTTTAGTTTAATTTGGTGCCCACCATGGGCAACAGAGGAGAGCAGGTGGGGGGGGGGTCCTTCGTAGTAAAATGTAATGGACTATCACTTGATCTCAACCTCTTCGCTTTACAGGTGGGAAAAGTGGGACCAAAACATAGAAAGTTTGATATTAGATTGAATTTTTACAGTTTCCGATTGTCCAGCACCTATGCGTCACCTCCGGTAACAACTCCTTAATTTTTCTCTGAAGAAGCAACTCTCTCAAACAACGTGATTTTAGTGAGGCAGGTGGCACCCAGGCCCCAAGAGAGGGTCCGCAGTATTCCATCCCCCTGGCCTCAGTGACTGGTCTGGAGATGGACACGTGTCCCAAGGTAACTCAGCTGTAATGAGTACACAGCTTTCCAGGGGCTGCCAGGAAAAAGAACAGGGGCCTGGGGTTGCTGACGGTCCCTGTGGGAAGCGCCAGGCTGAGCAGGAAGCCCACACAGAAGGAAAACTGGGGCGATCTGTGAGGTCATTGATGAGCACCCGGATGTAGCTGTTCCCGAAATACATGTTTTAACTCCAGGACTCTTTCTATTTAAAATAACAGAAAACCCAGCTTACACGGTTCTAAGCCATAAAGGGGATTGCTTTTTGACTCTTTCTAAGTCCAGAAGTGGAAGTAATTCATTCAAGAGCGTGTTATTCGGTGGATGGGTGGTGTCATCCAGAACCTAGTGGTGTTACTTGTTTGTTTTTTTTCCATCTCTCTGCTACATTCTGAAACAAGCCTCCTCATGGTTACACAAGGGCTGCCAGTAACAATTCTCCTCTCCTGCTACCTTAAAAGAAAGATCCCGAGCCGGATTTCAGAGTTTCTGCTTCATTGGACCCTTTGCCCACCCAAGAGCCAATCACTGTGATCAGGCGAGAATGGAACGTGCTGATTGGCTTATATCCTGGCTTTGGGGGTGGGGGCCTGCTTTCCAGAAGTACACAAACTAAACCGGGAAAAGTTACATACCAGTGCGGAATTCTGGATTACGTCAGAAATGACGAATGGAATGGATGCTGGAAGGAAGAACAGCATAGCGCAGCACGACTATTAACTCCTGGACGTCTCAGTTGTGTGCCGTCGAAATTTTCCCTTTTGCCTTTCAGCCAGTTTGACTTATTTTCTATCCCTTGCGAACAAAGGCTATTTATCAATGCTGATATTATTGTTGGGGATGGAAACAAGTCATTTCTCCACCACACCACCTGGCAACATTCATCCGCTTCTCTTCCGCATTTTTCGCTATACCCCTTTTCACCTCCTAAGATACTAGATGATTTGTTACCTTTTTTTTTTTTTATCTTGCCCCTCCCACTAGAGAATAAGGTTCATGAGAGCAGGGATTTGTGTCTGTGCACCTCTCCCCACCCCCATACCTCTAAGGGTACCTGCTCCATTACGTGTGCTCCGCAAATATTTTCTGAATGAATGAACGAATATACAAATAAATAGTATTGGGCACCTGGGGGGCTCAGTCGGTTAAACATCTGCCTTTGGCTCAGTTCATGATCCCAGGGTCCTGGGATCGAGCCCCTGCTCGTCAGAAGGTCTGCTTCTCCTTCTTCTTGCTGCTCCCCTTGCTTGTGCTCTCTCTCTCTCTGTCAAATGAATAAGTAAAATCTTTAAAAAATTTTTTAAAAATATAGAATCTTCCTATGTCAGAAGAGGAAGGGTCCTCAAAATTTAGCGGGGCCATTCTCTACAGAGAGCCCTGGAATCCCAAGCTCCTGATTGAAGTGTGCATCGGCTCTCTGTCCCTCCTCCATCCTGCATCATGCCAATAGGGATTCCCAACCTTCCACAATGAGCTTCTGCCTCTGTCAGCGGTACGACTCCCTCAGTTCACCCATTTTCTTCCAGTCCCTGGGTGTGTATGTTCCTTGATGTGAATCTTGCCTGTGTGTTTGAACTCCATTTGCAACTAAATGAGGAAGGTAGCAGTGAATCTGCTGGATTCCTTTACCCACTAAGGGACTTTGGACTTTATCCTGGTTCTATGCCTGTGTCCTCTGTCTCCATTTATATCTCTCACCAGCTGCTTTTGGAGGTTTCTCTCCTATATTCCCAAACCCTACAATGTGGGCCAGAGCACATCCTCTTCTCACTCTAGATGGGAGCTTGTATCCGTGGTCCCCTGGGCTGACCGGTTTTAAGAGGCTCACGTGGGCAGTGGGAAAGGCTAGGTCTTAGACATTCGAAGGAGATGTATCCAGGACCCTCAGATGTCCAGGTGGGCTGTCTTTTGAGAGTCCTCTCAGGTCGGAGGCTGAGGAATCACCGTGACTCTTAGGCACAGATGGCATCCAGGTGTGGCTTACTCAGCTGGGCTCCATCTTGGAACTCCTAATGAATTCTCCAGCTACAGTGGGTCACGGGCCTTGCATTCTCCTACACCCTAGGAGGACTGTTGAGTGTCCTGGTGATTAAGTGGCAGTGATAGAAGTACTTGGTTCTCCTCCAAAAAATGTTCCTGAAATCCTCGCCTTCTGGGGTATCGTGAACTGTTTTGTGTTATGAACATCATGGGTCTGGATATTCAATTCAAACAAGTAGCCATCCAAACCGTTGTGCGCCACAAATTCAAACACCAACTGTTAATTCACAAGTTTGATAATAGGAGGGGCGCCTGGTAGCTCAGATGGTTAAGGATCCAACTCTTGATTTCGGCTCAGGGTAGTGAGATCAAGCCCCACACGGGTACATGGGGTTCCATGCTGAGCATGGAACCTGCTTAAGATTCCCTCTCTCCCTCTCCTTCTACCCCACCCCCACCCTCTCTCTCTAAAAATAAAAGTTTGATAATAGGAAATTTGAAGTCACAGGTATTTGTTAAGAGTGCATTTTTTAAAATATTTTTTATTATATTATGTTCATCACCATACAGTACATCCCTGGTTTTTGATGTAAAGTTCCATGATTCATCAGATGTGTATAACACCCAGTGCCTTTTTTAATTCATTCAAAATTTTAAATTTGAAAACTCACTCTGTCACTTACTCGTTGTAAAACCCTGAACAAGTTAATGAAACCAATGGTTCTCAGATATGGTCCCAAGGAACAGCACCTGGGAACTTGTTAAAATGGAAATCAAGGGATCCCCACCCCAGACCTACAGAATCAGAGACTCTGCAGATGGGACCCAGCAAACCGTTTTTACAAGCTCTGCGGGGGTGATTCCGGTGTACACCACAGTTTGAGAACCATTGTCTTAATCCAATCTGAGTTTCCTGATACGTAAAACAAGAGGGATAATACTTGGCCACAAAACTTTTTCGTAAGGATTAAATTCAGATTTTGCAAGTAAAGCCTTTAACCGTGTCTGGCACTCAGTAGGCACTCAATATATGACAGCTACGATTAATGTTATTATAATTATTGGATTTCTTTTCTGGGTGGCCAATGAATCAGTCTATGTCTCTGTGTGTCTACCTGTGAAAGAGTAAAGAGTGAAGATATTTTAACATTAATCATTATAACAATAGCTAATTTATTGAGCTCCTACCCTGGCCCAGGCACGTGGCTAATGACTTCACAAATACGCCATTCAATCCTCATTGAAAAATTTGCTAAGAGGTGGTGCTGTTATTGTCCACCTTGTACAGGTAAGGAAGGAGCTGAAGTGACTTGCCCAGAATAACTCAGGGAGTGAGTGGAAGAGCCAGAAAAAGAATTTAGAGCATGAGTCTTCAGAGCTTGGGTTAGTTAAACCCATCACCAGCTGCCACTCCAAAGTTGTTTGCAGAAGGAGCAACGGCAGTGGCTCTTTTCATACCGACGGTGTTTTTTCAAAAAGCTGATGTTCCCTATAATATATACACTAAGATGATAGCCATTAATTAATTATAGAAGAAGACCCTCAAGCAAATTTTTGCTTGAAGTGGGCTTTTGGTTTTTTAAGAGGCCTGGGGCAAAGGAGACCCGATGCTTCTCCTCCATGAAGTCCTCCGTGATTGTACATTTCTGCCAAGCCACACTGGTCGCGAAGCGATGATGGGGGACAATTTGCTGTTGATAAGAGTAAGGACAACCTAGCATCTGTCACCAGGTTGGGGCACTGATTCCCTGAGCCCAAAGAATACATCCCCATGTCTATTAAATAAGAGAATCAATTAGAAAAAAAAAAATGCTTCCTTTGCCTACAGAAGGCAAAGCTTCAGGTGACGATTAGTAGGAGGAAATGTAGACGTGTGGCCTATAATTACTGGTAAGTACATGTTCCCAGTTGTACTTATTAATACAGGTTTGGGACCAACGATAAATACCAAATTTCTACCATTTTCTGGTACAGCAAAAAATTCTGGCACCTATAACACCAGTGACATCCTATAAAACACTTTTAAAATGGGTAAAATTATCTGTGTACCCAAAGAACCTCAGAACAGGCTGCTGAATTTGTAAAAGAAGCATATTTAAACACCCATCAAAATGATCCAGGGTAACATATACGTTTATCTCATGCAGTGTTTGCTTCATCGAAGGGTACATGCAGGCCGGGAAGAAAACCCTGCAGGTTTCCTTTCTTGAGTGAAGCTAAACTTTGTGCTTCATTTGAGAGTTTCTGCCTCAATCTTCAAAGCTGGACCTCAGAGATATTGCAAGATGTTCGGTTTCATGTAAAACTTCCCCATGTCCCTAAAATAACAGTATCAACAATAGCACCACTGCGCAAACACTGGTTTGGGCTTCCGCCTTTTATTTTATTTTATTTTTTTTCCCCTCCTCTTAGCTCCACCCCAGCTCGCTCTTGAAAGGCCTTCTGTTCTGTCAGCCATAATGACATCTGCTGGCGGAGACAGGAAGTCATAAATCTGCAGGTCCCCTCTCAACCAAACCTTGTTAATGCTGCCATTTATCACCGGGGCTGGGGTGCCATCTCTGGAGGGATGGACGCAGAGAGTCCATTTTCTCCCATACCCCTTTCCCAAGAGAGCAACCATTTTAAAAACAGCCACTTTCTCATCTCACATTTGCAGACCTGAAAGTCAGGCAGAGGCTCACCCCACCGTCAGTGCGCAGCTCTTGGAAAGAAGCCACAATTCCAGGCAACAATAGACTCGATTTGATGTTTGGGGACTGAAGCAAGGCAGCTCTGACCAAGGTCTGTCCTTCCTTGTTTTAAATCAGCCCCTAAATGCCTCAAAGAGGAATGGAGATTTCCTTCCTCTGAGCTTTCTGAGCCTTTCTGCCTCCGTGTGTATGTATTTAAGGGGAAAAAGCTTGCTCTGGGCGGGGGGGAGGGGAAAGAGTATCAAGGGGATTATTTGAACTCAGAGTTACTTTTGTTCCAAACTAATTTGGGATGATGTTAGGTTTATTTCTTAGGAGTTCATTCTGTCCTAAGCCTTGATTCAAGACATGTGCCTATGCAAGATATATTCTGGCTTTTGCTACTCAAAGTGTGGTCCCCGGATCAGAAGCCTCAGCATGGTCCCTTTGAGCTCCTTAGAAATGCAGGCTGTTGGGCACCCCTCTAGACACGCTTGATCAGAATGCGGGTTTTTAGCAAGATCCCCAAATGACTCCTCGCTATGTTAACATTTGTGAGGCTGTGCCACAGGCTGGAGTTCTCAACCTAGGTCCTCTTTACGTTTGGGGCAGGATCAGTTTTCCTTTGCAAGGGCCTTTCCTGGCCTCTGCAGGGCGTTTGCCAGCATCCCTGGCCTCCACCCACTAGATGCTGGTAGCGACCCCCTGAACTGTGAATCAAAACTGATTCTAGACATTGTCACGTGTCCCCTGGGAGGAAAAAATTACCCCTGTTTGAAACCCTGTTTGCAACTCAAAAACTGGGGTCGGTGGATGCCTGGCGCTGGCGCCCTCTAGGAGCTTGTTAGAAAGACACATTCCCAAACCCCAGCCCAGACTTACTAAAGCAGGAACTCTCTCGAGATGGAGCCCAGGAATCTGTTTTTACTCCATAGGAGGTCAGAGCAGGCTAAAGTGTAAGGTTCTGAAGCCTCAGAGCAGGAACGGGGGGGGGGGGAAGGGAAGTCATGGGATAATTAGCCAACGTGTGAGATGACCACTGCATTAGCAAGAGCGAGTGGTGTGTGGCGGTGGGGGATTCGAGCTAGAGCCATACCTGGAGGGGTTGAACCACCTTCCCCATGCGCTGTCTCCTACCCTCCCTGTGCCTCAGTTTCCTCGTATGTAAAATGGGCACAACAAAAGCCCTTCGTGGCATTGTTTTAAGGGATTAATAAGCGCATATTGTAAAGTGCCTAGAACAGTGCCTAGCCCCAAGGGCTTCCTAAATGTTAGCAACTCTTATCATCACTATACCTTGCTTTTCTTTCCCCCAGATGTTTACATTCCCTCAGAGCCACACAGGTGTTTTATTCTCTTCTGCATCCCCCGTACCCAGCCCAGTGCCTGGCCTGGAGCAGGAGCTTAATGAACTTTAGTGGGAAAAAGAGGCCAGGCCTGTGGAGGGAAGAGGGTAATGGCTGGCCCTCTCTGCTGTCCATAGCTTGACTTTATGCTCTGCTGCCTTCACACTTTCTGCATGAGGATCCGGGCTCTCTCACTGGCTTCTGTAAACTGGTGCCTTTGCACAAGTAGAGAATTGAGCTGAGATTCATTTCATCCCTCAGAACCTATTAGATTAGATTTCAGATATATCTGACAGGACTCTGTAAAGAATAGTCAATCAACGAATACTTAGAAAATAATGAAAAAGTTAAAAATGTAGGAATGCTAGCTATATGCCAGTGCTATGGATTTTACATTAGCTCAAAATTCCTCTCTGTGCCCCTAATGGAATCGGTGGTATATGTAATTATCCACATTTCACAGACAGGAAAACTAAGGCTCAGAGAGACTAAATAACTTGTCCAAGGTCATAGTATTGGTAAGTAGTGAAAATATTTTTTAAGATGCAGTTCTGGGGCGCCTGGGTGACTCGGTTGAACATTCAACTCCGGATTTCAGCTCAGGTCATGATCTCAGGGTCATGAGATTGAGTGAGCCCCATATCTGGCTCCATGCTGGGCATGGAGTCTGCTTGAGGATTCTCTCTCTCCCTCTCCCTCTGCCCCTCCTCCCTTGCCTCATGTGCATGCACTCTCAAATAAACAAAGTGCAGGTCTGTCTGATTCCAAATCTACACTTATCTTTCTTCCTGGATGCCTACCTGGTCTGGTGCCCTGCCCATTTCTTCATACCCCAATTTAACGCCCAGCACCTGGGGCTCTTTTTCTTCAGAGAAGGCCAAGAACAGCACCCATCCGATGACTGACAGGCGCTGATGGATAAATACCCCAGCTCTCTCACTCTGTAGGAGGGATATTTCAGAAGTGAGTAAGCTACACTGACTCCCAGCATTTCCCAGCAGGATTAAGTTCCCTCACCCACGGTGATCACCTGCTCGATAACATACCACATGCTGGTAGCCTTCCCTTGCCATGTTCACTTTCCTAATAGAGTTTTCTAGCATTATGTCCCAAACAAACTACTTGCTTTCAAATCTTTATCTCAGGGTCTGCTTCTTGGGGAACCAAGAAGCAAGACACACAAGCCTTCTCAAAAGAGGATTTGCAACAGCCTTGAACTATTTGACCATTTGAAGCCTGTGCACAGGTTCCTTAGCCATGTTGGCCTTCCCAGCAATGGTTAAGGAGAGGAGACGAGCTGTATTGATGAGAGAAAACAGCATCCAGGACAAGTCACTTTGACATAATCCTAGCAAGCAGGGGGAGAATCTCATGAAATTTTCAGGACAATAGGTTGCCTAATGCCTAATCATAATAGAGAAGACATGCTCCGGATAAGACAGAAAGGTGTTCTCAGAGCGAATTATATCATTCTCTATTTGCTTCTGAAAGTTGAGGGGCACCTTTGGGCACGCAGTTCTAATGAGTTCAGGAAGGAGAGCTTGATGCACAGTTGAGGTGGCATAAAATATACCAGAGCCCAGAACTTAAAGGCTGCTCGTCACATGGTTCCCAGGCTGTTCCGGTCCTTACATTCACTTAATGTCTTCCTGTGGTTAATCAAGTCGAGCAATGGATTACTGGGCCAGGGACACGGTCTGGATTCTTCGGCAACAGCAAAACACTGTCACCAGCGGCAAGTAGCCACCTCCAAGGGAGAAACGTGATGTATGTTAAATCGAACAGCTTCCGTATCCCCAGCCTGCCCACTCAGCAATTGGCCGGTCTACAATACACAGAATGCTTAATAGCTGTTGTGAAATTCGACACCTAGCCAAATCCAAAGAGTTTTTAAAAAGAGACCCCGACAACTTTTGGAGGGTTTATTCTCAGAAGCAAGCTTGCCAATGCTCGAGCATCTCCAAACTATATTGTTATCTACCTTAACTGTTTCCGGAGAGCAAATTCCCACCATGTAGAAGAAAAGAGAGGTTCTCTTCTGTGTTGCTTGAACAAACCCACTGTACGGGACTAGCTGTTTGGGGATGTAAGTAAACGAACCAGCATTTATCAACAACAAAGAAGGAGACTCATACTTGGTATTAGGACCCGTGATATCCCCCATGATCCAGCCACACCCCACCTCTCCTACATCCTTTCTGCTCCCCTCTCCCCAACTGGCTCTTGAAACCTGGACCCTGACTGCTACCCCCTTTGTGTTCTGGAAGCACAGAAGTCTCTTTCGAGTTTAGGCCTTGGCTCCTGGTGGGCTGCCTCATGTATTCCAGATCTCTGTCTCAATGTTCCCTTCTCAGGAGGGCTTTCCATGACTTTCACCCGAAAATAGGCCTGCCCCCACCCCTTACTCTCTATCCCAACACCCCATCTTGTTTTCTTCCTATTGCTCTCCATGATCCATCTGGCACTTCCTCTTGTCTGGTTCCCCACCCCCCCAACCNTTCCAGATCTCTGTCTCAATGTTCCCTTCTCAGGAGGGCTTTCCATGACTTTCACCCGAAAATAGGCCTGCCCCCACCCCTTACTCTCTATCCCAACACCCCATCTTGTTTTCTTCCTATTGCTCTCCATGATCCATCTGGCACTTCACCCCCCCCAACCCCCCACCCCCAACCAACATGATGCTGTACCAGGTGTCGTGGGAAGGGAGAAAATAACCTGACATTGCCACCTTGAAGTTTTTACAAAACAGTTACTGGGAAGAGGGGTATCCCGAATGAGTTAAATGACACAAGAGGAAGGCAATGAATTATATCCTCAAGGGCAAAATAGTATGGTACACTGGCTCTCAAACTTGGCAGCATATTGGAATCATCTGGGGGCTTTAAAAATACTGATGGCTGGATCCCGCCCCCACAGACTGATGTAATGAGTCTGGGGTAAGACCTAGGCATTGAGTTTTTTAAATCACCCCAGTTGATTATGATACACAGCAAAGTTTGAGAACACTGCTTTTTTTTAATTGAAGCATTATGTATGTCTATAGAGATACCTAAGTCATAAGCACGCAGCTGAATTACAGACTGAACACACTTAGTAACTGGCATCCTGGTTAAGAACAATGCAAGCCCCTCCCTCCCAACCTGCCCACCTAGTAGCCACCTCATGCTCACTTTCAAAGGTAACCACTACCCTGATATCCAAGCAGAGATCAGTTCTGCCTGTCTCCTATATTTGGAATCATACTCTATAACGATTCTTTGTTTTAAGAAAGTATGGACTAGAGAAGATTGAATCCCTTAGAGTCCACCCAGGAGGGCTGCCTGAAGGAGGCAATATTTAAGGGAGGATTGGAAGGAGACAATAGACAAGAGAAAGGAAAGGGAGGAAAGGGAGAGAAGTTGGGGAGGGCAGGACAGCATCACTTGGAAAAGAGGCACACAGGCTGAAATGCTATATACCCATGTCTAATGAAAGCCCTATGATGGGCCTAATGTTCCCCCCGCCGTATATCCCTCTTTGCAAGTATGCTCAACTAGGTATTCAATCATTCCATAAATTCTCACTGAGCGCCAATATCCAATACTGTGCTGGACTCAGGGATATAGAAGTGAATAGAACTTACATTTTAATTAGGAAAGACAGATAACAAATCGGCAAATATATGAAAAAGATACTTACAGATGGTCATAACTGCCATGAAAGATAAGATAAGAGAAAGAATGGGACAGATGGTGGGGACAAAAGGAGATGACATTTGAGTTTAGAGTGAGGAGGAAAAACAGATCTGGGGGAGGAATCATTCTGGAGGGAAGAGAAGATGCAAAACCCCTGAAGCTGGTAAGGAGGTACTATGTCAACTGAGGGATGTCTCCCTATGCTCAAGAATCCCATTGATTGCCCAATGCCTGCAAATTCGGGCAGTGCCGAGCTCAAGCTAGGCAGTTGGCAAATGATTGTTTTTGTTTTTTGTTTTTTTTTATAATAATATTTTTTATTATGTTAGTCACCATGCAGTACATTCCTGGTTTTTGATGTAAAGTTCCATGATTCATTAGTTGCATATAACACCCAGTGCACCATGCAATACGTGCCCTCCTTACTTCCCATCATTGGGTTGGAGTCCAGTGGGGGGACAGGCAAACTAACAAAAACAAGAATCAGTATGATAGAGATGTGCTTTAATGGGGCATTCACAGGTCCCGTGGGCACGAATGGAAGGCTCCACAACCACGGTTTTGAATGAATCCAAGAACAGATACCCTGACTGATTCCTTGTGTGCAACAGCTTCTGCCAACTTGATTCACTTGTGACAAAATTCAGCTTTTGCAGGGGCAAGGTTCCCATGCCTGGCACCTTATCAGAGTCACCTGGGAACTTTTAAAATTTCACATTTTCGGGCTCCGCCCTGGGATCTAATTCAGTAATTCTAGGGTGGCGCCTGCGCCTCTTTATCTTAAGAAAAAAATCCCCAGGTGATTCTGACGTTGAGCCAGTGTGGGAATCAGTGTTCTAGAAGATAGAGTTGACTCATTTCAATCAGTTCATGCCTTTACACATCCCAGAGTTTGAGTGTTAGATCTGAGGCTGCTACTTCCCTGGAGACCCAAACATAGTATTATTCTAAGCCGCCAGCCCTTGGAAGAAGCTTCCAGAAGTGCCAGAGTTTGTGGTTTAGCTAAGTATTTTGCAAATTCTAGTCATGCTTGTACCACCTTTCTCACATTTTGCCATCTCCACACCCCCTCCTGAACCATTATTTTATTCTCTACCGTTCCTTAGCTATATTTATTTTTAAAACCCATAAATTATATCAAACTCTAGATTGCTACCATAAATGGAGAGCAGTATCTTTCGCTAAGAGAGGGGTAACCGTAGAGTGAATTCAATAAAAACCATTTCTTGAAAGTCTAGCCAGGTAACTCTTGCCCCTCCCAAGCTTCTAAGCCTGAGATCTGTGGTTTCTTGGTTGAGAAATAAAAGTTAGCAATTGTTAGGCATGAAAGACACACTAGCACCAAACTGAGACGTTCTCGGATTGAAAGGGAACTGAAAAGGAATAACCTTTTCACTATGCGATTCATGTTTTTCAATGTCATGTCTACGCCACTGAACAGTATCTGAGTACCTGTGTGTTATGCATCCAACTGGGGTAGACAAAATCTTCCTTGCTGATAACCAAGCTAAATACTCCACAATAGTAGCAGTAGGGGGAAAAATACAATTTAATGTGAGAATGTAAGTAAAATTCAGAGAAGAATCCTGGAGAGAGAGTGGGGAGAGATTCTATAGCCCAAAGTCAGCTACTCTGGCCCATTTCCCTCCTGAACTTCTCCAAAGCTGGGTCCAGCCCCCAAATTCCTTCTCTCCCAGTTCCAAATCTTTGGGATGTCATTTTCACGGAAGCTTTTTGAAGGCAGGGATCCTATCTTATGCATGCCAGCCCCTCCTGTACTTGGGGAAAAGCCTGGCACCTAACTGACACACTAGATGTTTGTTAAATGATCGAATGTAGGGGCACGGGGGTGGCTCAGTCGGTTAAGCATCTGCCTTCAGCTCAGGTCATGATCTCAGGGTCCTGGGATCGAGCCCCGAACTGGGTGCATCAGGCTCCCTGCTCAGCAGGGAGTCTGCTTCTCCCTCTCCCTCTGTGATCTTCTTGCTTTATCTCTCTCTCTCAAATAAATAAATAAAATCTTTCAAGAAAATGATAGAATGTAGTGCAAACACCCAGTCAGTAGGCACGGGGCTTGTCCAGGGTGGACTCACTGGTGAGCTCACTGCAGTCCCCAGCTTTGTACCTCCTGTTCCTCTAACTGTGGTCCCCAGCCGGCAGGACTGAGGGTTTTACTCATTAAGCTGCGGTCCCTGGCACAGCTCTCTGGAAAGGTGTGGGAGGAAATTAGAAGTAATTAGAATTAACACCCTTTTGCTGACATTGTCAACTCTTCCGTAGGGCTTTCTGTGCCTCAATTGCCCCAGGACTAGGCTGGGGTGGGGTGAGGTTGGTCATGGGTGGAGGCCAGTTGGGTGATTGAGGGCCGATGAGTTAACAACTTGTATCACATACATGAGAGGAATAAACGAGCATGTGCCTCCCGCGTGGGGACCTTAAAAGTGATAAAACAATAACAAAAAAGATGAAACAGCACTTTGCAAATGTGATGATAACATGTGATTAGGAGGATGGGAAGAGTTACGTTTCCTATAGCTCCCCAAAGAACTGTTCAGAAAACTGTCTGTGGAACAGGTCACCCTGGGTCATTCCCCATGAGTGAGGGCAAAGGTGATAGGCAGGCAAGTGGTAAGTGGGAGGTGGCCTGATGATACTGTGCAGGCCTTCATCGTGGTGGGTACATGGCTGGGGGGAGGAGTGGGGCACAGGCAAACCCCCCTCACAATGACCACATAACAGTGCCACCCCTTGAACGCCTACGTTATAAAATATCTAAGCTTGAGTTTGCTTTATAGTTAGTGATATTGGATATGTCTGACTTCAAAAGAAAAAAGGCTTTTTTAGCAGAAGTTCTTGAACTGGAGTGAGCCAGAGACTCACTCAAAACGCAGATTCCCTAAGCCCTGTTCCAGAAGTTTCTGAGTTAGAAGGTCTAGAGCAGTGGTCCTCAACCGGGGGGCAATTCTGTGCCCCCTCCCCAGGGGACATTGGGAGAGTTCTGGAGACAATCTGGTTGACACACTGCGGTGGAAGGGTCTGGTATCTACTGGGTAGAGGCCGGGGATGCTGCCAAATACTGTGTATGCACAGAACAAAGAATTATGACCCCAAATGTCAGTGGAGCTGGGGTTAGATCCTCGTATTCCAGGGTAAGGCCTAGGAACGTGCATCTTGACAAGGGCCTCAGGGTATTTGGGTGCAGGCAGCCAGAGCCCTGCCTGGGAAGAACTAGGCCACGCCTGCCTTCTTATTGTAAGGCTTTGGCTCTCTGAGCTCCCCTCCTGCCTTATTCCTCCATGTTGAGGACCCAGCTTAGACTTGACTCTCCCCAGGAAGCTCTGGCTTGAAACCATCCTCCTTTCCTCCACGTCAGGTTAATTACCCCTCCTAAGTACACCTTCTCCCCCATCACACATCACTTGCCCCTTTGTCTGTCTCTCCCACTGGAATGAGAGTTCCTTGAGGGCAGGGTCTCAGTTCGGACCTGTCCCCAGCCCCTAGGTGGGTGCCTGGCCCACACCTGGCTCAAAGCTCACATGTTGGCTGCAATCTTTCTCAGCTCCAGGGCCGTCTTCTGCATCAACTCTAGAGCTTTCCTCTTTCAGATGCTGTCATAGACCCTATTTTAACATCTTTGTGGAGCTTAACACTTGGAAATTATCTTGTTTGCTTGCTTGCTTGCTTTTCATTCATTCAACAAATATTATATTGGGCACCTACTATATGTCTTGTCCCTTACCATCACTGGGGATAAAACAGTATACAAAAGAGGCAAGCTTCCTCTTTCCAATACAGCTGATATTCTAAAAAGGAACTAGGACAACAAACGAAATAGAAAACTATATATAATATATATGATATTGATAAGCCCAGTGGAAAAAGATGAAATAGAGAAACGGGATAGGGAGTGGGTGTGTGTATGTGTGTGTGTGTGAAAATTTTAAGTAAGGTAGACCTCGGGGAGAAAATGACATTTATGCAAAGACTGGATATCTAAGAGTGACATTTCTGCGTCCCCATTGGAATAGAAACATGAAGAGGGCCAGGAGCTTCCCTTTCTCTATGGCTGCTGTGTCTACAGCATAGGCACATAGTAGGTGCTCAATAAATACTATTTAAGCAGAGAGAATATGTGATTAAACTATCAAGGAGGCAGATGGGATATTTTTGTTTTTCTGATCATCCGCTGAAGAGAAGGAAGGTGGGAGGAGCAGGGGCTTTAAACTTGGGGTGGGGATGGGGAGGACATCTTCCTGGTCAGATTAAGAGACTTGGAGGATGGAGGTCACTGCTGGATAAGGGGCCCTCCCCCTTCCCCCGCCCAAAGCAGACCTAAGTTCTCACCTTCCTAATAAGTATTGTTAATGGCCCTGCCGGTGGGCTCACCTGGCCCCCCTGCGGCGGCTCCCTTTCCAGCTTCGGAGTTTGGCCGTCACCCTGCCCCCTTTCCTCCCTCATCCCTGCGCGTCCCACCCCTCCCCCCCTCCCAGAGGGGTGTCCCCGCGCCAGTGGGCACGTTCTCACCCCAGCGAGGGGGGCGCCTTCCAGGAGCCGCGGGCGCGCCAGGTCCCCACCCCCAGCTCCTCTCCCCGGCGGGACACTGTCCCTTTAATAGACTCCCTCTGCCTGGCGCTCTGCGGCTGGGGAGTAAATTTCTCCCTGTCATCAGGTCGCGGGGAGAGGAGGAGGAGGAGGAGTTTGTTAATGTTCAGTTTGTTCAGCGGGATCGATGTTTGCTGGCATCGCCTCGCCCTGTCTTGTGTGTGTGAGTGTGTGAGTGTGCGTGTGTGTGCGCGCATATGTGGGGGGTGTGAGTGTGTGTGTGAGAGGAAGCGCGAGTGCGTGCGTGTGTGTGTGTGAGTGTGTGTGTGTGTGAGTGTGTGTGTGTGTGAGTGTGTGTGAGTGAGTGAATTCCAGATTTTCTGTCTTTCCCAAACCCGCTCCTGTCCTCTCGCATATCACTCACAGACGGGGATCTGACAGCAGCCACAAACCTACAGTGAGTGATCTCTCTCCCCCAGCGCGAATCCGCCATAGAGACCGGCGAGGAGGAGGAGGAGGAGGAGGAAGAGGAAGAGGAAGAGGAGGGAAAGAGGAGAAGGAAGAAGAAGAAAAAGAAGAAGAAACCACTACCTTCCCAGGATTGCCTTTTTTTTTCCTTATCTTTACGCGCGCGTGTGCGTGTGGCGCGTGTGCGCCCCTCGTCCCTTCCATCCGAACGCGGTCTTGGATGTTTAATAAAGAAATCAAGTGTCTCAACAGTCACAAAAAAAAAAAAAAAAAAAAAAAAAAAAAAAAAAAAAAAAAAAAAAAAACCCAAAAAACCAAAAATTTCCAAAAAGCAAAAACAAAAAAAGAGAGAGAGAGAGAGGAAAAAAAATCCAAAACAAACAAACAAACAAACAAGGCAGAACCAACCTCTACTTCAAACCAGCCGGCACAAGCCACCCGTGTCTGCCACCCGGAGAGGGGGTCTCTGGCCCGTGGTGGAGGAGTTGCAGGGGGGATCGCCAAGGGGACAGAGGCCGAGTGACGCCCTAGGAGCCACCGGGCAGGAGGCGGAGGAGACCCAGAGAGGCGAGAGAGCAGCGGGCCCCCGCGCGCGGCTCGGGGCTGGGGCGCCAGAAGTAGGACTGGAGCGAAGTAGAGCGATGCCAAGGAGGAAACAGCAGGCACCCAAGCGGGCGGCAGGTAAGAGAACCGGCTCCGCTTCGGGGCTGCCGGCTCGCCGAGCTCCTCGCCCGCCCCCCTAGCCCCCGGGTGCCCCAGGACGCCACCCCCTGAGCTGTGGGGGGAGTTCGCTCCGGGCGCCCCTCTCTGCCCCGCGAATAACCCCATCCTCTCTCTCTCGCCTTCTTCCATCTCCCAAATCCTCCCCTTCTCAGGCTCCGGTTGGGTGGGGGGAAGCTATCCCACCAAGCCTTCCCTCCTTAAACTTTTTTTCCTCCACCCTCTACCCCACCCCTAACTTTCTCCCAGTCTGTTTCTTGCCTCTCGGGCCAAAGTTGGGTTGAGGATTTGGGGTGCGGGGTAGGGAGACAGTCCTTCCACCCCCGCATCCCTCCGCGTGGTCAGTGCCAGTGGCTTCTGGCCTCGAGGGACAGCGTCTCCTCTCGATGGGGTTTGGGGCGCTGAAGTGTGAGGCATGCCCAAGCCTTGGGCTGCAGGCTGGCTTTGGGGCAAGCAATGAGAGTTTAACTTTGATCGCCAAGGTGGAAAAAACCACCCCAGGAAAGAAATGAACCTTTGACTATGCTTTCTAAATATGCTTGGGAATCTAATCAACACTTTCTCTTTAAAAAGGGGGGAAAAAGACCCAGGAGAACATTGAAACAGCTCTGGATTTTCTTTGCCCAGAGAGAGTTGCAAACTTTGTAAATTGATTTGTATGGGATCCCATCTGAATCCCTCCTCACCAGCCCCCCTCCCTCCCCCCCAAAAAGAGAGGAACAGGTTAATGGATCAGTATAATAGACCTTCTAAAGGATTTTTTTTTTTCTTTTGGGTTGCTTAATTGCTTTTTTAATAGTATGCTGGGGTTTTGTTTCTCGGAAGTGTAATATGAAAGTTCATTTTTCTCCTGCCAGACCCACCCACTGAAAAATCAGCTTTCCACTTGATTGCTAGTTTTGATTTGACATTTGATTGATCACCTGTCATCTTGCTGCCTTTGATCTATTCATTCTTGATATATATCAATAAATCACTCACCATGGTAACTCAGAGTGCCAGTGACGCAAGCCTTGCCCTCTAGATTCAGAGCCAGACATGCACAATTATTATCTTGTTTGGCTTTTAATGTGGGCGTTTTTATTTCTTTGTGTCCTTTAGTTGAATCAGGGCTTTAGGGAAAAGCTGAAGTTTTTTCCCCGTCTCTGTCTTTACCCTCCTGCTTCAGGCGGCATCCTTTAAGGCGGGTGCTTTGCAGACCCAACAACACATTTCCTTCTGTTGTAACATGAGCGCAACGTTATAGAGAAGTTCAGTGGAACACTTTTGTAAACTTTGTAAAGCCACCCTTAGAACAAATCCAAAGTTAGTTACAAATCTGGGCAAAGTGGCTGTTTGTGTCTGGACACACTGGACCACCAAGCTCACCCTCCATCATGGCCCGAGTCCAGCGTGAATGGCAGTCCATGTGCTTTGAAATATCCACAATTATCTTCCCTTCAGAGCGCAGAATTGCTTCCGTAACCATGCGTAGATTGATTCAAATTGCATGCGGAAATATCATTTATAAAGCTTTGATTTGTGAATTTTCCAACTGTTTCCCTAAAAGCAAAATAATTAAAATATTTTCAGTGCTGTGTATGTTTAGAACTTGCCTCGTCAGTGAGGTATACTTTTTTCAACTCTGGCTACCTCTTTTGAAAACAGTTTCTTCCTCCTGCCTACATTTATCTCACTTTTTTTTTTTTTAATACTTGAATTGTTTTGCAATCTGACAGTGTTGAGGTGTGCACTGGCCTTCTAGACCCAGGAAAAGTAAGCGTGCTCCTTCTAGTTCTGGCAACCCAAGTTTTTGTGTAACTAGATTATTAGAGATAACGTCCTTATTGTCCCAAAAGAGAACCCTGGGCAACAGTCCAGCAAGAAGTGATACTGCCCTGAAAATTACTCTCCCCCACCCC
>NC_048230.1:54101357-54125802 GCF_002007445.2 Ailuropoda melanoleuca | reverse complement strand
CCCCGCACCGCCTTGTTGTTCCGGTAAAGGCCATCAACAACTAGGCAGTAATTTAAATTACCAGAATGACTGGACATGTCTCCTTTGGTAAGCTCATTATAAAAAGTGCATTGCTCAGAATTGCACTACTTTGATTATAATTATCCTCTGATCAATGAGGATCCAGGTGTACGTAACAGAATGCTGTATCACATTATTTAAATTAGATCCTTTTCATTAGGCTTGTATCTATTGGAACTGGTTTGTCTACTGCAGTTTCTGTGTGTGTATTAGAAAGTTGTGACTGCCGTTTCAGTTTTCTGGCCTATTGTATGCCTACTATCTTTATGTGTTTGTTTTCATGGCTTTATTATTTTCACTGGAAAGAGTGGAAAGCCTGGTGGAGCTGCAAGGGAATGATTCATATTGTGTACAACGAGGCCCCTCGTGCAGTATTTATTTGCTCACATATTAATAAATCGGACATTTTTTCATGCAAGGTTTCTTTCCTCCAAAGTCATCGATGCTGTCCTCTGTTTTAGCCGAGGTGGTGTTTCACAAGTAAAGTTAGCCACTTTGGAATTCTTGAGCCAGTTGACACGCAGGGAAATGAACAAGGTGGGTTCTAGGATTGTGGCCATGCTAACTTTTATCACAGCCTGAAATTAAACACAATGCATAACTGTAAGTAATTACTCCCATGGACTGATGTTGAAAGCTTGATTTCTAGCTTGATTAATGAATAATGTAAGATAGAAAAAGCCTGTGAGTGAATCAGAGCTGAGACTCTTTCCCAAGAACTGTTCGAGGCAATTTGATTCCTTCGCGTTATTAGTTTTAAGTTCCATGTTTCAAGGAATCAGTTACAGAACTTTCTAATAAAGCAGGTATGCAGACAGAATGAACAAGATGATATTATAAGTGATGGGAAATTTCAGTCTTTATTTGTTATGTTCTGCCACCCCCCCCACCCCCAGTCCCCCTTAAAGGGCAGGGATGTGAGGTAGGTAGTTCCCTTTAAGGAAACAGCTAAGTCAGAACATTTCCCTCTGAAATGTCATTCTTCCTGGCTTTCTACAGCTATGCTATTCTACCATACTATTACTTTGGGCAAGAAAAAAAAGTTCAGAAAACAGCGTATAGTACCCCAGGGGCTTGTGTATGTATGAGTGTGTGTGCTCCCTTCCTTGGATGTATATTTCACTTGCTACTAAAATGCATCCACTTTTACCTGAGAATATTGCAGAATTTTCTATCAGCATCTTTTCCCCCCTATCCATTTTAGGGCAGATAGAGAAGATGGCAGAAAGGTAAAATAAAACAGAGCCGTGTTTTGATTTGTTTGTATTTTGCAGGATGCAGAGCAGTTAAAAATTTAAAATTGCAGACTTACACTGCAAACCCTTCTATTTTCTACAATCTGTCACAGCCTCTGTACACAGACATGTGTAATACATATATTTTATTTTACCACCCTGAACTATTGTTTTTATATCATGCCAGCCAAGTGTAATAGAATGCAAAATCTTTGGGGCTTGTGAATATCGAGTATATACATAAGTTACAGGATTCTGCCTCTGCCAGCCCAAAGAGATGAAATGTTTCCTTGTTGACTCTCATAAGCTATCTGATAATCCAGACCTGAGGAAAGTCTTGCAGGGAAGAATAGCTCCCTCAATTTATTTTGTTTATTTAATATGGAGATGAATAATGCAGAGTTTGTTTTCATGAATGTCCTTGTGTGGCAGTAAACATTAGACTATTAGCAATCATTACTTAAAAGTTGCAATTTGCACCTTAATGGCATAGTTTATTTACATGGGAAACATATTCAGCAGGGACAGTTCTGAATCCTGCAATGGAGTAGAGTTGACCCCAGCGATCTCCTTTTCAGCCTCATGAGAGCCCTGCCCCGTGAACCCCTGAGGTCTCAGCAATCTCTACCAGCAGGGCAGGGAGGGGGCAGGCAGCTCAGGTTGAAGTTTACCTTTAATTTACTGGCAAGTGGGATGGGATTCCAGGGAATAGGAATCGGGGTGGAGTTGGGACCCTGGCACTCTCACTTTGTTGAAACATACTTCAGAAAGACAAGTTCACATCTTGAAGATTTAAATACCGCATGCTGTAGACCCCATTCACTTACCCAGACGGTAGGGTTTTAACAGATGAATGGAAAAAATAAACACACACACACCCCCAGAGGGGCTCAGCAGCATGAACTGTTCTGGCTCTTCTTGTTATTTAAGGCAGATCCCTGAAAAACGAAGGACAGGTCCCAGGAAATTGAAATCGCATCCTGCACAGAGCGTTTTGGATGGAAATTGATTACTTACGTGGTTCCTTCCCCACTCCCCTCCTGATTTCCTTCTCCCACCTCTCACCTCACCCTTAAAGACCCAGATTGAATGGGACATCTCAAAAGCCCATTTGTTTTAGGCATTTATTGATTTCATTTTTAATCTGCCATATCAGGACACAATACATTAGCCCTAATCAGCAGATTGCAAGTGACAGGGAGTTCTAGTGGAAAGGAGGTGAGGGAGAGGGGGCTCTGAGAAACTTCTGCATGATGAAAATCTTCTTGAGGCTTGGGGGCTGGAGGTTGGAGGCTACTTTTGAGGAGGGTAGAAACATTCCTCAGAACTACTGTGCATTTATTTTTCTATCCCCTTGCATTGATTTGTCTCCCACTCACCTCGATTCTACCGCTTGGGAAACCTTCACACCCAACAAATACCTCCTAGGCATCTTTAGCAGATCTGTCCCTGGAAGCATCTTGCCTTTTGTCACATTTTGCAACAGAGGCTTCTGCTTTCATTTCATCCCAGGTGACTTCTCACGCATTTGACGGAATTTCTCCAACTGGATAATACCTGGGTTGATCTATTTATCTTCCCAGTGGCTTGGGGATTGTACTCTCAATTGAGCAGGTTTTAAAGGGGCACTGAGCCTGGCATTATTTAAGGCCCTGTGAAATGATACACTTCTGCTCATCCCTGCAGCTCAGCTTTGGAAAATCAGGCAGGAAGGAAACCTGTTCGTGTTTGTGCTGGGTCTGTAATTAGCTGACACGAGTTAAATGACCAGAGTAGATCCCTTCCATCACTATATGCGTATCATCAATTTTATTTAGGTACGTCATGGTCTGGGAAGACTCAGCCACAATTTCAAAAGCGTGCCTGCGTCCACCCAAGTTCTCTTTAAAAAGCACAGAATTGCCTAACGAATTCTCTATTAAGACCAGGCATACACAGAGTATCATTTTCGTTTGATGCAAAGTCAGTTGGAAATACATTAACAGAGGGTGTCTTGCCTCGCTTCCCTGAAGCAGTGCTTTTTCATTACATATTTAATTACAATCAAATTGAGCGACTTTTATAAAAAAAATTACAGCGGTATTAAAAAGAAGCTTGGCACACAAATAATTTTATTGCTTTACCAGTTGAGAATGCTGTTATATTTTTATTTACTTGGGAGAAATTTATTTTCATTTTCTAATGTGACAAATACAGAATATATTTTCCTGTCGTCTGTATCAGGGAGATCTCAGCCTCCTGCCTCCTTAGAGCCTGTTCACCCTGGAAGAGGTTTTTATATCCCTCTTTCAGTAATTTGTAACAATTTATATGTATTTTTTTATCATTTGAAGTTTTATAAATTCCATTTAAAGTTAGAAATTCTCCTGTTCCTTAGGGTGACCTTTGGTGAGCAGCTCTTTGATTATAAATGAGCTTAGTCATTCGAACCACATAAGAAATAAACTCGTTGAGAGGGTTTGCTTGATTGCCTGGATATTGCAGTAAGAAAAAAAAAAACAAAAAAAACCCACCATATATTTACCAGCCTCTATCACATAACCCGATTTTCACTGGATTTACCATCTGTTTCATTTTTTTCTGTAGTATTGACCTTTTAGTCACTTGTTTAAGGAACTTGTTTTAGGTAAAAGGCTGGGGATAGCATTGAAAGGGAGTGTCTTGAGACGCTGATCTTCAAGAAATGATAATGGAAATTAGATACTTTAGAGCCCAAATATCCACTTCGGGACTCTGTCTGCAAGCTCACAGGAAGGTGTCTCTGTAGATGCCTGGTTTGGCATCTAACTTGGACCCTGGTCTAGAGGGTCCACAGCGGTATGGCTGTGTTCCTGCAGAGAAAGGCGTAGGAGTTAGGTCCTCTCTGAGGACACTGTCTGCACCCACAGACACACAGAAGAGCCCTCTGAGATGCAAGGGGGAATTGCTGGTATATTGGTTTCCAAAGCAAACTCCATGGGTGAAGTGATAAAATAATTGGGAGAGATTTGAAAATCATTAAAATAGTTACGAATTTTCGGTTGTTGCCTCCCTGAATCTTTTGCATTTCCTCTGCAGAAAATGATGTCCTCCGGGCATCCTCTAATAATTTGTGATGCCAAAGCAATGCCTAAAATTGTTGAAAATTTTAGAAATTAAAATGCAGGAGGCATGGCCAGATAATCCTATTATTAATATATCAGCATTATTTTGCTTAACAACAGGGAAATAAATGCACGATGCAAAAGTTCTAGAGATCATGAATTTAGAGAAATCACACAGAAAAAAAAAAATACCTGGATCATATTTGAAAGCATTTGTCTTGAATTTTTCTCTCGAGGTAAGAGTGCTCTTTCCATCTGTGTTATTTAAAACAAAAACAAAAACACAACAGTTTCAGTATCATCCCACCTAGTACCCAACCTGAAACAGGTCTAATAAAGTTCTCTCCGGATGTACAAAGATATAGGACATTATATTACACGTCCTTTTTTAAGAAATAGCTTTAGAACACCAAAAGTGGGCATGCAGACTAAAAGAATCTCAACAGGCTCTCTTTTATAGCTCGCTCAGGGTTCAAGATCCAAAACTTTGTCCGGCAGGGTAAGAAGAAGATAGCACTGCATTTTAACTACACATCTCCCCTTGGCGCTTGAGAAGCAGCGGAGCAGGGAAGATTTTTAAGGAGCTTTTTACCTCTTTTGCATCTGTCTCCAAAGACTTATTTAATTGAAAAGCTGTAGTGTCCATTTATGCTAAAGGAAAAACCTCATGTTGCCATAAAGCTGCTAGATGCTAAGGTGGGTTTAAAAAAAAAAAAAAGGCAGCGTTCTGCAGTTTCTGTTAGTACAAAAATTAAGATCACTGGTCTTAATTAGTTGAGTGCTTTCAGAACTGAATGAATACTCTGAAATCACCCCTGAGCTTACTTCTTAAAGCTACATCTAAGTCATTTCTATGGAAATTACACAGTTTAGATACTAAGGTGGGCAGAACATGGTTTTTGTTTTTAATGAAAATAGTTATAAAGGGCAGAAGGGGATAAAAACAGTTGTCCAGCGGCTGTTCTGTTTGTAATGAATTTGGAAGAAACTTCCCTAACGCTTTCCTGCATCAGGAAAAATCCATGAAATCTGGTGACGTGGCCGATAGAAAGAGGAAGCAGAGGGTCAAGGTGTTCTATAGGGAGAAGGGACTTGTGTAAACCAGAGCAACGGCATATAAATATTTCTATATAAACTGCGAGGGGCTTACTTTAAATCACTTGAATTTATCAGATTCTCAGAATTTTCCAATAATTTAGAAGCCTCTCTCTCATACCCCGAGGGAGATATGAATAGCTTCTGGGCCAAGATGATGCCGTAGAGAAGAGGTAAACCTACTCTAGGCGTTCGGTACCATTTGGTACAGAAGAAATGCCAAAATGAAAAGCTATAAGCATGTTTTATATCAGAGTTGCCTTCGGCTAGTTTCCTTTATTAGAAAGTTGAGTACATGGCTTTGTGCTTCTTTTTGTTTTCCCTCCAGAGATGAGGTTTGAGATTGTGGGTGGGGCCCTGGAACAGGAGGAAGTGAGTTGGGTCCTGCTTACAGTTTTGCCCACACTCGTTATGCGGCCCTGGGCAAACTCCAGAGAGAAACCTTACTTCAGGGATAAGAATATGAGCTCAGGAGTCAGAATGACTCAAGTTCAAGTCCCTAGGTCTGCTTCTTTTCTTTGCCTTGTAGACTTGGGCAAGCCGCTCAAATTTCTTGCCCCCCACCCCCACTTTCTAACCTGTAAGTTGGGGGTAGTCATAGTTCTTCTTAAGGCCCAGGTTTTTGAAAGGATGATTTGAGCCTGGGGCTGAGAAAGTGCACTGAAACTCTTAGGGGTCAAAGCTGACAGTGGTAGTGTGTCTTTACCCTGAATAGCCAGACAATGAAAAATTTATACCGGAGGGAAAATGAGCAACCTACCGATCATCATGAGACCAGGGGATCGGGGCTTGAAAGAAATCAGACATGGGTGCGTTTTGGTTTTTAAAACTGGAAATACAGTCACTGAATAGTGTTGTAGCCTCTTCTGAGGCTGACTCATACTGGGCTGGTTGCAGCCCTGCACCAGCTCAAAAAAAGTTTCTTTCCCCAAAGATGGTAATTATAACACTAGCAGCAACAACTGTAACAACAGTAATAACCATATCTGCCACTATGTGTTTATTATATACCAGGCACTTTTCCAAGGGCTTCCTATATTCCTGTTATTTAAACAGCAATTATTTCTTGACTTCCTACTATGCGCCAGGGTCTGTGCTAGCCACCTGCCGCCCAGGGGGAATTCATAGGAAGAATATGATTCCTGGGGATCTTACCCTCCAGGAAGGGGAAGCTAGAGAACATACAAGTAAATTAACAAGGGAAAAAAAGATAATTTTCATTGAGAAGAAAGCTCCGTGATGACAGTAGATTTATAAGAGCAAAAGTTGGGGAGTGGGAGTTTGGCGAGTCAGGTGTGGAAGGTCAGGGGAGACTTGTCCCACAGGGCACATCTGAGCCACGTTTTATCCTTACAACATTCTTATGCACTAGATGCTACTGTAATCCCTATTTTACTGATGGGGATCTGAGAAACCTACAGAGCACCTCTCTCAAGGTCATGCAGTGGCCACGCTAGGTTTTAAACTCTCTGCTTCCAAAGCCCATACCCTTAATCTATTGTGCTATTTTATCTAGAATAGCTGTAGTGATTTGCCAAGGAAGGACTCAGCTCCTGTTATTCTTTCCCTGCATCTGTTGTGATGTCTAAGCCTGCGGGGAGGGTATTGGGAACGCTGACAGAGAATGCTGCCTTTAAAAGGGGCATCGCCAAATAGAATCTCAGGTCCTCTCTCGTAGATGAAGTCGGTTTTTTCTTGAGTGTCCCTTCGTGTGTGTGTATGTGCGCGCACGCATTCATTCATTCAACAGACGTTGACTGTTCACCTACTCTCTGCCAGGCTTTGAGCTGGGTGCTGAGATATCACAGTAGGAGAAGTCCCTGCCCTCACACAGCTAATATTCTTGTGAGTAAGACCAGAAAGCTGATCGACACATAAATATAAAATGCTAAATAGTTCTAATGGCATTTCATAAAAATAAATCAGGATTAATGGAGGTAAGAGGGATGGGAGGGTTGCCTTTTTATATAGCGTGTTCAGGACTGGTATTCCTCGGGTGCTAACACTTGGTCAGACCTGAACCAAAAGTGAGGAGCTGAGCACAGAGCTGGGAGAAACATTCCAAGCAGTAAGCACTTAAGGCCGGAACTGACTTGTACGTTTGAGGAATACGGGGAGCCCGCTGTGGCCAGAGCAGGTGAAGATGGGAGGAGGGGCTGATAAGAAACGAGGCAGGGGAGGTAGGCAGGGGCAGATCTTGTGTGGCCTTCTCGATATGGGTCTCAGTGTGATGGGATGGAGAGTTTCCAGAAGGGAAGTGAGGTGATCTGTTTGGGTTATCAATAGAACATTTCATAGTCAATATGTCAAAAGTGGTCATGGATTTGGGTCTGTTTGTCCACCTGGCCCCTCGGTGATGGTGGGTAGGATGCTCGGAATGATGGGGGTGGCTTATGGAGATAAAAACACCAGCCCGGCCGTTATGGAGGGATTGCTTGGTGCTGGGTGAACCACATGGGTGACGCTGTTGAAAAGGGAATGTTCAGAGCCAAGCCAATCTGGGATCCAGTCGCAGTTCTTCCCTACCTAACTGGCCAGTGGGGTTTTCAGGGGAGGTCCTTCACCTCCCATACCTCCATGTCCTCATCTGTCAAGTGGGCACACGATATGGCCCATGGTGGTCAGGACGAGTAGGTGATGGCATGTAGAGAAAATCCTTGGCACAATTGAGGATCTTTTTCACAAATGCATGTTTTTGTTCTCCTTCCTGTTGTCATTTTATTTTCTGCAGGGATTCCAAGAAAAATCTAGGCATTTGAATTGGCCCTTAGTACCTATTTAGGCACTAAATAAATATTTCCTGATGAATGAATAAATGAGGCTGTAAATAAATGAATAAATACTTTAATTAGCGTATTACTTTGTATACTAATTAATTACTTTGGCGTTGAAGGATCTCTTTTGCACATCTAAAATTTTTTGGCAGACCTCCGTACCGATCATGATCCTAACTGCACTTTGAATATTTATCAATTTAAAAAATACTAATGACAAAAAGACAGTGATTTCAGTAGTAAACTTGCATTCTGTTCATCATGACATCACCTGCCTTCACGTGAAGAGCAGTGATTTCAGCTTTTTTGCAGTAAATATTTAGGCATCTTACAGACAGCGCTTGCGATCGTATGAGTTAGTAGACTTCCTCATTAAGCTAAGACCCCCAGAGGAAGCATCCCTGTTGTTGGTGAAGGGGCTGGGGATCCTCCTTTCCGACCCCTGAGCTTGACCTCTCCCTCCACTCTCCAGGTGCTGGTGGCCTCCAGATGCTCCCAGCCTCCCAGGGTTTGGCAAGCACCCTCCCCCACCGCAGACCTGTGCTCATCCCGTCAGGCCCAAGGGGGCAAATCTTAGGGGTTGTTAAGCTAATAGGAGAAGGCTACAGGCCGTTTCCTGGTAATGCCTTCTCCACTTTTTAATTGTCACCCTCAGATAAGTGTCTGGGAGAGGGGCGATGGGAGGCTGGCTGGTGCCGGTTAAGGTCTATCTCAGGACAGAGAGATTTGGGATCACGGAGAGCATTTGGGAGTCTTTGCTGCCCGCCTTGGATTCTTTCCTTAACCAATGTCGCTGAAGGTCTGCTGTGCACCAGGGACTGTAGAAGGTGCCGGGAGCTTTGAATCAAGGTGACAAAAGGCCTGCCTTCTTGAAGCTTCCATTTAGTGTGGCAGACAGGTCACAGACAAGCAAGCAGGTGCACATGTCACATCATGCCAGCGTGTCATCTGTGCCAAGGAGAGACTGAAAAGGAAGGCAGGGGGTAGGGCACGAGGGGAGGGCGCACTGTCTTGGATGAGGAGGCCAGGAAGGGCCTCTCTGGAAGTGATATTGCAACTGGGTTCTGAGTGAAGTGGCAGGGAGAGAAGTGCACCAGTGCTCACAAGGTGGGGAGGGGGGCAGACAGCTGCAGGCATGGCTGCCACCGTGGGCCTGGAGCCAGCAGGGGTTGGCAGGCAGCAGGAACACCACAGTGGTGGAACCTCAGGGGAGTGGAGGGAGTAGTGAGGGGTCCTGACTGGAGGACAGGCAGCTGCCAAGCCTCCAGGACCGAGGAACTAGTGAGGAACTGTGTGCTGACTTGAGAGCCCTGGAGGGCAAGGGAGCAGGGGGGACAGGATCTTACTTAGGTTTTTATAGCATCCTCCTGGGTGCCACGTGATGTATCAGGGACCAAGGCTGCTTCCAGGTCAACCACGCAGGAGGCTGCCGCACCGGTCTGGCCAAAAGCTGGTGATGACTTGGACCAGACTGATGGTGGTGGAGGTGGAAACTCAGTCCAACGTCAGACGACAAGATTTACTGAGCATGGCAGGTGGCTGTGGCATAGACGGAGAGGTGTGTCTGAAACACCGGCTTGTGTTTATCCTCTTAATTCTAATTCTCTCATTCCTGCTTTAATTTCTCTCCTCTAGTTATACACAGGGTTCTTACTGAAAGTTGTTAGTGTATCATTCTTTGAGCCAGAGGGGAACCCAGTGAAGTGTTTGTAGGTGCATTTATTCTAGAATTGACTGTAGAGGGGAAGAGGCCACCCTTCAAAGCATGTTTCATGGAGTCCTGGAATCGCCCTTACCCGTCTCTGCACACCCACCGGATGACACAGTGTCAGGGCAAGGCAGTGACTCTGGAGAGACGAGGGGGTCGATTTCTCTCCAATGAGTCACTTCTCACTGTATGACCTTAGGCAATCTGACCTCCCAGACTTCCAATTTCCTCATTAGCAAAATAGACCTAATAGAAGGACTCATCTCATTGGGTTTCTGGAAGGATTTGTTGGGATAAATCAGACGACGTGCTTCGCACAGTGCCTGGTACAAGGTGAGTGGTCAGCACATCTTAGTCATGACAGGAACAAGTTAATAAACCTTTCCGTGCCTTGATTCCCTTATTGGTAGAGACTATTAAAAGTCCCTCTTGGGTTGTTGGGTGGAGCAGAGTATGAATACGTACCAATCACCAAGCACAGCGCTTCATACACAGTAAGTGCTCAACACATGTTAAATTTTTAAATTAGGACCATGACTCTGAGCTCATGACCATGAAGGGATCTTATGTCTTATTTGCTTTCTGTCTACAAAGCCTGGCACGTAGGTGGTGTTCAATAAATGTGATTTGATAGAATGAATGATGGTGTTGTAGTTTTTTATTAGGAGTCAGAGTGAGGAAACCTAAGGAGACAATGGTATTTCTCTTGGAGGAAGGGCCAAGACCACTGACTCGTACCATCATCTCCTCCTGTGGACACTCCTGATGGCCGTCTCCTCTGCCCAGGCCTGTGACAGCTTTACGCAGTGTTCTAATGAGGAAAGCAAGCCCATCCCCGAATGCTTTTTAAGCCAGAGTTGCCCCGTTATGGGTTTGCCCCACCCCTGCTGGTGGAGAGTTTTAAGGAGCACCGCACAAAGTGCAACAAAGTGTAAACAATGTCCCTTTTCCAACAGCGTTTCCACCCCTCTGATTTAGTGAGGAAGAAAGTCTGATTTGGTGTTAGCCTGCCTTAAACACCTGTCTCATGTTTGTTTATCGGAAAGAGTAGCCCTCAAAGCTCGAGACTTTTTCGAGGAACAGCATCCAGTGAAAGAAAAAAAAACCCTTGGATTTTCATTTTCTGATCATTTGTGGCAAAGGATACTGGTTTTTCACTGATGGTGGTGACATAATTTTCATTTTAAAATCCAATGATGTAGGTAAATAGAAGAGGGAATCGTTCTAAGGAAATATATAAAGAAAGCAATAGTTGGGGGAGGACATTGCACAAACTGTGAGGATGGGGCAGAATGACTCACTGGGAGGGCACCGTGGGCGCCCAGGACCTGGGCAGGGCAAGGGACTCACGGGCCAGCTGCGAGCAAGGGCTGCCAAGTCATACTTGGGTCAAACAAACACCCAGAAAATGGAGGCTTTCATGAAAACTTCAAAAAACTTTGAAAACCAAAAGGAACTTCCCCTCCCAGGATATCAGGGAGAAACTCCGGAGAGTCTTTACTGGCCGAGGAAATTTTGCAGACGTGGAGGGATTGGGAATGATGTTCTGGTTTGGCCTTTGGAATAGAGCAGTGGTTCTCAACCTTCAGTTGTTATCCTCATCACTTGGAGAACTTGTGAAAATGCAGCCTTGCAGATTCCCAGGCCAGTGCCTGGAAGTTCTGATTCCATAGGATGGGGTTGGGGCCTGTGAATCTGCATTCGAAGGACCCACCATGGCTTTGCATTTCAGGTTATAGAGGGAAAGTCTCAGTTCTCTACTCCTTCTTTCTTCATCTCCTCCCCCTCCCCTCTCCACTTCCTCTTCCTCCTCCTCCTCCTTCTTTTTCTTCTTCCTCTCCCCCTCCCCAATTCTGAATGCCAAAACATTTAAACATTTAAAAAGTTATTTGAGGGGATCCATATCCACTTTGGGCTTTTAGTCAACAGAAAAAATATAAGTACTCTGGGGTGCCTGGGTGGTGCAACGGTTAAGCATCTGCCTTTGGCTCAGGGCATGATCCCGGCGTTATGGGATCGAGCCCCACATCAGGCTCCTTAGAAATGGTGGGGACCATTTTCCCTAATGCATTTCAACAGGGAAATGCATCCATTTATGCATTTGCTACCTCGTCATAGCACCGAACATCAGAGCCCAGAACATCCCTCAGTTAGGGAGAAAGACAAGCAACCTGGCAAATATCTCACAGGGGCTCCAGCTGCTTGGGAGCTGACTGGCACCCTGGAGACCAGAGTCAAGAGACAAGAGAGAAACAAAAGGAATGTCCCAGAGCTCTATTTTTTATTTTTTATTTCTTATGCTCCCCTTCAATTCTGGAAAGGTTATGGGATGGGAGGGCAGAAAACCTGCCTTTACTCTTTGGCACCTCTCCCACCTTCTTGTTCTCCATTTCATATTTTCTCTTACTTTCTTCAGTGGCTGTTTTTCCTCAAGTCCCTCTTTTTTTTTTTTTTTCTTTTCCTGATTCCTCCCGGTAATGAGATTTCCAAGGCCTTTCTGTCTAGCATCTGTGCTTCTGTGACTGAAGGGGATCTGAATGCTGATGGTGATGATGAGGGAGATGATGCCAGTCATAATTGTCACTGTCATGATGGCTACCGTTTGTGGACCTGCTGCAGGACACTAAACCCAAAAGTCGACACTTACTAGTTAACATTCACAGAGCATTGACTTCATACAGGTCTCTCCCCACAACATCCTGAAAGCCGGATGTGATTATTATTGGCCCATTGAAGAAATAAGGGAATTAAGTATGGGAAATGTCAAACAGCTTGAAGATCACACAGGCTTTCAAATAAGATATTGAAACTCGGCTCTGCCTATCAGAGTCATAGCACTCAGACACCGTGTTTTGTTGCTTCTCCCAGTATTTAATGCTTAATGGTAAGGAGTCATATAAATAAACTTCCACGGTCTAGTATAGAGACGTGAGGACTGAGGGTGCAAACTGAAATTTAGTGTTTCCCAGGTTTAATAAGTCAGTTGTAGCACAGAAAAAAATAAAGAGGACCATCCTGCTTATCAAAATCCAGAACACCATCTTTAAAAGTTGAGCTTATGAAGATTAAAAAAAAAAGAAAGTATAGGATTTGTGAAACCTCTTGAGCTTTCCACAATAGCATTTTCCTAAGTCCGTTCCTGTTTCATTAAACAGAAGTAGGAAAAAAACACGAAAACCATGAACACAGTCCATCTGGGGTGTCTCAGTAAGTAAGCGTGCTCACCCACTCCCTACAGCATCTTTGCGGATGTGTCCCAAAGTCAGACACTGTTCTGCTGTCCCCTATAAATCTCTTGTAGGCTCCATGACTCTTCCTGGCCATCAAAAATACGGAACACATGCAATGACGCCGTCCTGTTATTTATTTTAGCAAATGAAAAGCTACCCTCACAGATTTCCCTTTTAGAGCTCCTCACAATATTTATGGTCAAGGTCTCTAAAGGTGTTTCTTACTTGTAAGTATTTAATTATAGGTGACATTTAAATGATTACTCTGAATAATATGAAAAAAGGATGATTGTGAAATTCAAGGAGTTGTATCTCAGAGGGAAAATGTTGCTTGCAAAAGAAATCCTGATAGGATCTTTCTTGGGGGGAAAAATACTAACAGTTGCTTTTAGTTGTTGTTGGTTGAAGGTTTTGTGGGTTTGTTTTTTTTTTAATTTTTGAATGTGGGTGGCATTTTGAAACAAACTTTTGTAATGACAGAGTTTGGCAAACTGCCTAGCTATCTGATTTGAGGTTATCTTATGGAGTAATGGGTTGAAATTATCATCTTATTTTATTGTCTTTAACATAAATATTTTCTTTATTAATATAGGATGGGGATAGTCAATCATATGGAATAGAAGAAAGAACTGTCGCTAATAAGATGAACTTATTTCACTTAATCAGGAAATTTCAGATATAAAGAATTAAACTTTACAGATAAAGCTATATCGTCTTTGAACACCAATCTTAAAATCTCTGTGCCTCAGTCCTGTAAATAGGAACGAATGAGAACAATTACTTCCAAGCACCACTATGAGGATTTAGAAAATAGATACTTATTAGGTACTTGGAACAGTGCTCCATGCATAATAAGTGTTCAGCAAATATTATTATTCTCCCCCCCTACTCTTTCCCCAGACACAGGCACTATTCAGACTTTGGTGGGTATATCTTCCATTATTTATAATTTCACCTGCATGTATATATAGCTAGGGTCATTATCTTTCTGTATATGTTTAATATTTTTATGTAAATATTTTTACACGGTTTTGCACATTGATTTTTTAACTCTATGTGTAGGCTCTATCCAAGTAGGTAGGTAAGCAGCTGGAGAAAAAAGAGGGAGAGAGAGATGCTAGATTAAAAAATATATAGTGAATTCCTTTTCATATGCTTTATAATATTCCACCATAAGAATGATTACTTTTACCCATTTATAAACTCCTCTGTTAATAGACATTTAGCATATTTTAAAGTTTTCATTGTTACATACAATCCTGTACTGAATATTCTTGGGAATTTTTTTACAATTGTCACATAAATAATTTACGTCGAAAAAAGCAGTTATGAGAATTTTACTGCATATAGCAAGAAAATCAGTTAAGAAAAGTAAACATTACGGAAGCAGCTAATATTTCTTACTTTGAAATATTCTTGGTGTCTTTACTGAAATTTACACTTCTCTTACCAAAAAAGGTAACTGGCTCATTTGTACCTAGTAGGCATTTGTGAAATGCCTGCTTGAAGTAAGCAAACTGAATAAATAAAATATGTCAATAATCCCAATAATGAGTGAGAGTCAGCCATCTACATGGCTTGAATCCCAAGTACGTCAAGAAAACAGTCAGCCACCTTGGGGTGGAGTGGGGAGCAGAGAGAAGCAAAAAGGAGAGTGTGACTAGCATCAAAGGAACCGCATTTGCTCTCCAAGTCTGTAATGGATGGAGCTTCAGAGTTGGACAACCATCGCCCTGTGGATCCTGGAGCCCGGGGAGTGTTAAACATGAAGGGGTCGGATGAGGAAAGGAAGGGCCCTTGGGTTTTGTTTAGCAGTGTTACAGGATGCACCGTAATAATAGTCCCTTCTGCAGGTTGACGTGTCAGGCAGTGAAACTGACCTTTCATGCAGTTTAGCAAACATGTATCGAGGCGCGCTGCTCGGTCCTGGGGGTAGAAATATTAATAAGATAGGACCTTGGGATGCTTTTCACAGCCAACATCAGCATCATTCTTAGAATGTGTGTACGTGTGGGTTGTGGAATGTGTGTACATGTGGGTTGTGGATTTGTTTTACGTGGGGACGAATTGTGACTGTGTCTCTTTTGTGTGCGTTGTGGATGTATGTTTCACATATGGCGGGATTACATGCGTTGTGTTAGTGTGTGCATCTGGGGGTGAGGCGAGAGTGTGGAAAGCCCTCGTTAGGCATGAGTTTTGTGTTCGTGGTGCACATAGTCAGTGCATACGCGCACACCACGTATGCGTGATTCCTACTGACGGAATCACCACCAAGCTCTTCAGGATTTTCCTCGGGGATCATGAAGCCGGCATCACGATGTGTTTCCCCAGGGGTACCTCTGTGGCACTGCCCTGGGGGAGAACGAAACCGAACCATAGTTACACCTATGTTCCCTGCACAGGAAAATTAGCGCTAGATGGGAAAGGTTTCAGTAACAGACGATTCGAGAAGGTAGGCTCTACGCTCTGTTAGTTTCCGTTTCCTTGTCTGTATTTTATCATGTCAGGGATTTATCCTTCAAATCGTGGGGACCATTTCATTTTCTGTACCTGGAACACAGTAGGTGTTCCTGTTGAATACATGGATGAAGGAACCAATGAGTGACTGAAGAGTTATCCAAGGTTCCTGGAGCCTTTGCAATATTTAGATGCCCTGATTATTTATGCCCGCAGGGCTGAAGCTAGTAGGTTCTTAGTAAATGTTGAATGAAAAAATGAATGCACACGCATGGCGCATGTGAACGTCTGCTTATCTCTGAAGCAGGCTCGAAATCATAAGAAAACAGTTCCCTGGTGGGGTTTTTATTCCTCCTCTGTCGGTCCCACAGGAGCACCTTGTCTGCTGTCCCTTTGGTTTAATTATTGTTCCTTGAGATCAGCACGACAGCCCTTCTGTTTATTGTCAAACTGCAGCCACAAATGGAGAAATAAAGAACGAGGCTGGGGGCGGGGGGGAGGGCTGCAGGGAGAGTCTCCAGTCCAGGTATGGGAACTTCCCCAAAGATACTGTTCTTTGAGAGAGGCGAGAGGAAGGTGGAAAAGTTGGGGGTAGGAGTTTTAAACTTTGCCAAATACATAAACCAACAACACTGCGTGGCTGCTTCCATAAATGTTTAATAAGTTTTATCATCTTGTGACGAAGGTTAAACAAATGTGAGTCCTTTGAGGAATTATTTACTGGAAGCAAAGTTATGGCATCAACATCTGTGTTTCCAATCACTTAGACGAGGAAGAGATCAAATAAATCACCAGGAAGTTCCACAAAGTAACTTCTATGTTATTATCTCTGGAGAAGAAGAATGTAAGTAACTCTTTTAGGTGCCCTCTGTTTTCGCATTTGGACTTTTCTCGAGTTGTGAGACTTCTCTTTTTTTTTATTCATTTCATGATCTTCAAAGACTATGTCTTCACTCTTTGTAGAAAGTTACCATAAAAACATCCACAAGAGAAGTACTTAAAAATTTCTCTCAGGGAATCTGGTTATTTCAGCCAACGTTCTCATTTGGGAATGGGCTAACAGTTCCAATATATAACATCCATATAATTTAACCTCATAAATTTCTTCTTTTCACAGTGATGTAATGGGGGGACTGACCTGGAGTTTGTAAATGTTCCCTGCTCACTGCATTCCCCTGGGCAACATAACATTCTAGACAGTGTTTTATGTGCCCTGATTAAAATATAACGTATTCTTGCATTTCCTGTGGACTGACCTGTTAGTACTCTAAGCAGAGTATTTAAGGAACATGGAGATGTTTTCAACTATGTAACAATGCACAGTGTGAGGTGGTTTTTGGGTTGTTGTTTTTTTTTTTAAACAATGATCTGATTTTCATTTTAGACCACAGTCCCCTGGGCACCAACTCCACAAGAAAAGTTTTGTGCTCTGATTTAACTTTTAAGTCTTTCCCTGCCCTCCAATAAATAAACAGGAATACTTGTTTGTAACTCCAGTTTAAATTCTGGAACACGTACTTTGAACTGCTCTCCTGCACTAGGGAAGGACTTGGACAAGTTAGTGGCGCGTCCTCCAAGATAGAACAGTAGCAATGGAAACTTACAACATTTTTTATGAAAAGAAAAAAAAATGTCTAATTGAAATAAGGGGAAGGGTTTCTTATAGTCCTTGCATCATGAAAACAGCTGTGACAAATAAACCACTCAGCAAAAACCATTTGTAGATTGAGATGTTTTAATTTTCTATGGGAGGAACAGGGAGTAAAAATAAAGGGTAGTTCTTGCTTCCAGAGGCGCAAAGGAAAATGTGTGGGGTGATGGCTTGAGCATGAAACTTCGCTGGGCAGACATGGATGCTGCTTGGAGATCTTCCAGGGCATGAACCTCATTCCAGGAATAACATGAAAGAGACATGGAAACGACATGAGGGAAGGAGGGCTGGTTGGATCACATGGATTCGTGGAAGATAAGTTCATAAAAGGAGTGTATGTATTTGAGAGTCATTCTTTTTTTAAGATTTTTATTATTTATTTGAGAAAGAGAGAGAAAGAAAGAGCACACGAGTGGGGGGAAGAGGCAGAGAGAGAAGGAGAAGCAGACTCCCTGCTGAGCAAGGACCCCAATGTGGGGCTTGATCCCAGGACCGTGAGATCATGACCTGAGCCGAAGGCAGGTGCTTAATGGACTGAGCCACCCAGGCGCCCAGAGAATCATTCTTTTATTAATTTAGGAGATACTTACTAATGTCTGTCATTTTCCAGACCCTGCACTGTGCGCCAGGGCTACAAGCATAAAAAAGGCACAGCCCCTGTCTTCACAGGTTAGTGATAGAGTGCCTAGAACAGATCCAGGGAGTTTTGGTTGGTTGGATGGATGGATGGATGGATGGATGGATAGATAGATGGATGCATGGATGGATGGATGCATGGATGGTTGGATGCATGGATGGATAGATGGATGGAGGGATGAAGACAATCTATGACTCACTAGGAACTCAAACTCTTTTCCATTTGTATGTTTGCTTGTTTCTGGTTCTAATTGTTGATCGGTCAAGATGTTATCCAAGGCAGCCCCTGACACTTCCGTCAGGGATAGTTCCCTGATCTCTCCCAATGAACCATTTCTGAGCCCAGGTCCCTTCTTGCCTGTATACCCTAGCCCCTACTCACCTCTTAGGGCAGTAACTTGCTATAAAGGTTTTCGGATTTGCCCCCTGGCTGGGCACGCTGGGTCTTTTTCACTGCTCACCATAACCTTTCCTCTCTTTTATTCCCTGAAAAATAATAATCAGACTTGTTAACATTTGCTGAGAGTCTACTCCATGCCAAGCACTGCCCCAGATGCTTTACATGTACCAGACTTCATTTAGCTTTCCTCTCAACCCTGGAGGTAGACACACTGCTCACACCCCCATTTTCCAGGTATGAAAACCGAGGCACAGACCTGTAAGTAATGTGCTCACATAGCAATATATAGTGCAATCAGAATTTCAACCCAGGTGTGTTGGGCTCCAAGGGCACATTCGGCACACCTGAGCACCTCTACAAGCTGAAATTTTGATGACTCATGTAGCCTGTGATGTATTATACCTCATCCGCGTGATTCAACTGAGCCGTAGCCTTGGCACCTGTAGGTACAGAGACCCAAGTGCTGGGATTGGGACAGGTCTGTCTCCAGACTCTTCCTTCCTTCTCACACACGGTGGTCACATTGGTCACCTGGCAGTGTCTGACTTAGCAGTTCTGGCAGAAGAAAGCCCTCCTTCGGAGGACCCCCAGAAAATGCCCCAGGGTTTACATTGGCCCACATGGGTTTGCATGACCCTCCCCAAAGCAATCCCGGGCCTCTGATTGGCCTGCTTTCCTCATGTATGCATCCAGAACTGTATGAGCCAAGAAGAGCTAATAGCAATTTGTCAAAGCAAAATCAAGGTGATATTACCAAAATAAGGGAGACTGGATACCAGGACAACAGAGTCAGTAGCTTTATACCATGTGCTCTCAAGGGTCACAACCAATGGCCTTGAACTCAGACCCACTAAGATTCACGTGTTCTGTTACTTTATTTTCGACCTTAGGTAAGTTATTAACCTTCTAAGCACTAGGTTCTCAGTTTTGAAAATAATTATCCTCGTACCACTTGGGGTTACCAAGTGGGTTATATAGATGGTGTATATATTGTGCTTAATGTAAACATGGTACATAGTAAGTACTCAATAAATATTAGTTAATGTGACGGTTATGGAGGTGATCGCAAACAACAGTTTGGGGACTACCAGGATACTGTTTTTGGAGACGTTTATGCTTCTGGGCACGTCACGTAATAAACAGGCCTACGTAAGACGGAAGTGGAGGTAAAAGAGGGCTCCCAGAATGGCCAGTGGGATTGCAAGGACCACGTTGGAAGTCTCGCTCATCGTGGCTTCTTTTTAGTTAAGGCCAAAAGTTCTTGGCAACTTTACTTTCATTTCCTTTCAGGTTTTGATTTATTTATTAATTAGGCAAAATGGGAATTGACGAGGCTGAAATGATAAAGATGCTCATGATTTAAAAAAAAAATGTTTTTGTATGTCAGGAATGAAGGATGTGGGGAGGTTGAACGGGAGAAAAACAGCTGCGTTGAAGTCAGCCAGAGTGGTGTCACTTGCTTGTTTTGCCAGGGTAAGAAAGGTGGTAAAATATGGGCATTCAGTGGTTGAGAAAGTGAGAGTTTGTCGGCTTTCTTTTACCGTATCTGGGACTTGTTCAGAGACAAGCTGGTTGGATGGCAACTTGCTTTCTTGCGGAAAAATTGACATAGCAACACGTATTGTGCATTCAAGGTTTAGAGAAGCCTTTTCTCCTGTAGTTTATTCTCCCGCATTGTGGTGTTTCTAGGCTGCTGACATATGCAAAGGAATCGCTGTGTTTACGTGTGAGTGCAACGCTCTACCAGCAGCATACATTTGCTCGTGGCTGAATTATACGTGTAACCGAAGCTCTGGGTCCTGGCGGCTGTTGATTTAGTCCAAGGCGTATATAATGTCCTGTAGAAACCATTCCTGCTTAGTAGCCCCTCACTTTCTGTGTTATACAAGCTGCTGGCAAAGGTAATTATACTTAATAGGAGCCACCTTTGATTTAAAGCTACAGAGGTGAGTAATTAAATTCAGCAGCAAGCATGGGGGGGTGGCGTGCAACCTTTGTTTGGGGACATTCATTCGGAGCAGCTGGGATTGCTTACAAGGGCAGCGTTTCTTGGGCCCGTATTTGTCACCGAGATTGTCTTACAAAGACAATCAGCAGACCTGGGAGAGAGCACCGAAGCTGCTTTTCTCCTCCTGCCCTCCCGCATGGCACTCGCCTCCCCAGCTTCGTCTGCCTGCCCTGGCTCATGTGCTCGTCTCCCCGTGGGGGTTCAGCGCTGGTGGGTTCGTTGGCTTCTTACTGATCACCTCCACCAACAGGATCAGTCCTGCCTCCTGGATGGGCAATCTTGAGATATCTAATCTCGGGCAGAAGTCTGGGTCTGTCCGGACACCTGTAGCACCAAAAAATGCATCCCTCTAATGACTGTGAGATGATTTAGTGTCTGCAGGATTTCATTTCAATCCTATGTGTGGTTATTATTGCATTTCAAAGATTGTGTGTGTGTGTATACGGATACATGTGTACATACATTTTTTATTGCAAGCCCATCTTGGTTGGAGAAAAAAAAAATCCATGTGAGCTGCCACGCCCCAGAATTTATGAATCGCAACATCCAGGCGAGGGGGTCTCTGCCGGGCAGACACAGCCTGTTCTGTGGTGAGACCACCTAGGATCGGGACCCCTTTGCCACACGGGTGTTGGCAAAGTTGCAAGGAAGGAGTACCAAGTCTGACGGAATCTTAGAGGCTTCTGAAGGATTCCCAGGCTCCAAGACAGCTGCAGGATTGTTTCCCGGAGTCCAGAGGGATATTAGGAAAATCCCCTCCCCTCACCCAGCCCCTGATCTTAGGACCAAGTCATGGCCTAAAACTTTCGTACTCACAGTGTGGTCTGTGGGCCGGCTGCCTTGGCATCTCCCAGGAGCTTGTTGGAGATGTAAATTCTCGGGCCCTGCCCCAGCCCCGCTGACTCAGAATTAGTGTTTTAATAAGATGCCCAGGGGATTTGTGAGCACATAGTGACGAAGCAGAATTTGCCTAGAGCCCCCCGAATGGCTGGCTAGCTACCGCCTGCCTTTCTGGCCTGATATCCTTGTGTCCTCTCCTCCTGTGCCCTGGCTTCATCCTGTCCTCGTGGCGCCACAGCTGCTCCCTCCTCTCAGCGAGCTAACACCTCACACTGTTCAGGTCTTGGCTGGAGTATCACTTCTCAGGGTAACTTTGACCCCTTAGATTATATCAAGGCCACCCCCCCCACATTGGCCCGAAAAGTAGCATGTATCTCTGCTTTATCCTTTTCAGCATTGACATTCTACAATTCTTGGCTTATTTGATTCTCATCCATCTCTCCGTGCACCCCCCCCCGCCCCACTGCCAGCCCCCAGACAGTAAGTTCCATGGTCTGGCTTTAACATCCCATGTCCTGAGGCCCTGGCCCTGTATCTAGTACACGTTAGAAGCTCAAAAAGTATTTGTCCAATAAACAGATGCATGTTCTCAGGCTCTATAAAGAGGATTATGAGAGGCATGTGACTTGCTACTCAGTGTCTCTCTTTAGGAATTGTCAGAACATTCTAGAGCTGTCTTCTGTTGACTCGATTCCAGGTGATGGAGCAACAGAGCTGCTGCTTGTTAAATATCATCCACATTTGAGCATTCTCCTACTTAATACAACATTTTACAAAAGTTATGAATTAATAAATGAATGAACTGTGGCTTAAAGCAATGATTTCAGATTAAACAACAAGGAGGTGGCAGGACAAGAAAACAGACTCCACCCTTCACTCCAGCACCAAGGAGGCTGATGACATGCTCTCCCTTGGGTTGGCCATCAGCCGGGCTCACTAAGACATGCAGAGCTCCCTGTTCTCCCTGTTAGAATAAATCTTTATTGAGCACACCCACTGTGGGCAAAACACTGTTCTAGACAAGAACGACAGTGAATAAAATGTATCGGGTCCCTGCTCTCATGGGGCAGAGCCAACATACATTTAAGATGCACAGTGGTGGAAAGGTCTAAGAAGAAAAATGAAGCATGGCCAAAGGGTAGAGATGAGGAAGTCTTTCTTTGCCTCCTTCTGGATCCCCAGCAAGCAGCCCATGGTCTGGCACATAATGGGCACTCAATTAACATCCATTGTCAACTGACAGATGGAATTAGGAATTTCCAAAGGGGGCTGACCACAAAAAGGCAGAGAAAAATGGGCCGGTTTGGAGATTGGGATTTCTGACCCTGTTTTCTAGATGCTAGGCCACAGGTGTGCGGTTGGAATCAGCAGAATCACCTCTAGAACTTTCAAAAACAAACAAACAAAAAAAACACAAGCGCTCAGCTTATTTCTTGGTTGAATTTTAGCATCATGATTTCCAGAAGCAGGACTCAGCATATGTTTTTAAAAATAACCTCACGGTTGAGTCTGATCTGCATAGAAGGTGGAGAAATAGTGCTCCAACCAACTGGAATGATAACACCATCTATCATTCGTTGAGTGCCTACTGTGTGCCAGGCAAGGTTCTCCGTGACACACACCAACCTCACTGAGACAGGAGACGATGGTGGTGGCAAGGACAAACCACAGATGATGTTTATTGAGGAACTGCTTCAGGCCAGGCGGTGTGCTCAGCACTGAACATGTTTCAACTATTTTTCATTTTCATGACCGTCTTAGGAGATGGGTCCTTTATTGTCTTACTCGCTGTTATGGGAATTTCAGAGAAGTTTCAAATAAATATCAGATACGTGATTTTGAGCAGGGTTGATAAATTATGACCCATGAGCCAAATTCAGCTTACCACCTGTGTTTGTAGGATTTGTGAGCTAGGATGACTTTTACATTTTTAAATGTTTGGGTGGGGGGGATGGGAAAATTTGTTTTCTCTCTTATTATCTAAGTACCTGCATGATATCCTTGCTTTTGTCTCTTGGCCTTCAAAGCCCAAAATACACACTCTTTGGCTCTTAATAGGCAAAGATTGCTGGCTTCTGCTCTAGAAGTTTATTTCTCAACCCGTTATATGCACATAATACAGTTGTGGGCAAGATAATTTTTAGGGGTAGAATCATGCCATTTTTTAATAGTTACGGTTTTAATTTTCTGTGTATTATACATGGAAAGTATAACTGGTCCATTAAAACTATGATTTCATGAGTATTATTACTAAATCCAATGTAAAGAAAAGAATGAATCCATTTGAAATCAATTTTGAAAAAAAATTAAGTAAATAATAACACAGGTAGTATGAGATAAAACAAAAATCAAGAAGATGATTTTTTTTAAAAAAAGGAAAAACACTGGCTTCAGGGCCAGGAAGTGGGGTGTTTAGGGGAAAAAAGGGGAAATAATGGGAGTGATTGAACTTGGATAAGAAAAAACAGGAGGCCAGCAATGACTATAGCTCTTTCCATTTTTAATATTCAGTGAGTTTGAGTTTCTTAGAACCCTGGTTTTTCAGGACTTTTTGATCTCTCGAGGTCTCTTCCAGGCTCTGCTTCTATGAAGTTTCCTTGGGAGATGCAGACACAAGCTGGGGGTTGTCCAGGTTTTGTTATAGCTCAAGCCACCGTCTTCCTGTGGTCCCCCTTCCGCTGACTTAGAAGGACAGATGTGCAAACCTCAGATGGGTTCAGAGGTCTGGTGGGGAACTCTCAGAGGCTCTCCAGTTCAGCCAGGAGTGGAAAAGGAGGGGGGAGAGCAATTTGGTAATTACTGTTGCCGTTTTGAGACACAGATAGCAGAGATTGGGGAAAGCATGATGGAAAATCCTACTAACACAACCAAGAAGGTAACAACAGGAACTCTCTGAGCCCTGGGGAGGCCAAGTCTGGGTTGATAATGACAAGGGGGTATGTGGGGGCGAGAGGAGGGGAGGAGTATGCTGATTTTTTTTTTTTTTTAATACAGATCATTTTGTCCTTTGCAGTTAAAGCTTCAGTTCAGTAGCTTTGAGACAAACAGGAAAGTCTGTGTTATTCTTTACAGGAACACATCAAAGGTAGTTTCTGGCAACAGTCAAAATGTCTGTCAAGGGAGGAGAGGGGATTGTGAAGGTATTCATGACCTGTTTGAAGAACTGGTGTTAAAAACACATTCAAGAAGGAATAATGTTAGTGAGAAGATGAAAGCAAAGTAAGAGAGAGGGAGGCTTCTTGCTTAGTCCAGGCCTAACCGTGACTGT
>NC_048230.1:53956357-54096357 GCF_002007445.2 Ailuropoda melanoleuca | reverse complement strand
ACATGCCCATGGGTACTAGGCGTGCAAGTAGGTGACCGACATAGGCTAAGCGCTAGGGAACAGGGAGCAGTGGAGATTGTGGGTACTTCAAGCCCCAGGCCCTTCTAATGTGGACAGTGGCCACTCAGCTCCAGCCCACTGTCATCATGTAGGTCACCATCTGGGTCACCAGATCTTTCAGTTTGTCAAGGGATTTGGAAATCTACATTTCTTTTTTTAAATTAATTAGTTAGTTAATTAATTTTTTAATTTAAATTCAATTAGCCAAGGTATAGTACGTCATTAGTTTTTGATATGAAGTTCAATGATTCATTAGTTGAGTATATCACCCAGTGCTCAACATATCACATGCACTCTTTAGGGCCCATCACCCAATTACTCCACCCACCCACCCACCTCCCTTTCCAGAGAAATCTGTATTTCAATGTCAATTTACAAGGTAAATAAACCAACACACACACACACACACACACACACACACACACACACACACACAGACGGTGCCTGGATTCAAGCTGGGGACTATCATTTTGTGACCTCAAATTAGAGATATGTGCAGTCCTTCATTCTTCATTCTTATCATTTTCTTCTGGTTCTACAAAGAACATTATTCTAATACTAAGCAGTCATCATACGGGTGGCAGAGTAGGGGTGCTGTGTCTTATTTTGTTTTGGCTTAACAGGGGCCCAAAAGAAAAACAGGATTTTTCTGAGTGAAATAGTGAAAGAAGAAAGAATGAACACCTCTCTAACTCATTTATGCAGAGTTTAATTGTCATTCATCCATTCATTCAGTAAATACTTGAGCACCAACTATGTGACAGGTACTGAAATCTATGCATACAATTATTTAATAATTCTTTAGCTGCCATTACAATTGGTGCTGAAAAGTAACGGGGGCTGTGAGAGTGTCTAACGGCCCTGGTATGGCAATTGAAAAAGGCTTCTCTGAGGAGGGGATATTTAACCCGACACTTGAAGGCTGAGGAGCAGTTGATCAGAATGAAGACCTGGTGAAAATAAGGAACATCTAGCCCAGAGGACTTCACATGCAAAGGTCCTGGGGTAGGAGAGAGCAGGGTACTTGTAGGGACTGCAGGAAGGTTCACATGATTGGATCACATAAAAAAAGGACAGAAGGGTAGGGGAGGGAGTTGGGAAATCCTGTTGGGCCTTAAGGACATATACAAGTGTTTGGTCTTCATTAAAGATTACGTGCAGGATAGTAACTGAGTGGTGAAGAGTTTTTTGTTTTTTGGTTTTTTTGGTTTGTTTTTAAAATGGAGTGTGGCCTGGGTGTGAGCTTCCAAAGTAAAAGGCAGGAAGTCATAGGAAATATGGGATGGATAAAATAATTTCTTGATGACAACATTGGCATAGAATAGTTACCATCATGAAGAATGTGCTGGAAGATAGAGGGGGATAATACAGTCATCTAGGAAAAGGGAAGGAAGTGTGCGTGTTCACATGCACAAATGGCGGGTGCAGATATCCAGTGAGGTATTTGCAGTGCGCTTGTGAGCAGGACATGGTTAACGATTAAATCCAAATTAGGGTTGGAGAGGAAAATTAAAATAATTAAAAAAGAATAAAATAATACAACACAGCAAATTCACTGGCTGTGTTTTTATCTTACTTAGACTCACAAAACTAATTTATATCGTTATAAATTATGTGTAAGAGTGTCTACTTTATCAAGCCTATTTTGTAAAGAAAAAAAGCACTTTGTATCTCACACCAAGGAACCGATTCCATTGAATTGCATGGAGGTTAATACTGATATTCAAGGCTAAAAAGATTAACCTAAATCAATACATAGCTAGCCTTGAATATAGAATTGAGAATGAAAGCACAGTTGATAGTTTTGAGCCTGAATTTCACAGCGATGTGAACAGAACCATGCATTTCGTCTTTATGAAGAAGGGGGGCTGCTGGATAGAGAAAGATGAGAGAAGAGGGAGTAAAAGCATCTCAGGAATATAGTTAATTGGGTAATTGGGGAGTGGGTGTCACTTGAACTTAAGCCTGTGGTTAATTCATGGCTTATTCTTTAGGAATGACATGGGCAGGGCATTTATTGAAATAATGAATTGCTCACTTGTCTTGGGCAAATAGATAATTCTCCTGGTTGAAAAAAATTGTGGGAGGATGCTGTGATAGGCTTATAATGGCTGAAGAGTCTGGGTGAGTGTTGTTCCCCGAGAGTCAGAAGGGACAACTTTGGGGGACAAGGTATCTTCAGCAAAGGGGGAAAGTTTCTAAAATGATTCTAATGAACTGGTCATTCTATAAAGGTAATTGACACTTGCTACTTAAAGCATTTTTAAAACCAAAGTCAAGAAAAGCCTAGTGGCTCAGTTTTAACTCAAAAAAGGGGCTGAAACGATCATAAGGAATTTGAAGAGCTTTAGGGAAGAAGTAGTCGATATAGGGGCCAAGTTAGGGAATCCATTATTTGTGTTTTAAAAATAAGGAGAGAGAAAAATAGTTGCATAAACTTTCAATGATATTTTTAACTCAAAAGTTTAGGAGACTTCTCAGAGTCTTTCTTTCCTCAGAGTCTTTCTTTCCAAATTCCAAAAGCTTCTTTCCAAATTCAGACTTTTGGGATAGCTTGCAGAAGGCAAAGTTCTGCGTTTTTTCAATGGCAAACGTCAGGCCTTTGGAGCGATCACCAAAAACACCAGATTATTTCCATCCATGTAGAAATCCTTCCACACAAAAGTCTGAAAAAAATACCTGAATCAGGAGCTCTTAGGACTTTTCGTTTGTTTGTTTGTTTGTTTGTTTGTTTTTGCTGCCATGGCCCCATGGCGTCTTAGGCCTTTGGGATGATGTGAATTATATCATCATGGCCTTCACCATCATTTTTGGTTCTTTAAGGGTGTACAAAAGGCTCTCACTCAGGAGTCCACCCTCCCACCTCCCATTCTGGCCTCAGACTGTGAAGCAGATGTTGGCCATCTCTCCCCGCATCAACAGAAGAGGTCATTCAGCACGATTACCAGAGGCCGGACCCTGCAGTCCTTGGGGCACAGCCGGGCAATGAGATTCTTCATCTCCCCTCAGAATAGGAAAAGTCTGATTTTTTGAACCTTTCCCCACTTTGATTGGATCACCGGAACCTCACCCCCACCACCTACCCCATCTAAGCACACACTTCTGAAGGAAGCATATAGCAAAGAAAAATCTGTCCACTCACAGCATGGCTAACTCAGGACCGAAAATGTGACTTTCTTGACCAGCAGTTAGAACCAGCTGGAAGCAAGTTCCCCTGGTCAGAATCTGTGTGTGCCCAGCCTCCAACCTTTAAATGGGAGGTCAGTGGTCGTCTTTTGTTTGGCCAATGGGCTTGGAAACAAAACAAAATAAAATGCTGACGTGCTGAGTTATGACAAACTGAGACACATGTCACAAGGGGAAAAATGACAGCTTTACTGCTGCAGTGATTATAAAAACAAAGCAAATTAACCACCAATATGGTTATGTATGTGGAATGAAACAACTTTATTGCGTTGTAAATTGAAGACCTTGAACATATTTTAGGAGCGTCAAACCTGAGAAGCTGAAGATTTTCCCCAAATTGCCACTAATTGATATCCTTCCAATTTTATTAGTCTTCTATTCCAACCAACTTAAAGCTTAAACTAGAATTATTTTCCCATCTAGAAAACTTGCATGTTGTAGAGTTGGACATTTTCCCTATTATATATTCTCTGTAAGATTTACTTAGCCATAATAAAAGTCGCATTTATAACTTAATCAAATCTGGCCATTTAAACAGAAATTCTTACAAGCAATAATACCAATACAAATAAAAAGCGAATATCAGATTTGATAAGCTTTGTTCTAACAGCGTGTTTTTTTTTTTTATTATTAGTGTGTCTTATATATTTCAGGAACATACATTGATCCCACTTGGCCTAAATTTTGCTGTGTGAAACCCTCTGCTGTTTTCGGTTACTAACCTAAGCAGAGCCGTCAAGAATGGGTGTAGAAACAGGGAACTGTGCATGGCTACCACGTACCAGAAGCTATCATTTATCCCAGCACCTTCTTTGAGTCTAACTTGAGTATTGCAGCTTGATCTGAGAACCTCACCATTAATACCAATGACAAATTATGGAATCCTTTTATTTTCAAGGAAGCAATGGCCAGATAAATAAACCCAAACTTTTAAATAAAACAAGAGAACACTACTCACTCATCCAATCCAACACGATTATATACAAAGCTAGGACCTTATTTCTTGTGCCAGAAGCCCAATAGTCCAGAACTAACAAAATAATACAATTTCATACCAGGGAAAGCGTATTTAAAAAATTCTGAAAATGAATTTTATTAATGTCAAATAGGAGGAGTCTGTGGAAAATATAGGAACGTAGTAGGATCTCAAGAAACGTTTGTCTCTTGATGGATTAGATAAACAGATGGCCGAATGACCACGTATCATATACGGAGGGAAATTGCAATTGATTTGTAAGCTCCACCTCGCCAGCGTTAAGAACTGGGAAAACCAAAATGACCCACAGCTTCCTCTTGGAGCATCTTTTGGCCAAAAAGTGGATGGTTCGTTCTCTTTGAGTTCATTCTTCATCTGCTTTCCCAATAGGGTTATTATATTCCATGAGCGGCAATGTTCTGCACACTTTACAAATCAAAGTTATGAAGGAGGTACAGTTATCATCACATCACAGATGAGAACACCAAAGTTTAGAGAGATTGAGAAATCAGGTGTCACAGCTGGTAAGCGGTGTGCCTGGGATTTAGCCTAGAAGGTCTAGTTCTCAAGCCAGTGTTTTGACAGCTACACTATGGTCTATGACTGTTCAGGAGCTGCCCTGTAGATATTTCTATTTTAATGTAAACTATTTTGAGATGAACAGCCCTACAATGAATCAGTGCTTCCCAGGATCGACAAGTGGAGTTGCATCCTAATTACTTGGCGGGGCGGGGGGGGGGTCACTTGGCTATCCAGCAAGCACCTCAGGGTTATTTTGTCTGACCCTTATCACCTTCCATCACTTTCCATTCTTGTTTCTCTCCCTCTCTTGCTCTCTCTCTCCAGTTGGGCAGCTGGTCACCTGTCTTCCACCCCTTTCTCATAGGTGTCTTCTAACTCCCCACTTCTCAGAACATGTTTGAGAAGCCAGCAATATTGGCATTCCCTGGCTTTGTAAGAGATTCAGACTCTCAGGCCATTCCCAGACCTAGAGAATCAGTCTCCATTTTAATAAGATCTCCATGCGATTCAAACACACATTAGAGTTTGAGAAGCATGGGGCCGGTGCCTATTTCCCAGAAACTCCCCCATCCCTGAAAGCGGAGATAACTTAGAACATTCCTTTGATTTGGAAGGGTTCACTTCCCCATTTCACTTGGGGCTCCCTTGTTTTCTCAAGTGAGCCCCATTTATGGCCCTGAACATGCACATGCCAGCACATACGCTTTGGGGAAGGTGGGCTTTTCCACGTGCTCATGTCTCTGTCTTCTATGCTCCTGTCCCAGCTGCCCATTCCAGCCGAGACTACTGTTCTCCATAGCAGAGGGTCCCTCTCTTTGGGATGTCAAAGGACAGCAAAATGTTTAGGAAATTAACTCCAGGATGCTCTCCTTTTCATTTTGCCGAGTAAAAACTTTAAAATAAAATAGGAAAGCAAGCCAGAATTAACCGCAACTATCCCTTCATAATCTTAGAATAAAGGATAGCATTTTTAATTGAATACTTGATAAAAATTCACAGTATGGTTTTTGTTTTTCTCATTTCACCTTGGCCTGATTGAGGTGGGGGGAAGTTATCTAATAACCTCACAGACTAGTATTTATGTATCACTTCAGATTTTATAACCATTGTACTGAAAGTGTTGGGGGAGTTGGGGGGGGTCCAGACCCATCTTTCTGTCCTTTGGATCACTTATTCCCAGAAAGGTTTATTATCCAAATTGAGACAAGAGAAGTGAAGACTTCCTAGTGATTACTTCCCAACAGCTTCTGTTCATTAATGAAAGTTGGCTATTTCCGGTATGAAAGTGTCACGCTTAGCTTTGTCCTTAATAGTTTTTGAGCATACAGACGAAGAGGAGATACATAGAGAATTGGTACTAAAGGATGTAAAATGAACAAGCCTGGCAGCTCAGCTGTTTTCTGTATGAACAGGAAGCAGTTGTCAATTACATCAACTTAACAAATACGTGTAGTGTTCACCATAACCTCCAGACTAGATGAGTCCTCGTCACCCATGTCTTAATATTGTCCCCCTCACTTAGCTCATAGGGCCACATCTGTTTTGTTCACCATGAGATCCCCCTGCACCCAACCCAAAATTGGTGAGGAATCAATGTAATAACTCCTAGTAAGTGCTAGGCACAGAGTAAGCATAAAAAATAATTACATTTATTTAATTATCGATAGCTTCCTACCGCCTATGTGATTTAAAAAAAAATCCTTTGCTTTGCATTCAAGCTTATGTATTTATTCATTCAAGCAATATTTATGACACACCTGTTAGGTATCAGGTAGTGTCCATTTCACTGGGGATAAAGGGATAAAAACAGAAGACAGCACTTCCTGTTGTCCTAGGGCTTTCCTTCCCTGCCCTGCCTCATGGGGCTGCGTGAGGGTGAAGGTGTAATGTGTGTGTATTCATCTCTCCGGCTGCTGTAACAAAATACCACAGACCCGGTGTGGGGCTTGAACATTAGACATGTGCTTCTCACAGTTCTGGAGGTTGGAAGCTGCGCCAGGTGCCAGCGTCGTTGGGGTCTGGTGAGGACCCTTATCCTGGTTTCCTCACACAGTGGAGATAGAGAGACAGAGACAGAGAGAGGGTGGGGTGGGGAGAAAGCCAGCTCCCTCCTGTCTTTTCCCAAAAGGACACTAATCCCATTCATGAGGGCTCCACCCTTATGACCTAATCACCTCCCAGTGGCCCCATCTGGTAATCCCATCACAGTGGGGGTGAGGGTTTCCACAGAGGCATTGGGGAGCAGGACACAAACATTCAGTCTATGGCAGCATGGGAAGTGACTGGAGACATACACTGCACATGGAAAATACACAAAAATTCATTCACTCGCCATCCATTTATCAAGTATCAAGCATGAACCAGGAGCTCTGCTGGAATCTGGGGATACAGTCGTGACCTGATGCACCCAGATTCCTGCCACTCATGGGTCTTCTAGGCCACGCTTGCTCTCTGTCCTATCTCAAGTTCCATCTTCCTTCCCCCCTCTTCTTTCCATTCTAGAAAATGTGTTCACAGCGTGTTGTATCTATTTCTCTATTAAGGTTTATGACCTTTTTTTTTTTTTTTTTTTTTTGGCTTACAAGGTAGTGTCTTCCAATAGACTGGGAGCCCCTCAAGGTCAGGGACAGGGACTTAATTGTTTCTGTATCTTACCAAATTCTCCCCTCCCCCGGCTCTCGAGCCTCACTCCCCAGAATGCCGCCTTGCACAGAATGAGCCCTCTGTTAATACGTGTGGAATGAATGGATACATTTTGTAATGTCACTCCTGTGTTTAAAGCTCCCAATGGCTTCCCACGCTGCACTTAAAGCCCAGTTCTTTACCCTGGCCTCTCGCCTGCCCACCTCCCCACCTCTCCAGCATCAGATAACACCATCCCCTCCCTCACCCCTGCACAGTGGCCTCTCTGTCTTTCTTTCTGTTTCTGAAAACAGCTGAGCAGTCTTGTCCTCCCAGAATTTGCACTTGCTCTCTGATGCGCTTTCCCTGGTTCTTCCCCTCGCCTGGCTTCTCCTCGTTCTCACTGTCACCTCCTTCGAAAAGCCCTCTCTGACCACTTCCTTGAACTGGCCTCTTCCTAGCCATCCTTTTTCCAGCTTTTCAGGTTGAATTGCTTTCATAGCACTTATCATTGTGTGACATCATCTTATATGCAGAACAGTGGATCCCTAAGCAGGTGTAATGTTGCCTCCCAGGGGACATGGGGCAATGTCTGGAGACACTTTTGGTAGACACAACTGGAAAGAGGGTGTTTCTGGCTTCCAACGGGTAGAGGCTGGGATGCTGCTAAGCATTTTGCAGTGCACAGGATGGTCTCCCGCCTCAGCAATGCATTATCTGTTCCACAGTGTCAGTGTGGCCGGGATTAAGACTCTCTGGGCTAGACCGTGTGTTCAGAGAGCAGGGGCATTTTCTGTCTTGTTCTCCCCTGTACTCTCACAATCTCAAATAGTGCCTGGCAGAGAATACTCCTTTACCACATGTTTGTGGCACGGATAAATAAAGTGCCATATTAGAGATATAGGGGGAAGTGTGACATGGGGACCTCAGCCTCATTATTTTTGAATAAATGGAATCTGAATTCAATGCCATGCCATTAGACATTCTCTAGGAAAATGAGGTTGCTACCTCGTGAGTGATCACGCTGCTGGGACAGGGTGGGAGGCTGGGAACTGGGGAGCAGGGGGCTGCTCCTCTCACCTCTACTCCTGAAGATGCTGTGAGCTGCACATTCCCCGCCCCCTCCTCCAGTTCAAGGGACTTAAAGTAAGGCTAGCACCCATCTGTGTCACGACGGGAGCATTTTTCAAAGGTTTTTCCAGGAAGAGAAGAATAAAAAAAATAATAATAAAAAGCCTGATTTAATGATAAATAATCATGCTCTGCCTCTGACATTAAAGGGCATCATTGTCTCAGCTCAGTGATGTAAATCATCGTAATGGACGAATCCTTTAAAAGTAACATGGAATTTAAAAATGGAAAATATGAGGACCTCGCAGGATGACTGTGAAAATCATCCGTTTATTATCTAGGTGTGCTTAATAGTCTGCTGCCTGATGAAGAATCATTTGCTAACCCCGAGGAATGGCTCGTTTTCCAATTCAATCACTCAGGCTAGCACTGCCTACGACTGCCCTTCCCTCCCCCTCCTCCTTCCTCCCCCTCATGACTTCTTTTGTCACTGTCTAGAGAGAGTCTATCACAGCCATAACTTCCATGAAAGCATCCACTAAGCGGTTTCGGAAGAAGAAGGTAGGTTCACCATGAGCTGGTGCAGTTAGCAACAAATCAGTCTTTAATTGGTGAGAATGACTCATTTGAAAGGGATTATTAGCTGAATGTTAATTGATTAGTGGAACTAAAGCAATTAAAGTGAACAGAGCCTTAGCCTTCCCCCACCCACCCTTTGTACGGGCATCCTTCCACCATGTGACTTGCCCACGTTCAAGGTAGGAGCAATCCAAGTCTACAGAGACATAGTTTTCCTCTTACAGTTTCCAAAATTTTGTAAGAGGCTTCGAAATCCAGAAATGCAAATTGCATGAGTGAAAAAAAGACAACCTACTACTTTATATGCTTGTATCAGGCTGGATCGACAGGGTTTTGCAGCTATGACAAACAACCCCCAAATCTTAGCGACTCCGCATATCAAGCATTTGCTTTTTGCTCTAGCTACGTGTCCAGCATGAGTTGAGGGTAGCGGGTTGCATGGGTTGCATGCCTGTGAAGCTGGCCCTGCCTAGTAAACAACCCCCCAAACACGATGACTTGCAACAAGAACTTGTTTTTTGCTCATGCTGAATATCGAACACGAGTTGGGGACACAGGGCCCTTCTGCTCAACATTATCGCTAAAGTCTGTGGAAGCAGGGAAGTTGTTTCCTACCTTGAACTTGGAGGAAGAGAACTGAAATAGTTGTGACCGACCCTGCTTCTTACCCCAATGCCAAATGCTTTCTATAATTAAAGAGTTCTAGTTACCCTCCTCACTCCATAGCCAATGGCATGACTGCGGTCTGACGATGCGCCAGGATCCATGCTCATCACGTCACGTGCATTATCTCATTGGATTTTCACAAAAACTCTGAAAAACAGAGAGCGTTGTAGATCCCTGTTTCTGAAATGAAGCACAGAGTCATTAAGTAAATTGCACAGTGTCAGATCTAGTAAAGTGGCTGAGCTGGGTTTGATGAAGTTTGCATGACTGGGCAGCCCACACTTAATCACTATAGGCTACCAGTCATACTTAAATAATCCCCTCCTGTCTTGCCATTCAGGGTCTCCTGACATGGATGGGTGTAATGATGGTAGTTCCCAATTCCCAATGTGGTTTTATAGCACATGGACCAATATTTTTTTTTAATTTGATGGTTATGTATTAATGGGGCACCTGGGTGGCTCAGTGGGTTAAGGATCCAACCAACTCTTGATCTCAGCTCAGGTCTTGATTTCAGGGTTGTGAGTTCAAGTCCCACATTGGGCTCCACGCTGGGTGTGGAGCCAACTTAAAAAAAAAAAACAAATTATATGTATATATTGTAATGTGTATTTGAACAAGATATACCATGGCCAAATCATGATCTAATAGATAGTATTGCTTAAGTTGATGTTTGACTAAATTTTTAAGTTTAAAAAATTCATCAACTTTTGAATATAATATAAATATAATAAGAATATTACACAGATGCAAAACAAATGTGAATGTGGTGTATGAATGGAGGTTTGAAAATACTGATTTTTCCCATGCAATGATTCAGTTAAGCAGCCTGATATTTGCTAAGACTGCCCATGGGCTGGGGAATACTCAAACATCACCTGCCTTCTAATCATACCCACTGCCATGGCTAAGAGCTTTCTCCTCTGTGCTTCTTGAATGGTTTAGGATGGATTGTATTGTCTAGCAGTTGTCTTTCCAATTAGACCAAGAACCTCTCATGGAGTTTTAGTAATCTAGTCATCTTCCAGTTCCTGGCGCAGGTAGACATTTTTAACGAAAATCATGGACCTTACTTCTGAGGAGTGTGCAGTCTAGTGTGACATCGTACCGGTAGTAATCTACTACACGTAGCAAGTAGAGTGTCCAATTCAGACTGGCTTATCGGGGATTTAAAAGCTCATTTAACTGAAAAACCCAGAAGTAATCCATACTTCAGGGAAGGTTTGATCAAGCAGGTACCCAATATCGCCAAGAACACAACGTCTTTCTCTCCCAAAGCCACCTTCCTGTGTGGCCCCAAGATGGCAGCTAGAAGACCCTGGAGTTATATACTTCCTCATTTACATCCAACAGGAAAGAGGAAGTGTTTTCTTTCCCTGTCATTCCCGGGAATTGTATGGGTCATCACTATAATTAGAACACATTATGCCATATGCCAAATTCCCAAACCAATCTCAGTATTCAGAGGCTTGAAATGGGCTGATGGGCTTACCCAGATCACCACTCCACTGCTAGACCCGGAAAGGAGGTCTGGGTTCCCAAATCCTGTGGATCTCTACTGGAAACAAGGGGACGATAGGAAGGGGAGGGCAGGGAAGGTGTTGGAAGGCAGCCAGCAAATAGTCACTCCAGGCAGATAACGAGAAACATAAACCTGACTCCACTAAACTTGGAACACTTTGTAACTATTATTTATCACCCCTGCGTCACCTTGAACTGACTACTTCGTCTTTGTCCAACCACGGGCAGGCTACCATTGCCTTTAAATCAGGTAACCTACAAGTACAGGATTGAACTATAACGCAGCCTTCCTTATGCTGTCCTTCCCTTCTGCAGGATTTGGGTTGGCATTGTATCCCCCGGCCCCCTTTCCTGGCTTCATTTTGTGTACAATGAAGATCATGAAAAAGCTTAATTCGGGATGCAACTCTTATGTTCTCAACTCTATAGCAAATCCTGTTTTGTTTCATCCTGTTAAAAACGTCTTCCCCAATTTATCTTTCAATTTATTTCTTTCTCGGTGTTCTTCCAATTTAAAAATATGTTGAGATTATTTTTAGATCCTAGTCATTAGTGTTAGCAGACTGTTTTCAAACAGATTTATTCTTTTTTCTCATTTGTTCAATATTTGATTCCTTATTTAAAGGTCTTTTCTCCTCTCAGGTTTTCTTTCGACAAATCTAAACCTTGGGAGAAAATAGGGGAAAGGATCAATTCTCCATACTTCTGGAATTGCAGGCAAAATATATCCTACTATTTTTGGCGACTTGGCACATAGGTTAAGAGGTCACAAACTGGGGCACCTGGGTGGCTCAGTCAGTTGTCTGACTCTCGGTTTTGGTTCAGGTCATGATCCCAGGGTCCTGGGATTGAGCCCCCCGCCCCCGTCAGGCTCTGTGTTCAGCAGGGAGTTTGCTTGAGATTCTCTTTCTCCTTCTCCTTCTGCCCACCTTCCCAATAAATAAATAAATAAGTCTTAAAAAAGAAGTCGCGAACTATGAAAGCCCGCTGTTCAAAAGAGATCCAGGATTTAGTTTTTTTAAAATCAATGTTTTTAAAATGTGTTTAAAATAAATGAGTGTGTTGCCAATTTTTTTTTTAATGAAAGGCCTCATTTAAAACTCAGGATATTTCACATCCAAATCCAGATTTGGGGATTCTTTCTACACTTGATGTGAGAACACCAAGGCCACTGTCCTGAACGGCAGCAACTGGCTAGAGCTTCCGTCATTTGAGTTCACAATCGCCAACGTGGGTACTGATTGAAGATTCAGAGTCACCAACGTTCTGGGCCCCTTTGAGCAGGGAGAAGGGATCAGCCACAGATTATTACTGAGGAAGGGCAGTGGTACCAGACTCTTGCCATTGAATGTCCAGAGGCGGTGCCTGTGACATTGACCCCCCATGTCTCCGGCTCCTATCACATAACGATTCAGACTCTGCCTGGATGGGAATCCACATTCCAGTATTCGGTAATTATGTCACCATGGGCAAGTTGCTTGTTTTCTCCAAGTCTCCATCCTTGTTTGTAAACTAAGTAACACTTTTGATTAAACGAATCTGTGAGTTAACAGAGCGTGTAGTACAGGGCTTACCCAGTAGTGGGAAGGGCCCTGATGGTTGGCTATCACTCTCTCCGCCATCATCCTTTCAGTTATTATTCTTTTTTAAAGATTTTATTTATTTATTTGAAAGAGAGAGGGAGAGCACAAGCAGGGTGAAGGGCAGAGGGAGAAGCAGACTCCCCGCTGAGCAGGGAGCCCGACGTGGGGCTCGATCCCAGGACCCTGGGATCATGACCTGAGCCGAAGGCAGACACTTAACTGACTGAGCCCCCCAGGTGCCCACGGTTATTATTAATACTGCTATTTTTGCCCCACTTTAATTGTCCATACCAGTAGTTTCCTTTCCCCAATCTCCTTTTCCTTAGCATCCTGTCATTTCACTTACCACATTTCACATCATCCTTGTACACAAGGGGCTGGTCAGCAGAAGCCACAGAGAGCCCAGGGGCAAGAACCTGGAGTTCATGGAATACCATCTTGATTCCTGCTACTTGTAAAAAGACCAGAAGCCACTAGCCTCTGAGGTTATTGTCTGCCCCATAATGAAATCCTTACTCTTAAAATCCCTGCCATGTTCTAATGAAGGAAACACCTCCCCCGTCACTGGTTAGCGCCCGCATTCACCTCCCACAGGAAGTGCTTGCTGAACTGCGCTGCTGGTCTAAGTGGGGAGCATGCCTGCTGTGAAGACTGAGGAATTGAAATCCAAAGACCAGGGAATAGCCTGTTTTACACTATGATATTCTGTTTCTGGATGGAGAATCTTACAAAAATAAAAGGGGCTGCTGCATCTCTCTTTCTACCTCGAGAGAAATCTGCGTAGTCTCATACTTGAGATCACGGGCTCTGGAAACACAGACCTGAGCTCGGACCCCAGGTACACTGCTTACTGGCTATGTGGTCTCAGGTACGTCCCTTTGACCCCTCTACACCTCAGTGTCCTCATCTGTACATAGGGGATGATATCAAATCCTCCCTTGTGGGGTCAGAGTGAGCAGCACAGGGCACGGGCAGGGCAAGGGCTATGAAATCGTGTGCTATTCTTGTGACTAATGTAAATGTTGGAATCACTTATCTATGTTTAACACCCGTGTCTCTCTCCCTGCCCTGCCTGCCCTGCCCTGCCCTGCCCTTCTCTTCCCTTTCTTCCTCTGATGCTGTGGAATAGCAGTGGGATTGAACAAGGGGCGGGGGTGGGGGTGGCAGGGAGAAAGATTTGAAGACAATCATCGAACCTGTTTGCATTTTTCTGGGGGAAGGGGTGAACATATCTCAGCAGCATCAGTCCCCCCTGGAAAGTCATTACAGGTTTCTACTCTCGGGCCCCTCCCCAGACCTGGATCAGAAACCCTGGAGAGGGAACCCCGCTGTCTGGGCTTTCACAGGCCCTCCGGGTGATTCCAGTGCAGGCTCATTTGAGAGCCGCCAGTGTTAGTGCAAGTTGTGACCCTGCTGACGTTGGATCTGGTTGGGTTTTGCCTTCTTTCTTCCTTTTGTCCCCCTTCCTCGACAATTCCAGGTCAGCCTACTTAGCACCAAATTTCTTCTCTCATAATGGGGAGAAAAAGCATCCCTCCCAATAATTCCTCCTTATGATGAGTACGTGTCTCCACTTTCCATTTTTTAAAATCCCACGAAGGTGTGCAGTGTGGCTGGCCTTTAGCAATTTCAGCAGGAGCTCATCAGAAGTCTGGGTAAGGGGGGAAGTCCGTGGTGGGGGAAGAGGCACGCCCTAATTTCCTCTGGCAGGTAAATCTGACTGTCTCTAGGACTAAACTGAGGGCTTGAAGGGGAAGAGAGGAGGCTTCTTTTGTATGGGAGGTAACAGTTATGCATCCAAATACTTAGTTGAGTTCGGGCAAAGAAATATTAGAAACAAAGTCTCATTTAAGTTACTTGAAGGACGTTTGGGACCTGAGTATACTTTTAACTATTTCTCTTCTTCCTTCTAAAAAGAATGTGAGACGACAATCGATAAAATATAGAATTAAGTGGCGCCCGGCTGGCTCAGTCGGGGGAGTGCGTGACTCTTGATCTCGGGGACGTGAGTTCAAGTCCCATGTTGGGTGTTGAGATTACTTAAAATACAATCTTAAAAAAAAAAAAAGATAGAAATAAAATAGTATCATGAAAGTAAGGGAGGGAGGATTAAGAGGCTCATCATGAAGGAACAGATCAGTTGTACCGGAAACCTAAGCTAAGAAGAGCAACTACAGTGGAGAACAAAGTGAAACTCAGAGGTTCCTGGCTGCAGAAGCAAAAAGAGAAATGTGATGAGTCATAGCCTCATTCTCTAATGAGAAAGCAGACACATTCATCAGGACAGACAAACTATTTCCTAGCACTAGACTCAAAGGGAAATTTATCGTGGGGGACCTCACATAAGGTACATGAGTATGTATATTTAACACAGATCTCCAGTGTTAGCCATGGGATTTATCTGCCTTTTAGGGAAGTAAATTTCAGAGCTGAGCAGGTCGACGGTGTCTCTTCAAATTTACAGTGTGAATGTGCAGTCAAGTCGCTGCTTCCCCTATCACGTTTTACTGGACCGTCTATCAATATTTGATCAAATTGGGCCAAAGTTTCAAACTGCCCTTAAATTATACCCAGAGAAAGTGCTTGTACATGCAGAATGCCTGCGTGGGCTTCAAAATTGAGTCCTTGTGAGCTGGAAGCATCTTTTAAAAATATATCCACACCATTTTCTCCAGTCTCAATCCTCCCTTAGAATGCTTATCATGTAAATCTGTCTGCAAAATCCATAGAGGCTCATAAAAATGCCAAGCACGTTGGCTCATTTCATATACAGGCACCCAGGTTTTTGATGCAAAATTGTGTACTTAATTGTACACACATCGAACGAGAATAATGTTCACAGAATATACATGTCTGAGTAAAGGAAGCGTTGCTTTGAATGAGCCTAAAGGATCCATTGAGATGATAAAATGTCATCTCTGCTCTGCCTACATCTTCAGTATTTGTATGGAATAATTACATGAATAGGTCCATGGTTTTATGACCACAGAGACGCATTATTTGTTGTTGCTTGCCTTTGTGTCTAAAGTGGGTTTCCAGGACTCTGATGGAAAATGCCCCTCTGTACTCCTCTCAGTGCTTCCCAATTACCCGACTCCATTCAAACATGAATTCTTACCTCCTGGGAATGTTTCCCCTCCATCCTAAAACACGCTGCTCCGTATTCCTCAGATCTCAGGAAGGAGGTCTTGCTGTAATTATAGAACAGTCATGTCAATGGGCGTATTGTTATAGTTTGTTGGTGTGGTATTTTACCTTCATATCTGAGACCTTTTGAATGTCCAATGTGAGACACTCAGGGTTAATAATCATGACCTTTCGGAGTAGGTTCCTACCCCTGCAGTCCCATCTATAAACCACAGAGCCCTTAACCCCAGGGGCAAATGACAGATATTACAAGAGGAGGCCAAATTCCATCCAAGCATTCTTCCTCTGCATTAAGTATTAAGGTCTCAATATACACTTCAGGGCTCAGTGATATTCCTCCTTTGTTATCTTGAATATTAATCAAATGATTTTCGTAATTTACATTTTTTGCCTCTACCCAGTGGTACATTATATTTAGAAAACTAGATGTTTTAAGTGTTGGAAGATGTGACAGTGGTGTTAATATAAAGCTATCCTAGTTCAAGTTTGAGTTATGGTTCTGTAGTTTAAGTGTTGGGTTTTTTTTGGTTTTTTTTTTTTAAACAGTTATCAAGTTGTCATGGTTCAAATGTCATTTTTGTTCTTTATAGTTAAAAACAGCACCAATAGTGGAAACAGTTGAAGTGAATATCTAGGACTAGAACCAACCTGTGGGAAACAGGAATATCAAGGAAATTTCTTCTCCCCAGGTTTGCAAGTATTTTGGAAATGTTCTGCCGTTTATGAACAGGAAAATTGTCCACTAAAAAAATAGCACGTTGGTGAGCAATCTGTGAGCGTTCAGTGTGGGGAATGTGACTGGAGTGTTTTCCTGCGTGCCCTCTGTTTGCACCATTAGTGTTAAATGTCTGTCAGGCTTTCCATTGTAGTCACTGGTTTTCTGGGATTTATTACTCAGCTTTAAAAACTGGCTCCAGGCTACAAATTGCCATAAAGGGGAGGCCATTTGTTTTTTGGGGTTTTTTTTTCTTTTTCGTTTCTTTTTTTTTTCTGAAGTAGTGTGGGCGAGAAGGAGAGAGAATTCATTCCATTCTCTCTCTTTTTTTTTTTTTTTGAGTGAAAGAAAATATGGCTGTAGTTATAACCAGAGCATACGGTTTGATATTTTACCAAAATAAATACATCCTTGAACAATTATCTTATCTTAAAACTGTTGGACAGTGCTGAGGGGCGAGTGCTGTGGATCAGGCCAAACTTTGTGTTTTTAGGGGGAGCCAAATCATATGCTCTTCTTTTTAATCTGACTTTTCCTGATGTGTGTTTTAAGAGAAATCTCCTTCACTGGATAAACCTTTATTTTGTCCGTCAGAACCAGGGATATGTGATAACAGGATACATAAAAATAATTAGTCCCTGGCCTCAAAGAGCTCGTGATCTAGGTAGGAAAAGGACCTTGAGCCGATGGTCTCCTAACATTTTGTGCTTGCCTTGCAAGTTAATGTTAAGCATGCAACCCTAGAATATGCATATTACACATTTATTATATGCGTGTGCCACTGCACAAGTAAAAAATGGGCTTTATTAAAAATATGTTCAAAATGAAAATTTTAAAAGAATGAGATATAAATAATATATATTTATATTGTATAGTAGCACATGTAATATATTACATAAGTAGGCATAAATACATAATAATTATACATATGTGTACCTATATTACATATATAATTTTATTCTACTCAACGTATTTTTTAAAACTCTGGCTTTTATCTTAAGAATTTTTATAGTGAGAACAAACTGATTGAATATGGTTCGTAATTTTTGAAGATCTTGGTTTATCACTTCATGATTCATTGATTCAAATGTCTGGTTGTAAATTTTTTTTTTTTTTGGCTTGGTTTAAATGACTATCCTAGCCAGATACCACAGAAAAATGCATGAATCCAAATGGATACCATGACGCTTAGGTAATAAAATATGTATAACCACTTGCATAGGAATACCCGAGCTGCCTTTGCCTGCTGATAGGCTGAAATTTAAGGAAGGAGCAAAGGGTTACATCAACCCTTCACCTCAATGAACTTGCTCTCCCCACTGACGTTATGTTCACTCACCTGATAGATGATGTATTCACATCCAGAATGAGTCAGGGTGCCAGTGTCAACATATGTTTTCTTATTTTAAGGCAAAAATTGCTGTTCTTTACACACAAAAAATATAAATATAAGCATAACTTCAAGTTCACTTATGTTCCTTCTGTATCAAAATGGATCCTCTTTCTCACCCCTGGGCTACCTGCAAAGTGCCCCAAAGGGAGATGGATTACACCCTAGACCCCCTTCCACATGTGGGAGGCTGTGATATAGAAGCTTCTTGCTTCTAGGTGTCCCATGTGCCCTGCAGATGCTCTTGGTCACTTTTTTCTAAGCAAGAAATTACTTCCGGCCCCACATCAATGAAACCAAAGCTCTCCCCTACGGCACACACACACAGGTTGCTTGGATTCACGGCAGAGTGCATGAGAATAACCATCACTGGGGCCAGTCTGAGATCAGGTTTGCAAGAAGGCAAGTGGGTTTTCATTATGCCTGCTTTTCCCATTACTTTCCTGTACGTCGTCCTCTCTGTGACACCGCCTCACGCCCCAACAACTGTAGCCCTAAGATTCCTGCACGAGTAAGGCTCTCTGAGCATCCTCCCCTACTCCTTCAAAAAATAATGATAATAAAAAGACAAGTCAGTGAGACTTCTATTATTCTTATGTCAGAAAAAATAAGCCATGTTTGTTGTGGCATACTTAGAAAATTCAGGAAGCAAGAAAATAAAAGTTAACTATCGTATCTACACATAATATGTTGGTAACAGTGTGTTGCTTTGCCTTTTTGCCTTTCTTTACATTTTGATGCTTTTTTAACTAAAATATGACTATAATTAAATTTTATTACTGTGTAAAATCCTTCCCTATTAAGTATATGTCCTCAAGGTTTTTTCTTTTTTCTTTCTTTTTTTTTTTTTTTTAGAGAGACAGAGCACACATGAGCAGGGGAAGGGGCAGAAAGAGAGAGAGAGAATCTTAAGCAGGCTCTACACTCAGGGCAAAACCCCACCCAGGGCTCGATCTCATGACCCTGAGATCATGACCTGAGCCAAAAATCAAGAGTGGGATGCCCAACTGACTGAGTCACTCAGGCACGCCAAGATTTTTTCACATTTTTAAATGGTACTCTAGGACCTCATTTAGAAAAACAAAATCACATTTCATTGTAATTCATTACATCAATCTCCTGTTGTTGGATATTAGGTTGTTCCCAACTATTTTGTTATCGCAACCATGTTCTTATGGAAAAAAAAAAGTAGCTAAGTATTTGAACACATCTATGACTATTTTCCTAGGATAACTTCTAAAAAGTGGACTTACTGAGCCAAAGGATGTGTTTGTGGGTTGAGATGTACTTTCCATACTTATTTTAAATGATATGCTCGGGGGCACCTGGGTGGCTCATTTAGTTAAGTGTCTGGCAAGAGACACTTAAGGAATGGCAAGAGAATGGGGACCTGGGAGCAACTGTCAAAGCCGTTAAGACACAGACAACAGAGTGTGGGCCATCCACGGGCTCTTCTCTGCTTTGGACTCAATTTAGGGCTTTTATGGGGAAACGCTGACGGTAGATAACAGATGTGGGGCACTCACTCACACATAGGGGGTATTACTGGGAGGACTAAGAGAATCATTTTCATGAAAGCAAAGCTCATTGAATTCCCTGCCACATCTTCCTTCACCTGGACAGCTCAAGTGGATTTTCTAGGCAGTGCTGAGAATGATGTGGGTTTATCCTTAGAATGAACTTCTATGGAAAACACATCCCACCTGTGGCCGTCTTTAAACCATCTGCTTGTTTCAATTAAGAGCTAGCAATGTGGGCAACAGACCCCACGGTGGGAACCCTGTTAACAACGGTGTTTGATGACTCACTGAGCCGCACACTGGGGGTGTATTTCCTTGACCTGGAAATTACAAATTCTAGATAGGAGGTGGAGGTTGACCTTGTTTGCTCTGCTCTGTTCAACTTTGTCGGTTAGCAGCTTTAATTCCATGTCACATTGTTTGGACGAGATGGTGCACTAAGATCATGCCTCCTCCCCCACCCCTCCACCCCCGTAGATGTTGGGACAGGTCTCTCGACAGTCACCACAGTGGCCATTCCAACTGTGAGAAGTGCCAGATGCAAGAGTATCTTTTTCACACATTTTCCTGTTCTGGGAAAGACTTTGTGGGGAGTGAGATGGGTTCCCCCAGCTTGTACCTTAGAGATTACATCATCTTTAGGGCTGGGATCATTCATTGCCATGTGTCAAAGGCCCAGACAAGGGGCACAAACGAAGAAGCAGGCAGGTGTAACTATGAGACGGTGGGACTGTGATGAACTGGATAGTCCTTGACTTTTCTTCTAGAGGCAGCTGAGAATGTGAGCCTGGTGTTGCTGGATCTCCCAGTTTTTTAGTTCATTCAAAAATGTTTTTATTTGTCTTCATACAAAGACTTTGTATAAAACCTGTGTGAATTATCAAGCATATGAATAGAGTGAACCCCTAAGAGCTCACCACTCAATCTAATAGAATATTACTGATACTGTTGAAGTTCCCTGTGTGACCCGTCCCCATCAAAGGCACCCTGCCACCTGCAACAGGCGCTTGCCTGAATTGGGCATTTGTAATTCCCTTGCTTTTCTTTCAAGTTGCACCACGTGAGTTTATCTCCCCAAACGAGATACTCGTGGGCTCTTTGCAGAGGTACAAGGAGGCAAGTACTGAAGTATTCACAGCAATATTATTTGTGTTAGCAAATAACAGCCAAGTATCTATTAATTGGAGAATATAAAAATAAATCATGTCCTAGTCATGCAATGGAATACCACACAGGCATAGTGATGAATAAACCACAGCCATAGGAATCATATAGATGAATCTTAGAAAGAAATGTGCTGAACAGAGTAAGTTACCGACATGTATTACAGTCTGTTCGTATTTTCTTATACGTTTCAAAGTGAGGGCAGCTTTTCTTTCTCTTAAAGGAATTCTGGAACCTAGGAGTTACAGTGATGTGTACTAATTTTTTAAAATGTTGGAAAGTAATTTATTGTATTAAAAAAAACTACCGTGGATGCTAGATAAAATGTGTCTTGAGACAAAGTCTTCCCTGGGAGCTATTTGCTTCTGACCTCTGCGCTGAGGCCTTAGATCAAGTCTTGTTTTGTGATCCTTATAGGGTAAGAGGTTAGAACTGTCATGCTTTGGTATATTTTCAGACTTTAGGGTCTGCAGGGGATTAAAGTAAAGGACAGAATATAATAATAAGGATGAGAGTAACTGTGAGAGCCAGGCCATTCCAAGTGAGGACCCTACCTCTGTAGGCCAACAAATCAAGATCAAACGCATCAGGATTCAGGAAGCAGTCAACAGCAGGTCACATAGGTAAGCTGCAAATCAGGGAGGCGACTCCCAACAGTATCGAGTTGGGGATTTGGCCAAGCACCAGTGTTCCAGGAGAGCACTGAGTTGCCATAATGTTAGTAATTGACATTTACAAAGCACTTAGGATGCATCCGTTACCTGTAACGGAAGTCTCATGACCCCTTCACAGGGCAGATAGGATTGTCAATATTAGTTCCATCCTACCAGGGAAGACATGGAAGTACAGAGAGAGAGCACGTGGGTTCCCAAAGCTGCACCGCCAGTAAGTAGCACAATGGAGATTTGGGTGCAGGCAGTCCATCCCAAAGTGTTTGTTCTTGACACTACACTAAACCACCTCTTCTTCTCTCCTCCTCTCAATGGTTGGGTTTCCGTGAGGATGCATACAAAGTAAATTTACAGATGACACTGTTCGTAAGGTTTTCAGTTTCACTTGGAGTAGAGCACTGACTTAAAAAATAATCAACCTGAGTCTTGCCTAAAAGGAAATTTACAGTTTCTTCTTTCAAAGGGAAAATTCTAGCTCGGTGGGCCAAGAAGCCGAGATCAAACACGGCCATGGTTAGCAAGAATTAACAGAAGGTTTTCTGGGCTCCTGGTCAGTGTTTTGTTCTGGTGACCCCTTTACTCTTAGCTCTATCTGGTCTAATGTGATATAGACGGAGATATTTTTAAATGAGCTTCAGTCTGTGAAAAGTTTCTCTCTTGAGTCAATGGACATTGCTTTTCTAAAATAAAAATTTCTTTGTTTCTTTTGGCTGTAAAAGGAATACACAGATATTGTGAAGTAAAAGAAGGAAATTAAACATTATCCACAGACATCACTACTGTTAATATTTGAACGAGACCTTTTCAGAAGCTTTTTCCATACAGACACATGTAATATAGACAATACAGTTGCACAGAGGATGGGTTAATACAATAGAGTTTCATGATCCAGTTTTCACTTGATATTTATGGTGAATATCTTTCCCCATCAATAAAAAGAGACACACACAAGAGAGTTTAGTGATTATAAATATTCCATTGTATCGATGCATCGTATTTGCTTAAGCTATTTACTTAACCCTCTTGCTGGGCATGTAGCTTTTTAAAAACGTGTTCCTGGGGACTCCTGGGTGGCTCAGTTAGTTAAGGGTCTGCCTTCAGCTCAGGTCATGATCCCACAGTCCTGGGATCACGTCCCGCATTGGGCTCCTTGCTCAGTGGGGAGCTTGCTTCTCCCTCTGCCTGCCGCTCCCCCTGCTTGTGTTCTCTCTGTCTCTCTCTCTGACAAATAATTAAAATCTTTGAAACATGTTCCCGTTCTAAACAACACTGTGGTGAACATCCTTGTGTTCAGAACCTGGCACAGTTGTCTATTTATCACGCGGGACAGAAGCCAGGAATGGAATTGCTAAGGACTATGCGTAGTTTAAGGCTGCTAATTCTTAGCACCAAATTGCCCTGGAAGGAAAGATGTGGTTACTCGCACATAAAGGGCTTGTCTCCTAGGATTTAATACTCACTGGCTTTAAAAGAGCTATTGAAGCCTGTCATGCCGGGGGGCCTGGAGGTCCCCTCTGATGTAAATCAAAACATTTGAATTAATGACGTTTAGCCTTGTCAGTCACCCACAAATTATAGGAGGCCTCCTCTGTCTTTGTCAATAACAAAAAAAAAAGGAAAAATTACCCCAAAATGGCATAAAAATTAGGAACCAGACAAGTAGTCACTGAGAGAAGACAAGTGAGACAAGAGTGAAAGAATTTCAGATCCGGAGTGGAGCGCATCAGGTGTCCTGGAGTGGTTTGGGCTTAGAGGCAGAGGCTTGCGACACGTCCCTCCTGCCCGCCTATGACGTCCCCAGAGCGAGGCCCAGCAGGGCCACTCACTGTACCCGAAGGGAACTAACAAGTGTGTCAAGGGTTCAGAGGGTCAGCTACGTAAGGGGGAACCGTGACCTTCCTCAGTGGCTAGAAGGTTATTTACTCAAATCTTGCCCTGACACTGTCGATTTTTCCCTGCAAGAAATTTCTCACTTCCAGCTTGCGTTGTGCAGCACCACGTGGGAGCAGGGACTAGAGAATGTGCTTGGCAAAAGAGGCCAGGATTTTCAGGGGTGTGTGCATCATCTTTGTTTCTGAGAACAATCTTGGTTGTATAAAGGCAAATGATCCACGTGCCATGTGATTAGTAAAACACACACACACACACACACACACACACATTCAAAATGTGTGACTTTAACCTTTATAGGTCTCTCAAAAAAAAAAAAGGAATATAGTGACAGGTCTGAGCTCTACGAGCTGGTACTTCTAGAAACCGGCGTGGTTCCTTTGCTCTGCTCTGACCTACCCACTCTGTACATCTTCCGACAAATTCCTTCAAGAGGAAACAAAGCATCCTTAGCAGGCTAAAGTCCAACAAATGTCAGATTCTGAACAACATTACTTTGTGTCTCTATTTAACATTAGAGCGGATGGCTTTTTGACAGGTTTATAGCTGACGAGTTCTATAGCCAGTCATGCAGGACAATTATGTTTGAACTAATTTGATGAATCAACTTGATGTTCTCCCATAGTCCCCGTGGCCTTCATGAACGGATGTGCTCAATTTTCTGCTGGAGGTCAAAAATAAGCTTTGAAATTTGGCTAATCCCATCGCATCCGCGGGACCCGTCTGGTAGAATAATCTTTGGACACAAACTCTTGACGGATGTCAAAAATGGGAAGCAGCACTTGGTAATGTCATTAGGACCATCCTTCAGGCCCTCTGTAGGTTCTGGGATCAGGTTCCCAAGGCCAGCCATCGCCCTGTGAGTACTTGAATAATTTTGCGGTGAGGGAAGCGAAGAGTTCATCCTTGAAGCATTTGGGGGTCAGACCCTGGGGGAAAATTATTTCTCATTGTTGGATTCAGTTTGATAGGGATGTGTGAGAACTGGTGAAGAGGCGTAGAGATTTCCTGAGTTTCTTTTCCCCACGTCCTGAGTAATTCTGTCCAACTCCCTGCTTCCCGGAGGCCTGCTAGCAGGGTAGATCAGTGCATGGACCCGGGTAGAAGCCTGCCTCAGCCATGTCTCATGATTTTGCAACAGTGGGCCAGTCACTTAACTCCTCAGTGACTCGCCTTGCTCGGAGGGTGGGCCGGGGGGGTGGGGGGAGGTAGATAAAAATCGTTCGTATTTCATAGGGTTGTACTGGGCTTAAATATAACAATCCCCGCAAAGGGCCATAAACAACGCCTGATTTATGATGAATTTTCAGATACGGAATACTATGGACTGTAGATGAGTAAACTGGTAACTTCCTATGCCCAGAAAGGTAGAGGACTTGATTAATCCAAATAAATTAAGGGAATGTTATGATTTGCATTTACAGCTGACATTATTTCTTCCAAAACATTAGCAAAAAAGGATATTTTGCCATCGAGGAGTAAAACTGCTTTCCCAAACTGATTCCCATTTTTATCGCTGGAACTTGCGACAGTACAGGGATCGTCCGCTGGGTTTGCTGGGGACTTCAGTTATTCATTCCATGCACATTTATGAGTGCCTCCCACTGCATGCAAGTGTCTGTGTGTGGTGTGGCACGAGGACAGTTCGGACACAGACGGGCATGATCACTTACTGCCTATGTGAGCAAGTCACTTAACCTCTGTGAGACTCAGTGCGGTCGTTGTTAAATCAAGAGAAGTATAACCTGTCTTCTAACGCCGTCCGCGAGAATTAAATGATCCAGTCAGTATGAAGGGCCTAGGTCAGCACCCAGCACAGAGAAGGTGCTCAACAAATACTATTTTTATTCCAGGAAATTTTTTTGTTTTTTTTTTTTTTAGCTTCCCTCTGCAGTGATCAAAACCTACTTACTTACTTATAGTGAAAGGGTGAATGTGGTCATCTTGTGGACAGGGCTATCTGCAGAGCCTAGCCCAGCACGTGGAATGCATCGCTTTCCCAGTAAATTCTTCTTGAATGAGCCAGTGCAGAAATGATTTCCTTGAGCTCAATTTACCGTAATAACATGTTGAAGCAGCACATGGAAGACGGTGGGTCAAGATGGTGAAAAAGATGGCATTTGAAGTGAGATAGAACTAAGTTCAAATCCAGGCTTGCCAATACTAGCTGAGTGTCCTTGTACAGCTTGCTTAACCTCTCTGAAGCCTGAGTTGCCTCATGTGCAAGTTGAGTGAAAGAAGAGCTGTGTTGTGGGGTTATTGGCTTGTGCGTGGTTGGTAGATATTAGTTTTTATTATACTGATTGCAAAACAGTGTTCACCTGATAGTGACAATGAAATCTATTTATTAGGCATCTTCTTCCTCTCAGGCTCTACACTAGGCCCTAGATGCTGGCGATGAAGGGGAACAAGATGGACAAGGCCCCCGCCCTGATGGTGCCCAATGGACTAGTGAGTGAGACAGACAGTACTGCAGGAAACATGATCATTTTAGGCAGGGTGGAGCTCCTGGGAAGATAGTAGAGGAGAAGGATGTGGTTGGGAGTGGGAAGGGTATTTTGGAAGGTCAGGAAAGGCTTCTTGGAGTAGGGACTTGTGAACAGAGTGTCCAATGAAAAGAGGGAGCCAAGCATGTCAAGATTTGAGGGCAAAGACTTCTAGGCTGAGGGAACAGCAAGTGCAAAGGCCCTGAGGTGGGAATGTTTGCTCCAGAGTCCTTGGTGCTTTGTGAACAAGGAAGAGTATGGCTGATAATGAAGTCCAAGGTACTCAGGAGCCTGCTACTATAGAACTTTATAGGCCGGGGTAAAATATTTGGAAAAATATTATACCGAGTGTGATGACTAAGCCATTGGTGGATTTCTCACAAAAGAGTGACATAGTCTCATTTCCTTTGCAAGGTGATTACTATGGCAGGTGTGATGATTATAGGAAGGCAGAAGGGGTAGGCAGGCAAACAGGGTAAGAAGCTCCTGTCCAGGGAGAGATGCTCATCACTGGGACAAAGGAGTGAAGAACTTCGGATGTCATTTGAAGACAGAACCACAGGATGGAGGGGTGAGGCAGAGAGAGCGACACACCAGGCTTCTTCGAGCCCACCAGCAATAGCCTTGAGCACACATGTTGGCATTTCTTACTCTCTAGTTGTTTCCCCGCTGCTCCCTGTGGTGTGCCACTGGGGTGCCCTGTTCTCCATAGAGAAAAGCCCTCTCTTCCCAGGTGAGACTGAGCTGGGATGTCAGGGGCTTTGGCTCTGGCTCCTGGGAGGCGTGAAATCAGCAGTAGTTCAAACAAAGGAGGGAAGGAGGGAAGGAGGCAACCCCAGCAGAGGCAGCTCCCTGGAGTTGCTGTTTTGCTTTGTTTTTTGTTTTTTTGTTTTAATCCACTATTTATATGGGCCCCACTTAGTGGCATAAAAGGTTCTAAGGAAACTTGCTCTAAAAATACAAGGGATGATAAAATGCAAACCAATGAACATAAATACAAGACAGGAACCAAGAAATACAGTGAGAATTTCTCGTGGCGTATTAATTGAAATGTTATTTCCCTCTAGGAATATAATATGATAACAAGATCCATTGATTTATTTATTCAACACATATCTGCCATTCACGGTGCTCTGTGTTGGGATATGGGGTAAGCAAGGCAGACAGTGGCCCCTGGTCTCATGGAGCTTACAGTTTAATGGGGAAAACAGATATCAGAGAAACTCAATAAAATAAAAACAGAGTGGCTATTTTTGTACTGGCAAAATGTGGCAGCCAGACACATCAGGATCTTTTTTATTTTATTTTTTGGTATCATTTTTCAATCACAAAGATTAGTGAATGTACATCAAATCATTAGCATCAGATAAATACTCGTGAACTTAAGGCTGATTTGTAAGCATATATTTTTATATACTTATTAAAAATACCAGTGATTAATATGCACAAATACCTACTATCCATTTACACATAGCACATGTTTATTGGTCACTTGGAAAGATATCTCACGATAGTCCTTCAATGTCATCTTTCCAAGTACAAGTTTCCTTCAAGCCCAGGAGGAATTCCACGGCTAGACCAGAGGAAAAGGCTGAGTCTCCTGTTTTGCACAGAGCCACAAAGCAAGTGCACATTTATGGCACTACATTGAATTTGACTCACGTATATCCCAGATTTCACATGAGGTTTGGCGGTTGTTTCTTCTTCGCTGAAGTGATTCTGTTCTCTTACCTTGCTTTGTCTTTTCTCAATATAATGAACGTTAATTAAGCATCTGTTTTGCACAAGATACTGTGATCAGAATAAGCAAGCCATGTTCTGTGAATCTGTCAGAGATGTTTTAAAGTCATTTAAATATAACTTTTATTTTCACATTATTAAAGAGATATGTATCTGGAAATTTACATTTCACATATACTTTTAATAATATGTGTGTATACGTACCTGTGGGTGTGTGTGTAATGTATATTCTCTATGTCTAACATATGCATATATATTAAGATTTAAAATAAGTAAAAGTTCACTTTAATTTATATATTATACTATATATAATATAGATATGTTGATTTTATTGTATTATATATTATATTAATATATGATATATGTTAATATAATATATAATATAATTATATAACTATATGATACATATTAAGTAACAATATCTATTATGTTATATATGTATACAAATATATAACAATGCATATTTATATATGTTATACATTGTACATTATTATATCACATAAACCTTATAATATATGGTAGATGGACATCTTTTTAAGGCGATCATATTGCTTACATTTGTTTTATTTTTGTTCTTTTACTTAAAGTTTTATAAATATCATTTTAGTCATTAAATTGTGTTTACCATTTTAACAGCTGCTGCCTATTCCACCGTTTGAATATAGAATGGTATGATGTATTTAGTTGTAGCGTGTGTGTACTAACATTCTCCTAATGTTGGACCTTAGAATTGTATCTGTTTGTCCCCCTGGTCATTCCTGTGGTGAGGAACATCTGGTTCGAGGAATAAGGATTACTTCTTGCTGAGGATTTCCCAGATGTGGCCGCTCGGGCTGAGGCTTCCCTGATTATTGCCATTGCCACTTTTTTCTTTAAGGTGCTATTTATTTATTTGAGAGCAAGTGAGCGAGAGAGAGAGCGGGAGCAGGGGGAGGAGCAGAGAGAGGGGGAGAAGCAGGCAACGTGGGGCTCGATCAGGGACTCCGGGGTCATGATCTGAGCCAAAGGCAGACACTTAAGCAACTGAGCCACCCAGGCGCCCCTACCACTGCCACTTTTGAGGTCACTCAGCTATGTGTTGTTAAGGTGGGTCCACGAGCGCTCAGTAAGGAGATGCGGATACAGGTCCACGTTTCCTATCACTAAGTCAGATCTGTCTGCACCAAAGGCATTCTTTTGTAAGAAGGAAAAATCAAATCACATTGGTGTGGAGGCAGCAAGACTATTGAGTATGGCAGAGTTCTGCCACCATTCTTCTGTGGTTTGCAAGGTGCTCACGTGGACCGGAGACTCTGAATAAAAATAACTTTCTTTGAAATTAAATAGCCCTTAGACCAGAGAAACTTTTTCAGATATTCACATCCTCTTCCATGCAAACTATCGATTATCGTGAGTTTTTATGTTATGTCTTTCCTTCAAGGCTTAGGGCTGTTGGGCGGACCTGGGGCTGTGTTCCTAAGGTCTTCGAGGGCCTGGATTTTGACCCACCTGGTGGCAGGTGGTTGCATGGCTGATTTGTCCCGTGGCGCATTCTCTGAGTACAGCTTTTCGCTTGAATGAGATGAAAACCTCCTCTCTCCTCTGTGTGCACAGACAGACTCGTCACGGGTGTGCCTGGTGCAGGGGGAGTCAGCTGCCGACAGGACTTGCCTCTGTTCTTCTGGCCCCCCCTCCTCCTCACATGGCTTCCTGAGGTGCAGCGGGTGGCCACGTGCCGAGCAGGGCCATTCATCAGGGCAGAGGGCACAGCACTGCTTGACTGGGTCCCCACACGCACAACTGACTCTATCTCACTTTGCCACCAAAACTGCTATTCACGTGCTTGCAGCTCGGGCAGCATGTAATGTTCTGTGTAATGCAGAATCACGCTGGGGGAGAGAGCAGTCTGCCCTGCACCAAAAAGGACTGGTGAGAATTCTGAAGTTGATCCTTAAAGTTCACTTCGGGTCATGGCCACCAATAAGGCTTTGGGTTTGAGAAGCAGAAACTGAATATGCCAGCCAACTTGTACCTTCTCTCAAGTCTCGGTTTCGTTCTAGGAGAGGAATGTAGCGTTGCTAACAGTTATGAAACACCTACCATGTACCTAGCACTATGCTAGGCATTTTCTTTGCTTTTTCTTGCTGAGTCCTCTTCCTGCCATGGTATTTATCATCTCCACTTCATGAGAGATGGAGCTGAGTCTGAAAGTGGGGAAACAGTGGCTTAGAAGAAAATCGAAAGTCCTTGCCTGTTCTTCAGGTGTCTCCCCATGAATACTTCTCACTTTCCTCTCTGTCTCTTCCTTCCTCTAGCCATGCTGAATGCTTTTAGCTTTCTAAAGATATTAGATATTCAGTCCCTTTCTGCCTCAGGACCTTTGCACTTGCTGTTTGTTCCCCCTGGGACTCTTCTTCTTCCTGGTCTACACCTGGTGGAATGCACTTTTCTTACCATTTCAGCAACTTCACCTCTACCTTGAAACTTACCTTGACCGCCTGAGTAAAAATACTTGTCAGCCTTTCTCACTGCAGAGTTTTCCACATTCTGAAATTAGCCTACTCCTCTTGATTTTCATTCATCTACAGGAATATTTCTCAACAAGAGTAGGGACCCTATCTCTCTCAATTCTGTTTTGTCAACACTTGACCCCCGTAGGGGCTCAGCAAATATGTGTTGCACAACTGAATAAATGCAACAGATATTTACAAAGCACCTGCTATCTATAGTTTGGCACTGTTCTAGGCACAGGTGATATGGCAGTGAACAAAACAGTTAAAGACCTCATTCTAGGAGGGAAAGACAGATGTTAACAATGTAATTAATAACTAAAATCTCCGAGAGTGATGCCCCTAAAGTAGCTGGTGGTGTTGGGGTAAGACAAGCGGCTCTCGGATAAGGCTTATCTGACAAAGTGTCATTTCCAAAGAGACCTGGATAAAGTAAAGGAACAAGTCATGCAGATGTCTGGGGAGAAAGTATTCCAGAAAGAAGACACCGCCAGTGCAAAGGTCCTGGGGCAGAAGCATATTGGTCAGTTTGAAACAGCACCAAGAAAGCACAGCTGGTGCAGAAGGGGTGAGGATAGAGTCAGAGGGGAAGGAAGAAGGCGGTTCATGCAAACACTCTTGTGTCTTGCTAAAAATTTCAGCCTTTACTATGAATGCAGTGGGATGTCATTTTAGAGGGTTTTGAGCTAAGGAGAGACTTGGATAACGAATAAAATCACATAGCTTGAAGTCAATCAAGCTAGAATAGAAACTGGGCTCTCTGAGTCCGCAGCCACCACCCCCCCAACACTGAAGCTGTATCTATCCCTGCCCACACGCTCTTCCCTGTGCATTTTAGCATCGAGGCAAGGCCCACCCCTCTTTTTTTTTTAAGATTTTATGTATTTATTAGAGAGAGAGAGCATGAGTGGCAGGGGAAGGACAGGGAGAAAGGGAGAAGCAGACTCCCCACTGAGCAGGGAGCCCAACACAGGGCTCCATCCCAGGACCCTGGGATCATGACCTGAGCCAAAAGCAGATGCTTAACCAACGGAGCCACCCAGGCACCTCTGCCTACCCCTCTTTGAAGTCTGATTTTGGTGGCTGAGCCCTAAGCTGGTGGCAGGGTTTGCTTTGAGGTTTGTTTTTTTTTCCCTGTTCATGTAGAACATTGGGGATCCACCCTTGCAGCCAGTGACCTCCCACCCCAGCAACGGGGGCCAGCTTCCGGCTGATCACAGAGTGGGGTGCCCCTTGCATCAGCAGCACAGCCTCGCCAAGCGGCGGCAGCGGCGTCTGCTCCCTCCCTGAGTTTGATGCCCTGCAGCCTGGCACAGTGCCAGGTGTGAGTAAATTGGGCCCAGGGTTCCTGTTGTTGTTTTCTATTCACACAGCAGCTGCTTTCATTACCAGCCATGAACCTGATCTCTCAGTATTGTCAGTCAGCTCTCTCCTTGTGGATACCAAGGGGAAACGAGACCTGCTAGCCTCTGCTGTAAACGGAGCTCCCTCCCCAGTCCCCACCCAGCTTCTCGGGCACTAATTACCAGCCAGCACACCCAGCATTTTGCATATCGGATCAGTAAGAACTCTTGAGTTTCCAGGGATGGGAAAGCCAATGGGTTTAAATCAAAAGGATGAATGTGGGGTCCGTATCTCTAAAAGGTCAGGGAAGCCTCGGCTTTGGCCAAGCGGGACATAAGGACTCCAGTGGTGTTATCGGAATTGGTTCTTATTCTTTCCCTCTCTGTTTTCTTCTGGAGGGCTCTGATCTCGGGAGGTAGCAAGAGGCCAAATCGGGTTCCATCGAACAAAATTCCAGAATTACTTTTTCACGTTTCTAGTCAACATCTTAGAATTGAGTCTCCTCGGACTGGTTCACATACCCAGACCTAATGCAATCATTTTGTCCAGGGCAGCACAAAGCCCGGATTGGCTCCTGGATCACAGGCTCTATCTTGTACCTGCCTAGGAGTTAGGCCGCCAAACCCTTGGGAAGCAACAGCAGGAAAGGGGCCGTTTCTCAAGGAAGATTAGGGTCAAATCACCAGATGCTGGATAGGTAGATGCCCTCTCTCAAGCGTTCTCTCAGTTACTCTTCAGAGAACCCTGTGGCATCGTGATGACCCCATTCTACAGAGGAAGAACGTGAGGCCCGGAGGGGTTAAGTCAGCCAAAAATGTGCAGCCATTCAGGCGCAGAGCCGGGATCTGAATATGAATTTGTCTTTCTCCACAGTGCGTGCTTGAGGGTCTCCTACACTTGAGAGAGGAGAAATGTTAAAATCGGGTCAAGATGATCCTGAAGCCCACTGCCCTAAAGCAGCCCCCTGGCATTTGCTCATTTTTTAAAATTTCAATTTCTTTGATGCACTTTAGGTGAAGTTGGAAACCAGTTTTCCAGGTTATCTGATGACAATAGTGACTCACTCTTAGCAAGTACAGAGAGGAATGTTCTGAAATTATCCTGGAAGGAGATATGCCTCTCCTGCATGGCGGCATATTACCCACGTGTTGGGAAAATCCATATGCCCACAACATTTCTTATATAAATGTGTGGAGGCGTGTTTTAAAAGCATGTATATTCATATCCTCCGTGTGTGTGTATATAAATCTAGATATTTATCCCTCTGCTAGATTCATAAGCATCCAGTGGCTCACACATTAATTACAGTCTCCTTGGTGAGGAGAAATATTTTCCCTTCTATCATGTTCATTTTATGATCATCTGAAATTCATCTTCGTAGCAGTCACTAAATCATCTGGCGACACAGTGTGCTGTAATTGTAAGATTGTGCACACATTTTGGCTTTACTTTTGTGAGCCTCCTACTCCCTTGTTTTATTATTAACAGCAATAATTAATTGCGGGGTGCTAGGCGTATATATAATCTCAACAAATTCCAGCCAACAATGCTTCGAAGGAGGTACTGCTATTATCATTATTGTGACAGAGGAGGAAAGCAAGGCTCCAACAATCTGCCTGATGAATCACGCAGAGTCCGTCGTGGAACGGGGGCTCACGCTTAGGGTTTCTTTTGCTTTCAAGCAGAGTTTCTCAACCTCAGAACTATTGACATTTAGCCAAGCTAGCACTACCATACTATTATGGAAGTTAAGAAGGAAAACAAAAACAACAACAGCAACACTAGAATCACCAAGTCTCCGAGACTAGTAAGGAGACTGACTATACAGCTATGAGGTGTTTGGTGGAAAATGTGCAGAAATCTATCAGTATTTTAGGTGCCTATGTTTTGATCCAACGATTCCTGTAGAAATGCTCGTAAAAAAAAAAATGTGCAAGGTCTAAGAGTGAAAATACTCACTACAGTGTTGTTTATAGTAGGGAAGTTGGGAATACTTAAAGAGCCATCAGTAAGAAATCAGCGAAATGAATTACAGGACATGAATCCAATGGACTACATGTCAGGATTTCTTTAAAAGTGTGCAGAAGCTCTAAAAGGAGACACAGGGAAAGGTAAGGATTTATTTTCGATGAGAAGTAAGTTGCAAAAGATCACGTAATCCCAATTTGGGAGGAAAAATGCTCAGCCTGTGTGTCTTCATGGAGGTGGAGTCACGCGAGGGTATGAATATTGGATTATACGTAAGAAATTGCTGGAAAGATATAAACCGAACTGATGATAGTGATTACCTTTGAGAAATTTTTATTCTAGGACGAGGCATGTCCAATTATACTTTATACTATATACTGCAGCACTCAACGGGATAGTTGTGCCCTTCAGGGTATGTTTGGTAATGTCTGGACACATTTGTGTGTGTGTGTGTGTGTGTGTGTGTGTGTGTGTGTGTGTTGGGGGGTGTTGTACTGGCATCTACCAGTGATACTGTTAAACATTCCCCAGCACAGAGGACATACACATCCACACAAAGGATTATCCTGCCCAAAGTGTCACTAGCGCCAAGGTTGAGAAACCCACTTTATACCCTAGTTTGGTGTTTGTTACAGTAAGCATCCATCAATCTTATACTTTAAAAAACATTTGCAAAACAAAGTCTCCGTTCTGATACTTGAATAGAAACATTGTTGCTGGTGCCTTCAAAAATCAAATCAAAGAAACAATTTTAACATCAATAGTTTCGCCATATGAACATAATACACTTTTTCTTCCATTAGCAGAACAAATTTTCTCTATTTAAATGTAGCATTTCTATATATTTGTCTTTCAAAAGAGTTTACAGTCATCTTTAAGCAAAGCAATCCAATAATATTTATCCCATTTCACAGATTAAAAAACTAAGAACTGGGGAAGACTCACTGTTGATATATCCAATTGATACCAGCTAGAACCTTGATAAAGAATTTTAATGGTTTCTGGGAATATTAAATCGCCTGATCTCAAACATATGTGTTTTGCTTGAAACCGATGGTAAAAAGTCACTATGATTATTTCCACCTCTTGTGACACAAAGCAAGTTTCCTAAGGAATCCTTCCTTCTCTACGAACAGAGTATGTGCTCATTTCTTCCTCCAAATAGAAATACTTTTTTTTTTTTCCCCTCACAGGGCGTTATCATTTCAGTTTGGAGATAAAACATCTCTTCTCTCATTTTCTGCTCTGTAGTATAACCTTGGTGGGTTGTCTTTTGACACATTAAATTTCTGAGTGCAGAGAAGATCCCAAGTGTAACTGGGGAGGTGACAAGCTTTGAGTGAGCTTTCTAATAAGGAGGACAGGTATACTGTAAAATCTTCCTCGCTCCTCGTGAAGCCAATAACTCTCACTTGGCGAGACACTGGCTGTGACTAACAGCATGCCGGTGGCTCCAGGACAGAATGTTGTCGCTGACCCAAGGACCAAGCCCTTGCCATGGGCTCTGTCTTAAGAGACCTCCTCCCAACTCTGAAGTATAAGACACAGTGTTCTTGGGCGCCTGGGTGGCTCAGTGGGTTAAGCATCTGCTTTCGGCTCAGATCAGGATCCCGGAGTCCTGGGATCGAGTCCCACATTGGGCTCCCTCCTCATCCGGGAGCCTGCTTCTCTTTCTGCCCCTCCCCCGCACCCCGGGTATGCACTTTCTCTCTCTCTCTTGCAAAAATAAATAAATAAAAATACTTAAAAAAAAAAAAAAAGAGTTCTTGGAGCTGCCACAACCCTTAGGGATGCAAACTGGCCTATTGCTATGTGTTTGTTTGACTTAAACTCTACTTTTGGGGGGCGCCTGGGTGGCTCAGTCAGTCAACTGACTGACTCTTGATTTCAACTCAGGTCATGATCTCATGGCCATGGGATCGAGCCCCGTGTCAGGCTCCGTGCTCAGCAGGGAGTCTGCTTGAGATTCTTGCTCTCCTCTCCCTCTACCCCTCCCCCCACTTAGGCACATGCATGCTGTCTCTCTAAAATAAATTGGTAAATCTTAAAAAAAAACCCACAAAACTTTACTTTTTGGAAATTAATTCCGTATTTGTCAGAATAGGATAGGTTATGCTGCGGTAAGATACACTCCCCAAATTTTAACAGCTTAAAGTGACAAGTATTTCTTTTTCTCTCGTGATACATGTGCATTGTGGGTTAGCTGAGGGCTTAGCTCTGCTCCCATCCAGGACTCAAGCTGACTAGTGTGGCCACCGGTTGGAAGGGACATCACCTACCCTGGTGACAGAGAATAAGAGAGCACGTTGAATCACACTCTGACTCTCAAAGTGACACGCACCGCTTCTGATCACATCTCTCCTGGCCTTGCCTAACTTCAGAGAGGTGGGGGAGTGCAAACATCAAAAAGACAAGAGACACAGGAAACTTGTGAATGGTTCTAATGACTTCCACAGTCACCAAGGTGTAAAAATCACCTACTAATCTGAGTTTCTGGATTCTTCTGCAAAATGCAGGATGTTGCAACATTGGACCCTCACGGCTGTATGGCAGTCATTGGGGGGAGGAAGAGGCACTGGCTAGCAACTACTCTATTTAGGTGGGGCCTTTGTTTGCCAGGTGGCAGACCCTGTCTGCCCTGTTCCACTCATCCAAGGGGTCAGCTGGGTCCTTGGAGGAAGTTGAGTGGGTGCAGTCTAGTGGTGACAGTTCGCCTATGGAGTTAGATAGCCTGGTTTTGATTCTGGGAGAAACCCCTCTATGGCTGAGTAATCACAGCTGACTGATTTGACTCTCTGTGTCTGAGGTCCCACGGGTGCAGGTAGCATTGGGAAATGGGAGCAGTTACACAGGGATGTGAGAGACACAGTAATAAAGTAGTAACTTCAAAGGCTGTGGCAAGGAATAAATGAGAAAACCCATGCAAGGCACCTAATTTAGTGCCTAGGACAAAAATAATGCAACTGTTATACCGCCACCGTCACCACCACCACCACCATCATCATCATCTTTCCAAAGTGCAAACTTCCCTTTACCTTTCACTTACGGAAAAATGGGGTTGCCGGGGAAATGCTGTTGGTGGATGAATATTGACCAGCTCCCCTCTTTTCTCTGTATCTGTTTCCTGTCTTCTAATCCAAAGGGTCAGACCAGGAGCTTTCTGAGGTCCCTTCCAGTGCTGACATTCTGTGATTCCAAGACACAAGGAGGGCCCCCAGATCCCTTCTCGAGCTTTCAAAGCATTCCCAATGTATGCTTTAGTGTGGGTCTGGAGAGTGTATCTGTCACGGGGGCTGCAGGCAGGGGAGAGACATGAAGCCAAGCTATGAGGCAAGCATGGGAACAGATTGAACCACAAGCTCTGGCCTTGAACCCATCCAGGAAACACTGACGTGAGCCAACTGTGCATATCTGCTGATGAACCGTCCCAGGAAGTGACACTCTGGAACCCACCACAGGCCTTGTGATCTCTGCCACCAACATCAGTCACCATCTGGACTGGTCTTTTCTTTCATGGCACTTGGTAGAGAGCAAAAGGACTCTAGCCCAGGCCGAATGTGATGGTTTCATATTTGTTCTACAGGCTTCCCTGCCTTTGAACGATGCAGTGTGATGACAGAGATATTATCACCCCGAGCTAAAATATTCACCAATAACGAGACAATGAAAGCAGTTGCTACAAGTTTGTGTGGTGAATACAGAGGAAGCAAACTCTTAATTATCCAGTAAATATTCTCCTTAGATTCATTTAATTTCTGCAAATGAGTCTGTGCTTGATCCAAAACACCTGGAGGCTCAGCTTGAGCCATAGAGAAGGCCCTGGCAGGGAGTTCACGTTCCAGAACCAGACAGCCTCTGCCCCTGACCTCTGACCCTAAGCAAGTTCCGTGTCCTCACGAAACCCCCGTTCCTTCATTTGCAAAGTGGACGTGGTAATGCTGACCTCACCGAGTTGGGGAAGTTGACTAATGGAACACACACTGTATATCTCATGAAGGGTCTGGCACATCAGCCCTCAACACAGGTCAAGAACAAGGTAGCTTAACTGTCACTCTCGCATAAATCATCTCGGCGGAGGGGCGCCTGGGGGCTCAGTTGGTGAAGCGTCTGCCTTTGGCTCAGGTCATGATCTCAGGGTCCTAAGATCGAGCCCCGCATCGGGCTCCCTGCTCAGTGGGGAGTTTGCTTCTCCCTCTCCCTCTGCCTCTCCCCACCTCATGCGCTCTCGTGCTCTCTCGAAAATAAATGAATTTGTGGTAGGTAGGATTCCCCATGCTCCATAGAAAGGGGCATGAGAACACAAGCCCTATGTTGCAAGAGCTTCTTATTTTTTCAGGAGGAATTGTAAACGTCTGACGTTTTATGTGAAATCTCCTGATTTTTCAGGATTGACCCATGTATGATGCTGGATACCTATTTGACTCCAGTAAAAACAGACTTCTTCCAATGCCTCATACTCCTCCCAAAGTAACAGTGAGTTGAGTCAGATAGAATTTTGTTGTCTCAGGTAAAGTGCAGGTAGGTGGCTGAGAGCTAACAAGGCGCTCCTTGATGTCAGGCACCCAGTGACCTATCTGTTGTACTGCTACCTTAGTATGAAGCTTCCTTCTCACGGTCCAAGATGACTGCTCTGGCGCCTGCCATCGTGTACCTATTCCAGGCAGCCAGAAAGGGAGACGTGGAGGGCATGCCCCCTGTCTTTAAATATCTAAGCTGGAAATCACACATACCACTTTTGCTCACTTCTCTTTGGCTAGTGCATTGTCACCTGGCTACGTCTACCTGACAGAAAGGCTGAGAAGCGTGGTTTTTATTCTGGATGGTCAGATAACCAAGAATCAGGAGATCTTAAACGAAAAGAAGATAAGAACAAAGCCACAAGTAATTTGGATTTTTTTAAAACACTAGAACCACCAAGCAAGCCACACCTCTGGAGCATTTAGAAAGGACCCTTCTCTGCTGAGGCTGTGATAGGAGCGCGTCATAATAAAATGTCTTTTCTATTAAAATGATCGTCGGCACCAACGTCCAAATAGGCTCCATGTTTTGAGTGCCTACTACAGGCTAGATGCAGTGTTCGGTGCTAAGCATGTATTTGGCTTTCCCCGGACCCTCCAAACACCCCTGCGAGGTGGGTATTGTCATCACCATTAACCAGCCGTGGGGACGAGGGCAGAGGTGATGTGATGTGACCACGTGCACGTGGTTTGTAAGTGGCTAAGCAAGGATCTCGTGTCAGACCCGTCAGACACCAGCCTTGCTTTGTGCTGAGCACCATCTCCCACTTCCTTACCTTCCCCCACCTTACGAGGCTGCCTGCTGTCCCCCCCACCCCGGTACAGAGGAAGAGCCCTGTAGCAGCAGCATCACCGCCCAGAGCCCAAGGTCAGAGAAGGTCAAAGACGACCCCAGACCCACGCATCCTGACTTTGGGCCCGTTCTACCGTACTTTGATCTCTGTTTTCACAAGTTCCACATTCCTCCACCTACTGCTATTTTACAGAGAAGAGAGAGAGAGAAGAGCAAAAAAAAAAAAAAAAAAAAAAAAAAAAAAAAGGGCTCTTCACTGAACTGCTTTTCTTCAAAATCACGAATAATTGTTTTCGTGGTGTGTCTGGGAAGACGTTCGCCTCTCATCTTCTGCCCAGGACTTGGCCATCTCCTTTATGTGGCCCTTGCTTGCCTTCCTCAGCACACCCGTTGCGTGCCATCCATCATCATAGCCTTGATCCTGCTTCTGACCAAGGGGACACTGGGAAAACGCCTCCCCCTCGACACGTCCCACCAGCTCTTTGATTTGCCATTCGTGGGCAGAGGGAAGTTTCCAGTGAACGACCTCAGAGCCTCTCCCCACGGAGCCCCACACGACACCCCGTCTGGGGAGGGAAGGGCCAGGTCGGGCTCTTTGTAAACAGTCGGCAACAGTTTCTAGTTCACTTCTTTCCCTGACCGAAGAAAATTTTTGCTTTCGTCCCCTTTCTGGATGTACTCGGCGAGTGGAGGCTTCCCATAGCTGCTCACTGCACGCCTCCAAGCACCTGCAGGAAACTTCCCTCCCGCATGATCAGGTGGGAAGTAAAAACTAAGTAAAAACTAACTCGGCACCTTTTTCATCAAAATAAAGTAGGTCAGAGATTCACTCCGCTGACCAGTGAACTGGGGCAGGATTTCTCTCATCCTTCAGACTCTTGATGTTTGGGGCTGCCTCGTTCTCCATGGTGGGGGCTGCCCTGCACATCACAGGCTGTGCGGCAGGGTCCCCGCTTCTCCCCGCTAGATGCCAGCAGCAGCCCCTCCCTAGTTGTGACAACCAGAAAGGTCTCCAGACATTGTCTGCTATCCCCTGGGGGGAAACTGAGTCTAGGTGGGGCAGGGGAATGCCTTTGGGTCATTCATGCAGGTGCAGAGAAGGGGTAGGACTGTGAACCCTGCTTACTTGCCGGCCCTGGGCCTCTCCAGCTGAATGACCTGGAAAGTGTCATCATGTCTCAGAGACGTCATTGCCATGCCTATGAAATGGACAGAATAATTAGGTCGACTTCATGAAGTTATTGGTAGTGTCCACGGACATAATGTTTGGAAAAGTCTTAGCGCCGTCCCAGAACCCTGGCGAATGGGAAACCAAAGCTGGCTTTTATGCATGTCAGCTATTGGTATCAAGCTAACAAAGCAACCTGAGGATGGGGGAGGTTTGGGCCCTGGCCCCCTTAGGCCTCTATCCTGACTCAGATTTTGTGCCCCATTAGCATCAAACTCTTTCTAGTTCCCATCATGCAACATGCTCTGTTTGGACCCCCATATTCTTGTTCAGGCGGTTCCTCCAGTTCCAACTGCCAACCTCCTTCCCTTTATGGTTAGCCCCTACCTATTTAACCTTCAAGCTTAGCTCAGGGGTCACCTCCTCCAGGAAGCCCTTCATGATTTCTTCCTCCCTCCCCTACCCCTTCTGGGGCACATCCCATTCTCAGTGACTGAGGAAGTTCCAGTTTATCTCTCATTGCACTCCTCAATCATTTTATTTTGGTTTTGATTTATTTTTAAAGTCTTGCTCAGTCATTTTAAATATTTGACTATCTTCACCCGTAGTGCCCTCCCTAAAGGCAGGGATTGCATCTTGGGTATCTTTGAGTCTCTGCGGTCCAGCTTAGGACCATGTGTCAACATTGCTCAATCATCTCTCACAGTGGACATGGGAAGGAGAGATGGACGGAGGGAGAGAAGAAGGGAAGAAGAAAGGGTTGAGTGAGGAACACACGGAGAACCTGTACCTAGGAAAAAAAGAAATATTTGGATCAATTAGTAGCTGCTATTTTTTTTTTAAATATTTTCTTGTTCTAAGTGCAGTTGTTCCCTCACTGTCACTTTTACCAACCAGTGAGCAGCCCTGAGTCTGCAAAGAGAGACTCTTTGCTTTCTCCAGGGTGAACTCTTCGCAGATAAAGTGTCTAATACACTACAGTCATTCAGTGAAAGACTGAGCGTTTGTCCCCATGTTCCAAGCTTTCTCTTGATGGTGTCCATTCACTCAACAAGTCTTTACTGAGCTCCTGATTCGAGGGTGAAACAACCAAGGTCCTTGCCCTCATGGAGCTCGCATTCTAGGTGGGGAGACATCCATGCGTCAATGTCTCACGACACAGAGGTATGCAATGTGAAGGATGAGTGACCAGGGGATGGAGAGGGTTGGCTGAGTGGGTTGCTATTTAAAATGGGTTGTCAAGGAGGGGTCTTGGGTAGAGTAACATTTGAAAAAAGAGTGGAAGGAAGTATTAGGATCTTCAGAGGTGATCCATTACACATCCCTTTATTTTTTTTAAGATTTATTTATTTATTTATTTGTTGGAGAAAGAGAGTGGGGGAGGGGCCCAGGGAGAGGGAGAGAGAGCAACCTCAAGCAGAGGAGGACCCTCTGCTCAGCATGGCACCCCATGCACCCTCCATCCCAGGACCCTGAGCTTATGTCCTGAGCCAATATCAAGAGTTGGCCGCTTCACCGACTGAGCCACCCGGGGGCCCCATCACATTACACATCCCTTTACGTGCAAGTTCTTGATGGGCTGCATGGAAGTTCAGAGCATGTGCAGAAAAGAGTTAACTACTGGGGAACTGCCTATATCAGTATGTACCACAATATTTCCAGAATCCACGCACCTTGGCATGTTTGTGGAAGTGACCTAAAATCAAATGGAGTCTGTAGATACCGGAGAAGTGGAGAGATGATACTTACCATGTTCCTAAACTGCAGACTTCAGATCCTTTAACAGAGCAACGCTGTGACTCCCCAAGTGGGAACCAGAGAATTCCATTCTCTAACTTGTTTTGAACTCAGAAATCTTTATCCAAGAAACAGATTAGAGGAATTGTGTTTAGAAGAATGTATTTTGGTAAAAATGGTCTCGGACTGGGTGCCACATTTAAATAAATATTCTTTCCATATTACTATGTCTGGGAAAAAGAAAAAACGAAATAACCTCATTACCATGAAAAATCACTTGCTCTGCTTCCATCGCCCCAGCCCTAGGCAGCTACTAACCCACTTTCTATATCTATAGATTGGCCTCTTTTGGACATTTCATATAAATGGAATCATATAATATGTAGTCTTTTGTTTCTGGCTTCATTCGCTTAACATAATGCTTGCAAGCTTCATCCATGCTGTGGCATGTGTCTGGACCTTATGCCTTTTTATTGCTAAATAGTACTCCGTTCTGCGGATGTTCACCCATTTTGTTTATTCTTCTGTCTACTAGTCAGTGGACAATTGGGTGGTATTCACAGGGCTCATTATTGGTTTCTTGCCTTGTGACTCTGCAAATGTCTAGCCTGTCACATTTAGAATTTCCCTTTTCTCTACCAGGGGCAAGCCATCCCCTCCACAAAAATGTAGTTCAGAGAACCTGTCTCGGTAGTAGACTGCAGATTCACCCCCGGTCTTATTCCCTCCAAATAAAAAAAAAAAAGCAGAAAGAAAAACTGCTTCGATTAAGCTTAAAAGCAATATATATATATGCACATATGTGTATACACACACACACACACACTTTTTTTTTCTTCTCTATTTCTAATAGAATAGACTTATGCTCTTTAGGGAAATCAAGAGGAGGGGTAACAACCGATTATAGTATGAGAAAGGAAATTTTAAAAGACTCTTTGGAAATAGCACATACATAAAACATTTCTGAACTATCTGCTAATGCAGGAATTATCCTTCGATGCAAGGGATCTGTGCCAAAGTAAAAGTCTGCTCAGGCTTTTATGAATTTCCGTGTTAGTGGCAAGTTTCTGACTCCAGGGTCGGTGAAAGCTGCTGCATTTGTCCTGTTCAGGACTCTTATGCCGTTTGACGATGAGGACCTTCTAATTAATGATTGAGCCCTCCCTGAACTCAGTGTTTTGTGCAGCACACTTCTTGGCCATGTGTCCAACAGCACTTTGATGTCATTGAATGCCAGGTTAAAAGATCCTTAGAGGTTTTGGACAACACATCTCCTTGCTCTGGGCATTGAAAAGAGACCGAGGTTGGAGCCGGAGTGAACCGAGGGAAGACTTATCACGAGGTGGCCAGCATCTGTTTGAAAGCTCTGCGGGGTGGGGGGTGGGGCACCTAGCTCATTATTTGCACAACCTGACAAACTTCCCCCTTCTCACTCATATTTCACGTATATGCAGTTGCCGTCCAACTTCGTTACAAAGAAAGTAGAGAAACTTGTCATTTGTTTGATCATTGGCGTGGTGTAAGAATTTGCCTGTCACTTGTTTAGGATAATGGCTGAATTCTTCAGTTTTCAATTGATGCTTGGCAGTTTGGATGTGTTAGATTGCTTGCGAGCAACTGAAAGAAATCCACACATTCTATCCATTGTCAAGCTCATTTAGCAGATTATTCTAAGACTAAAGGAAAGGAAGGTAGCTCGGCTATGAGTCTTTTAAGAAAACATTACAGAGTGTGAACAAAAGCAAATCTGCAGAACTTTAAAATGTCAGAGAACTTAGAAATCCTTCAGTTTGAAGGGTTTGAAAACTCATATGCCCACAGAGTCCAGACAGGTAGTTAAAAAAAAAAATTAAAAAAGAAAACCAGCCGAAAGAGATGGCTGGGCTCTCACAACAGCCCTGGGAGGGGCATTGACCTCTGCTTACTGATGTTGTGTTTTCATGAAATTTGCAAAAGTGGGATCTTTAACTTTAATTGGTTAATAGGGCTATAGTTTTTCTCTCTGACATCCTCCTCCATCATACTTTCTCTTATGTTGGTGCTAAATGGCCCTGGACTCATCTTAGGAGTTCTGTGCTCCTGGGCTATGGCCATTTTTTATTTGTAATTTCTCCTGCAGTATTGGAGAGGCTCCAAACATGGTATATTCCTAATTCTGTATTGTTTCTCTTAAAGAAGAACTTTCATTTTTTTTAAAGATTTATTTACTTATTTATTTTAGAGAGTGAGAGAGAGTGCACGTGCACGTGAGTTGGGGGAGGGGCAGAGAGAGAGAGAGGCTCAAGCAGACTCCCCACTGAGTGTGGAGCCCCACTTGGGGCTCCAACGCACGACCCATGAGATCATTACCTAAGCCGAAACCAAGAGTCCATCGCTTAACTGCTTAACCGACTGAGCCACCAGGTGTCCCAGGGAGAGCTTTTAAAAAGGGTTTAAAGTCAAAGAGGAGGGGGGGCAGGGGAAGGGGTAACTGGGTGATGGACATTAAGGAGGTCACATGATGTAATGAGCCCCGGGTATTATATAAGACTGATGAATCACTGAACTCTACCTCTGAAATTAACAGTACACTCTATGTTAGTTAATTGAGTTTAATTTTTTTTAAAAAGGGAAAGAAAAGGGTTTAAAAGCTTCATGATCCACCAAACCAGCAGGCCAGATAGGCACTAGGGCAAGGCGGACAGTTCATACTTGTCTAGAAGAAGAGGGTTTGCTGAGCTCTAGCCGATTGCCAGGTGCAGATTCTGGGGTCCAGTAGGTCCAGTTCCCTCAAGTGAAGCCAGACATTCAGATTTTTCATGTCAAACCTAATTTCCAAATGTTGATAACTAATCAAACAAAGCTATTCAGAAGGCTAAATTTGATCTGTGGGCTCAGTTTTCATCCCTTGTTACTTACAATGGAAAAGCTGAATGAACAGGTGAGCCAGCTGCATTCATTGTCTCCCAGAGCTTACACGATGAAATTATCAACCTAGGTTTTTAAAATTATTTAAAATCATTCAGCTAGTATTCATTGAGTGCTAATGTGCATTGTACATAAATCTGAGTTTCCCCTAAGTTCAGCTCTTGATTAATGATGTCCAAAGTAGCCCAATCCAGGTGTAGAATTAGAACGCAGGGCTCAAGGTGGAATTACATCTCACCGTGCTAGGACGCCAAGGACAATCCACTGAAATTTGCAATAATTCAAGCAAGGTGTTCCAGATCCCTATGAAAAGAAAAGAAAGCTTCAAAATATTGTGTGGGGTTTTCTATTCCTGGGCACATTATTGTAGTCCAGATGTTAGAGTTTCCTTTGCATGAACTTTGGATGATTTAAAGTACCTGGAAGTCTTAAAACTGTCCCTCTTTTTACTCTTCCACACCTTGAATGTTTGCATCCATTTTCTCCACTGCCTCCAATGCTTTTTCTCTTGATATTTGCATGTCTGGACTCTACTCATCATTGAGATCTCAAGTAACATGTTATCTCCTTAGAAAACCTTTCCAGGATATCTCAGCTAAATTAACCAACCCCCAGCTCTCTAGCCCAGGGGATGGTAAATGACAATCGGCGGGCCAAATCTAGCCTGCTGCTTGTTTTATAAATAAAGTTTTATTGGCACACAGCCATACTCATTTGGTTACATGACATCGATGGCTACTTTTCTGTTATACCTGGAGACTTGAATAGTTGTGACAGAGACTGTTTGGCCGGGAAATCCCAAAATCTGGCCCTTTATAGAAAATGTTTGCCAACCCTGAAACTTTCCCATGGCCCTGCCTTATCTCCTTCACATTATGATTAGTATCTGAAATTACTTATTTTTGTGTTGCTTGTCTGTTTCTGACTTGTACTATTAGAATATAAGTTTCCTAGGGGTTATTTTTCCCTGTACCTAGAACATGGTAAGTACACAATATATTTTGGTTGAGTAAATTTAATAAATTCTGTATTTTAGCCTTTCTATTAATGCAGAGAAGCCTCACTGAGCTTTGATACATGGTGCTTTTTAGTACAACTGGGGGAAAACATGTAAATCTTTTTGTTTTTGGTCAAGTAAACTGGACAAACCAAATACAGCAAGAGAGATGAGACCTAAGTATTATATTCTATAATATCATCTCTTGAACTTAATGAGAAAAAGCCAAGATGTGAAACCAATAGAAATCATCATGGCATTGTGATCGTACGTGCACCTTATCCTATGCCAATGTCACTACCAAGAGCTAACTCTTCTTTGCCAAGTAAAGAAAGGCTACGCACGCAACTTATTTTTAAGTTACCAAACATTGTGGATTAACCCTGTTTAACCAAATGAATGAGTTTCTTTTTCTAGAGTCTCCAATTTACGTAAAGAAAGATGGCTTTGTTTTTTTCTGTTTGATTATGTCACCTTGTCCCATTCCACCGATGCAAACCCCAGCATGTATCCAGCCATTGGTTACCATCCCATGTCCTTGTCACCTCATGCATTTCACTTTCTGGAAATAAATGTCCACAGTCCACTTAATCCCATGTCTCCCTTCACCTTGACATACTTCACCTTGTCCGTTCCTTTCTCTCATGGGCCTGACCTTCACTGCTTAGGATCTCTTGCATGCAAGGATCTTTTTTTAAAGATTTTATTCATTTATTTATTTGACAGAGAGTGAGTGAGAGAGCACAAGCAGGGGGAGCAGCAGAGGGAGAGGGAGAAGCAGACTCCCCACTGAGCAGGGAGCCTGAGGTGGGACTCGATCCCAGGACCCTGGGATCACGACCTGAGCCAAACGCAGATGCTTAACCAACTGAGCCACCCAGGTGCCTGCATGCAAGGATTTATTTAATGGCTCCTTGTCTGTTAGCCTTTTCTGTCCTCCTTCTTGAAAGCGGGACCATTTCATACCCATCTTTATATTTCTTTCTGTTACTCAATTTGTGTTTGACCTGACCTGAGTCTTGAGTGAGCACCGGGTCGTTGGCATTGTGCTGGCAGTTACGTCAGACAAAAACTAAACTTAAATATTTCCAAGAGTTCTAGACACTTACTTTGGAAGGCCCCACACCATATAGAAATAAGCCTGTTAAAATGCACTCACTTGACGTGTTAAGTATGATTTTTTTAAAAGAATACAATAGCAATTCATTCGCTTTTGAAATTATTATTGATTGCGACTTTAAGTTTTATTTTTCTATGTTTCAACCAATGCACGTTTGGTTAGATCTCCAAGGATGTGAAAGCCCTTGAATTTTTCAGAGGCCTTTGACAAGCTGGCACACTCAATGCATTCTGCCTCAAATTCCTAATGTCTTAAACAGCCCTGGACCCTCTCAGATACAATGGTCAACACAACGGGTATGGTTCTTGTCCAAAGGGACTCTAAAGCCCGCAGGTGTGTGAGACACGTAAGCAAGTGGGAGATGAGGAAAGACCCATTTTAGGGGAAGGGCAGGGGTGAAACAAGACTTGAGAGGAACAGAGAGAAATGGGAGTGGGGAAAGGACACCAGGGAAGACCTCCCTGGAGGAGGCAATGTCTTAGATGAGCCTTGAAGCTTGAGATCTTAGAGCCAATTTCCCCCCAGCTAGCCTTGATAAACTTCCTTGCCCCCCAGACTAATTCACCTGAAGTCATGACAGGCTATAGAATTTGTGGGGTCCCTTCCAGAATTTCAGGAAGGCAACAGCAGAGCATTAAGCCAACTGTGGGGTCCTTCTGAGCACGGGGCCCCATCTGATGGCACGGGTCACATGCACTAGAAGCTGGCTATGACAGTTGTCCTAAAAATGAGCCCATTGTCATTCAAAAGACAGTAGGAGAAAGAAGCACATTTACCACCTAGCACACCTAGGTGCTCAACAATGGCTTATTGAAGGAAGATGAGTTTCTTTAGTTTATTTTTCTTTCCACGGAAATAGACCTGACCAGGTGACAAAAGTCTACTTTGGCAGTTTCCCTTTCTAGAAGCTCTGTACAGACGCAGAGATTCATATCTGGCCTGGAGGAACATGACCAGTAAGGCTGCCTTTTGTCTTTGAGATGACTTGGGTGTTATTACATTTAACCAGTTTATTTGGAAAAAATACATATATATGACCTTTTGGAAGTGATCTTTCTCCACGTCATATCCTGACAGTTGATGAGGATAAACTGACACTAAGCAAAAGTGATTTTTATTAAGGCTCATTGAGTGCATTTTCAGAAGCTGCCACACAATGAAATGTATACATTTTTTCCCTGTCTATAAATCTGCGTAGTCTCGAATTGCCAAGTCAGGTAAAGTGAGTCCATGGGTAGCTCTTAAATGCATTAAACCCCTGGAAATATTAGATCCTTCTACAACAGATGAGGTTTGGTGGTACAGCTCATTAGCATTTGAACAAATTTGTGAGACTTTTAAGGCATGTTGTTGGATTGAGCTAAGTAGACTAATGCAGTGAATTCCAGACCCTAATGGCTCCATTTATCAAGGGAGCAGGTTTTAACATAATGCATAAACCTTTCTCGCATGGCCATTTTACTATGCATTTAATTCTATTGCAACATGGTGCTTCGGGCGAAGGAAATGAAGAACTTAAACAAGGTTAGCATTCCGAGAAAAGACTGGGAAAAAATCAATACCTCCCTCCTTCCCCAAATAAAAGATGATTTACAAAAATGGAAATCTATATTGATGACAGGGTCTTACAGATGACAAAATGTGCCCGTGATGTTTTGTGACTGGGACACGAGCTGTCATTTCCACTGAATGCATAGCCAGTTTCAGGCAGAATGTTATAAAAATGTTGTAGTGGGATTCGTTAAAGGTTACTAATTAATGAAATGCCCTCCTGGAGCTTTGAGATTTATTCTGAGGCCAGTGAAGACTTCTGGAGCTCGTCTCCATGCCCAGTCTCACATTCTCGTTGACTTCAAAAATGCCATCTCTCTTCCTGCTCACGCACGGTTAAGAAGAGGTGAAGTAACTGTGTCTCCTCCCACTCGGGAAGATTGGCCAGAGCTCAGCACTGAAACTGCATCCTTTTGGAATACCCAGTCATTCAAGACTTTTGTTTTGACTCTTAGCCATTCCGCAGTACCCTAACTCCATGCTGTCCGCAGAAGTAGCATCACGCCTTCGTCTCCTAGGGAGATAACCAAGGGCTCACGGCATGTAGCATTTTGGCCATCTGCTCTGGTAGGACTTTGCCTTGTGCAGGGTGACATGTAGCTGGAGGAGTGTGTAATTTTACTAGTGAGATGCCCAGAGCTACAGTACAACGTGAATTTCCAGTTTCTCCGTTGAACAACATCCTCTCTGCCGGCCAGTGTTATGATAAAGCAGTGTACCCGAAACAGGTGACCAGCTTTATAAATGCCTTTCGGTTCTCTACTTACACATCTATTAAGAACCTAAAGAATGATAGGCCGGTGATGGGTAGTAAGGAGGGCACGTATTGCATAGTGCATTGGGTGTTATACACAAATAATGAATCATGGAACTTTACATCAAAAACTGGAGATGTACTGTATGGTGACTAATATAACAAAATAAAAATTATTTAAAAAAGAGATATATATGTTATGAAAAAAAAAAAAGAACCTGAAGAAGTGACTGAAGTTTTTCAGATACACCTCACTGCATTTTATGAGGGAAAATAGATGCTTTGGTGGCTTCATAAATCTAGGGGTTTATATCTCTTACAAACTTCAGGGGTCTATGGTATATAACTTTGATTTTCGGGAGATGTGACCCTGCTACTTGGATTGGAAACGCTTTACCACTAATATGTAAAACAGCCCCACAGTTGCTCGTTCTATCCAAACTATCGTCTAGAAGTTCTTTCTTTAAAAAGTTGAGTCCTCCCAATTTTCCTGGTTCCTTCCTGAAGACGGCTTTCTATACGGTGCTTGGCAGGACCGGGATATAAGCAGCGAGAGTTATGTTAAGTTAAATAGCTGAAAGTAGACTGGATTTCCATCACTCAAAAATGTAAAGTTGGAGCATAAGCCGGAGCTTGGCAGTCAGTCTTCTACCTTTGGGAAACCCAAAATTATCCTCTCTGCCATAAAAACAGATTAGCTAAATAATACCCAAAAGAGAAGGACAGAAGTGTTTCAAGGTGGTATTTCCTAAAACTGAGTAAGAAATATTGAAATATCTTTCATATACACAAAAGTGTCCTTTATAAGTAATAAAACTCCCCTCAAGATCCCAACCATGTGGAAATCAATAGAAAGTTTTTCCCCGTGTCTGAGCCACACTCAGGATTCAGAGTGATCTCTCTTCCTCTGAGGACTTTCCTCGTCTTCCTGGTCAAAGTTGGACATTGTTTGACAAGGTCATCCCTTGTCTCCACCCATGGTTGTTGGTACACACCAGCTGCTTGTTTTCTTACCTGTCTCCTCAACTCGACTGTATGTCCCTTACTGGCCCACGCAAAGCCTTTACTTCCCTTTCTTCATGCAAAGCACAAAATTAGTACTGCAGAAATGAGGAAAACGTGTGTGAATGATTAATAAGTGACTAACTGCAATCATGGACTTTTTTGGAGCTTCAGACCTTTTGATGAAAACCAGGAGTGGAAAGGAGAGAGTTAATGTTGGGGACCTTAAATCTTTACTTCTTTTCAAGCATGTGGAGGGAGTCTCACTCTCCTTTCAAAGGGGTCGGCACTAGGGGGACAGCACCCACATCAAAGAGAGGGAGCCCATAACGTGGGCTCCAAATGTATGAGCTGAACTGAACCCATCTCTACTTGATCTCCTGCCTGGGAGTTTTTGCAAAAGATACCCTGAATCATTCTAGCAAAGGAGCTTAGGAGATGTAAGGGAAAAGATACAGAATTATGAATGAGGCATTACACGTCTAGTCTGGACTTCCTTAATCTTCCAAATGGTGAGTCCAGGCAGTAGATCATGGGATATCTGGAAGAGCCGGTGAGAAGGTTAGCTTTGTTGACTCTTTTTGTTAATGTGTTGCCAGTCTTAGACCGTCTTCTACTGATAGGCTGTACTTGTTTTTGCTACGCTCCTTTTGTGGACTCAATGTAAAACAGCATCTTGGAAAGTCCAGAAGGATTCTAGGCTTCTCGTGTTCTCCAAATGGTTTGATTCCCTGGATCTGGCAATAGAAAGAGACGTTTTGTTTGTTTGTTTGTTTGCTTTTGTGTGAGTTCAATTTGAATTCCATTTTGAAATCCATAAATGTGCTTCACTTACCCCAAATTTTGACGAGGTGTTTCCCTTAAAACAGAAGTTAACAGTCTTTAAGTTCAATGCCCAACTTTTTTTGAAGCCATTCTCCCAATTACAGGTCACATCATTTTTCTATCCCTTTCTATCCCTTTTTAAATATGTTAGTATTTTTTAAAAATATGTTACTTTGAGCTGAAATTAAAAACACAAGCAAAAATTAGCAAAGCTTTTTTTTTTTTTTAATGTAGACCATATATTTTTTAAGAGATCTCTAAGGAGAGGTGAGTTTTTAAGCTGTGCCAAGAAGCAGTGTGGTTCAAGGGAGAGAGCAGGAACGTGGACTCTTCTAAGCTGTTTTTAATTCTCAACTAAGCCACATTGTCAGTTAACCTCTCTGATTTTGTCAGCTTATCTGTAAAATGGAAATTAATAGTGTCTTCCCCACAGGGCCATCATCAGGATAAAATAAAGTAATCTATAGGAAATTGCTTGGCAAATCATAAAGTGCCATATAAACATAGGAGGTAATCACTAAAAATGGTGATATGTAAGGTTCTTGAGCACAAAACAGTAAGCTAGAGAAAATCCCAGGATAACACCAATTCAGGAAGGGAATAATGAAAGTGAAGCTATCTATCCTAGTAATTATTTTGTGGCAATATTAGTTCAGAATACTGGGGATTTATAACAGGCACACATTTAAGTTAGACGTTTACAACTCTATGCACTTGACAAAACATTTTAAATACTGTGAAATACTCTAGAATTCTGTTCTGCGTATATCTTACATACGCACATTACTGCAGATCATATACATTTTTAACAAATACCATTGCAAAGGGCTATCCAGCTGACCCTTGAACAACATGGGTCTGAACTGTGTGGGACCACTGAGGGATTTTTTTCTGTAAATACAGCACGGTAATGTAGATGTATTTTTTCTTCCTCATTACTTTCGTAAGAAGATTTTGTTTTCTCTAGCTTACTTTCCTGTAAGAATACAGTATATAATACATGTAACATACAAACTACGTGTTAATCAACTGTGTTGTTGGTAAGGCTTCTGGTCAACTGTAGGCTGGGAAGTTAGAAGCTAGGTTTTTGGCGAGTCAAAAATTATAGGCCGATTTAGACTGTGCAGGGAGTCGGTTGTCCCCAACCTCCACATTATTCAAGGTTGCACTGTATTCATAAAACCGAGCGTAACGTAATTTATGAACAATTAAAGATTTCAGGGGTAGGTTTTTAAACTACAAGCATATTGCTACTTCCCAAACTCAACCCTTACAGAAGATAGGACTTCACAACGTAGTTCCAATTTTTAAAGCAGGGGTGCTGGGTGTTAGTGTGTTATTTCAAGGCACACTTCCCATCTTTTCTTAAACTCCTGCCAGCAATTCTAGGGTAATGAAAATGGGGGGGAGGGTGCTGTTGTATGTGTGTGTGTGTGCCTGTTCATGCACGTGTATCTGCAAAAAATCAAAACTGATTTACCCAGGAACTCAATCTGAGCACAAAATCACAGGCATGAATATGCAAGGAAATTTGAGTGTGTGTTTGTCAGCAACTGAATATTTGGCAAGGGGGGAAATTAACATAGATTGCACTTAGAGCTCAAGGAAGGGAGAATAAACACAAATTTACAGGTGAGTGTTAGCAAACAGCATATATATTCAATAGTAGTCTGAAATAGACCCATCTGAACTCGGTAGGAAATTGACATTCTGTTTGTGTTGCTGCGTGTTACAACCGGAAGCCTCAAGTTATGTTTCTCAATAGGGATACAGCAAATTACTATATCCACATGGCAGGCACTTGGCTCTTAAGAGCTGGCAAGATTGAGGGTTATTTGAGGCATTTAAAATAAAAATTTCAGATGGGGTTGAATCAGTGTTATTTTTGGTCAATCAGCAAGATAGTCAACAGGTATTTATGACCCAGCCATTTATCTACTTATGTTTTAACTCTATGCTGGATTGGATTAGAATGGGGGAGAAAACTGACATATTAGAAGAGGGGACAGGGGATCTCCATCCCTGGCTGGGAAGGCCAAACAGTAAATAAGGGCTTTGGAGTCAGACACACGTGGCCCCGAGTCTTAACACCCCATATTCCCTGAAGTAGCTTTTATGTGAGGGTTAGGTTCTAAAGTCAGACCATTAGGGTAGAGTCATAAAGAGTCAAAATTATCTTTGAAATTCCCCCTTAAATCTTCTACCTTTAAACCTTTTATTTTTTTCCCCCTATTACTGACTTTAAAAATGTTTGAGCCCCTCTGCCATCAGGAGATCAAAATTCATTATCAGTCAAGGCACACATACACACACACATACACGGAATTGTGTAAAGCCTTCTCTCATCGTTTTTATGCCCTACTAAAGTTTGAGCACTGCTGTGGCAGGGGAAGCATGAAAAAGACAGTCTGTATGCAGATGTCTGGACTTTTGAATCATCCTGCCTTGAAGAGATGATCCAATCCCCTGTGTGAAGGGCCGATGGCGAGGCTTCTCGAGTGTTCCTGCTTGCCTGCAGGGTTTACTCTCTTTGGTTGTAACACTAAGCCTCTCCAACCTTAATACATGCTAATGGATTTGTTTGATGTTTTGAGGATTAAATGAAATAGTGGATGGCATCTTCCTTGAGGGCGAAGCCCAAGAATCATTATGTAAGTTGCATGTGCTGTATGACACGACCTCATTTATGTGATCTTTGTCAGTGTCCTGAACCACCACCCTCCCCACCCCTGCCATGCCTCAGTTGTCTTAGTTGCAGTAGGATTATGAGAATGAGACCTTCTTAAGGGAGCTGTTGACACATCATGATAATGCGGGAAGGGCTGCTGGAAGACAGGTAACAAGAAATCAAAAAGTATTGACTCTGATTGTTAGGGTTGTGAGTTTTTGTTGTGGTGGTGCTGTTATGACGATGATTATTTTATGCTCTGTGACTTGGGACATGTTACCAAATCTTTCTATGTTTGGTCGGTCATCTCATCTTTCAAAAGGGAGCATGATGTCTTTTCCTCCTACTTTGAAGAACTGCAGAAGGGACAAACAAAAGATAAGATGTTTGAAAAGCATTAACGACAATACAAGTAGAAGGCAAAAAAAAAAAAAAAAAAAACAGGATAAGAAATGTCATATTCAAATCCCAAGGAATCTCAATTTCAGAGATGTTGCAAACCAATGTGTTCTTAAGAACAAGATGTGTGGCTGAATAGAGATACTGTCTGGGCCCCGGTGACATCAGAGACGTTGAACATGGCCCATTCCCAGCTGGGAAAGCAGCTTCAAGCTTTCTGGAAGGGGGCCTGGATGTCTTGCTGTTGCATGCATAATTCCCAACAAATGCTATCATGAGGAGGAGCCTTATACAATAGACATAAACATAGAAGCCTCAAGCCCAAGTGTCAAAAAACTTATCTTTCTTTGTCTACTACTGAACTAAATTCGTATTATACACACTTATGCCATCGGATGACATTGATTTAATCAGAGTCAAATCAGGAGGATCTGGATCAACTCAGTCCCCTGGCATTGTGTTCCATCTCCAAGGGGCTTATAGATGTGTAATAATTTGAAGGTCATATGTGGTCCTCCATTATGACCTTGTGTCCACACTGACTTCTGCAGGGATATTCAGTTTCCCTTCTGATCTCTGATTAAAGGTCAGAATGGAACCACTAGTATTCTCTAGTGAAGTCTCAGACCCCCTTGCTTAGTTACAGCATGTAAGTAATTCTAATCTTCTGCCCCCGCAACATGGTGCATGGGCTAGGGGAGGTGGAGTTTCTCCACAAGGCATTGGGAAAAAAGATGCTTCTGCTCTTGAATCCCCAAACTCACCTGAAAGATTAATTTGTATGCCACTTCCCACTCCACTCCACCCACCCCACCCGACCAGTGGCCAAGGGTTCAGCCCAGCAAATAGCAGCTGGGAGGCAGAGCACTGTCTCTCTTATAATCCAGCCTCTAGATGTCCATGATTTCTTCTCCCATCTCTCTTCCGTGGCACACATTCCCGTCGGTGCCCAGGGATCCTTATCTTTCAGGTAAAGGGAAGTGGGAAATGGAGGTGAAATGAACGTCTGACCTATCACATTTTGTTCTCCTGAAGCTTTTTTTTTTTTTTTTTTTTTTTTTTTTTTTAATGCTAGGATATTTGCTTTTGAAATCCCCAAATCAAGACTTGGGTTCCTTGATTTTGCTTATTGGTCATGATACCTCCTCCAGAACGGAGCCGAGGGGACAGCAAGCTCCTTCGAGGTCCCTCGAAAGGAGTAGGAAGCCCCCTGCTCACATTTCAAAGACGGTATCCACCGATAATATTTAAAAACATTACCCACCATCGAAAATTCCTGAAGGAGCGTGCCACTATTATTTTGCCACAATCTATACCCGTGAATGAGGATCTGTGAATTGCTTTGGTTCATTTTTGACAATGTCAATTGTTTGCCTCGTGGGCATGTGGAGCTGATGAGTCCAGATTCGACTGTCTCTTGAATCATGGACTATTCCCAATTGAACCAACTGATTTTTTTTCCAATCCCATCCTATTCCGCTACCAGTCTTCGAGGAGGTGAGAAGTAGTTCTTTATGCTTTGTCATTCTTCAGCAGGCTTTTCATTATGTAAAAACCAATTATAATTCAGAGAAAAACAACTCAATGTGTGAACTGGTAAAATAATTCTCACATCACTCGAGGGCTCCAGTTGGGGTCTGCAGATTACATCTTTGTGTAGAATGTAAATACACGGGCCCGAGTTTGAGGAGTGCCGCTGAAAAGCACACTCTTCCCAGCCCTCCACATCGTCCTTCCTGCCAAGAGTACGCGTGGGGCAAACATCCACCCAGCTACCCACTCCCTGACCCCCAGGGCTCCCCGGGGCTGCTTTCAGAACCTTCCAGTACACACCTCTGGGGCCATCTCTGACACCCCCCCCCCAATTTCATCACATTCATTTGCAGCTGAGGAATCTTTCGAAATGGTGACACATCAGCTCCTCCTTTAAAACTCCTTCCTTGACTTAAAGTTCTTCAGTGGCAAAAAAAAAAAAAAAAAAGAAAGAAAGAAAATAAAAGAAAAAAGAGAGTGAGAGAGAGAGAAAGTCACTCTTCATTGGCTTCCTGGTGCTGTTAAGTTTCCCAGGGCTGCTGGAACAAAGTACCACAGATGAGGTGGCTTCAAACAGCAAAGTGTCCTGTCTCATAGTTCTAGAGGCTAGAAGTCCAAAATCAAGGTGTTGGCAAAGCCATGTTCTCTCTAAAGCCTGTCAGGGAGGATTGTTCCTTGCCTCTTCCAAGGCTTAGGTTGTGGCCGACAGTCCTTGGCTGGCACCACGATGTGTCACGTCGGTCTCTGCCTCTGTTGTCACCTGACATCCTCCCTCGTGTGAGTGTTGTCAAAAAGCATCCTCTCTCTTTGTGTCTGTGTCCAAATTTCCTTTGTTTTATAAGGACACTAGTCCTATTGGATGAGGGCCCACCCTGATGACCTCATCTTGACTTCATTACATCTGCAAAGACCCTATTTCCAAATGAGGTCACATTCATGGGCACCAGGGTGAGAAGTCCAATATCTCTGGGGAGAAGACACAGTTCAACCCCCCAACACTGGGTTTCTTCAGGTAAAATCCAGTATATCACCATCACCTGCAAGGCCCTACAAACCCTGACTCCTGCCTGTCTTTCCAGTCCCAACTCTGTCTTTGTCTCTCATTCTTTTGTACCCTGGACTCATGAGCCTTCCATCGGTTTCTTGAATTGTCATGCCTCTTCCAACTTTAGGACCTTATCTTTTTTTTTTTTTAGACAAGCAATTCATTTTTCCTGAATTGTCTCCCTCTCCTTACTCACTACCATACTTGGGACCTTTGTTCTCAGGGTGAGCATTACTTTTGCAGCAAGCCTGTCTTGAACATCCAGACCAAGCCTAGTTCCTCTGTCTTCTCCCAGAGTCCCCCCCTTCCACGGCTCTTACCACAGTTGGTGATTTGTCTGATTATTTTAATCGTAGCAATCTCATTTGCATAAAGCAGAAGCAAAACACCTCTGGCACTTAATAAATAATTTTTGAATGAATAAATACGAGATTTCATGAACACAAAATTAGATTACACTATGGTTGGTAAGTCCTGTAAGACACCCACATGGCATTTTATACTTAGAAAATTTGTCATTTTGGGGGGGTGATCTTTGGTTTTTAGTACCTAGCAACTTAATTTTGACTTTGCAAAGGAGCCTAGGAAAGATTTCCTGTTGTTCTTGTTCCCAGAAAGAGCTGAGAGGCCATGCCAATGCCAATTGGCTTTAGAAGATGCATACCTACGAGCTCTCAAAAAAAAAAAAAAAAAAAAGTAGAACAAAAGAGAAAGGAAGAGAAGGGAAAAGCAAAGCAAGTGTGTGTGGTGTCAGATTTACTGCTCAGGGAAGCATCAGGAGCCATTTTATCTCATTTTGTTATTATTTAACTACTGCACAAAAGAAAAGAGCCCATAATCCTCTGCGGAATAATGCATTAATCCTCATTAGTCGTCATCAATTGGGTATGCTTTCTCTGCGCCACGTGAAACATGAAGAGGTACCTTCCCAAAAAGGATAAATGCGTTATCTCATAGTTCACCTACTCTGGAATACCTAATGGGCTGCTCTGGGAGTATATGCTGTTTATCATCACTTGGATGGGGCAAGACGGTCCCTATTGAAGGCTGCTAGACCATGAGTGATTTATGGTGCTTTTTACCCCTCAACTGTTGGAGGAGGCAGCCACATGGGTAGAATTCCATCTGTCCCATATGCAGCCCCTTTAATTAATGATTTATCTGATTATCTTCCTTCCTGAAGGGGAAAAAAAAAGGTTTTACTTCTATCCATAAAACTACCGTCCACCAAACAGGATCATTATCTAAATCCCAGTGACAAATAAGTTGATGGGTTACTTTCTGGGGAAGAGAAACCTAAGGGGAAACTGGTTAGCAAAATCCCTTGCTTCCTGAAGGAAACATTAGTAGGTGTTTCCTAATCCTGCCTAGCAAAAGGTCAATACTTTGACACACACACACACACACACACACGCACACACACAGATGCTCAAGTGGCCATATAACAAGAGAGGAAATGTAAAGAGACTCCACTGGATGAGGGAAGCCATTAATCCAGTGGGCCTGGCAGTTAGATGCTTGAAAAACGATGACTTCTTATTAACATGCAATTGTCACCATGTTAATAATGAAATATTGATCTGTTCCTGCTTAATGAAAATCAACTTATTCTAATTTACCCCTGGAAAGAAGACCACTTTGGGTCTCATTCCAACATCTTTGCATTGTCCATCTGTGTATTTTTCATAGCTGTATTTATTTATTTATTTTTTTACTGCATAGAGCTGAGAACCAGGGAGGGTGAAGGGAACAATTAATATCAGGTCAACAAAATTTATTTTTCTTTTCTTTCCTCATTGAAATTCAGCCATGTGATTTAGCAAGAAAAACCTTCATGGAGACCTTGGAACATAATGGGCATTGGTGATTTTATGATTACATGATTACAATCTTCTTCAATAAAAACCCTGTTATATTAGAAATGCAAAACCTCAGAAAAATCACTAGCACTCCTTATCTATAGCTCAATTTATAGCTGTTTACAACCACGTATATGTGGCAATAAGGACTGGATTCTATTCGCGAGATTTATCCGTCTGAGTTGTGGAGAACGATTTTACATAGAGAAACTCTGTCTAATAGCCTGTCTTAATTAGCTGCCGATTTTGTGAATTATTTCTGTTTTATAGTCAGAGTTTTTCTACTCATTTATTTACCCGTGATTTTGAAATTATCTGTGAAGCAATCTCTTTTGGATAATATGGAAACGAGCTGGTAACTATTACCTTCTGAAAAGTAGATCATTTTGATTTACAATTTAAAGTGTAAATACTTTAAGGTCAGGCCTCTGTGAAAAAAATAATTCACAAGTCGATACGTTGTTCCTTTGCACTCGTACATTTATTACCCAGAGGCATACACCGAGGTTGTGGTGTGTGTGTGTTTACTACCGTGGTGGCTTTTATTGCTTCTGTTAGGTGTCGTTGCAGGGAGGTTCACATAAACATTTATATAGGTTTTAGAAAACAGTTGTTACTGAGGAAGAACCTTTTTCTGTTTACACAAATTCAGAACAAAGAAACATTGCTACAGCTTCCGGTAATTGACATGTGGGCGTGTTTTTCAAGTCACTGACTGGAAGAAGTGAGTGTCTGAGATTTATTTTTGACAGGACTTAAATTACTGGTAGCCTGACACATTTTTGAACAATTACTAGACACTGAGGTGTTTAAAGTAATGGGTACTGTTTGTTTGAGGGATGGGGAAGTTGCAAAACGGTTAGAACAAAACAATTTTCCATTTGATTAGTAAGATGCTAACACTTACATTTATATTACTAAATAGCACATACATAGTTGACTCCTCAAATGATAGTTTTTTCTCAGAATAAAAGTCATACTTAAAGAGAAAAATCCCTCCACTTGATGAATTGGTGAATCCTGGGAATTCGAGAGAGGGACAGGCCTCTGTGCTGTCTGTTTTCTTCCTTCCTCTAGTGCTTTCAGATCAGTCCCCAAAGTACACAGAGCAGAGAGCTTTGTCCTGCTTTGTTTCAAATGTCTCCAAAACTAGGGCTTAATGTTCATTAATTAGTGACTATCTTTCAGGGGCTTCTAGACATTGTTTAACCAGCCATCTGAACTCCAACTGGAAAATTAACATTCCCAATTCGTGAACCGCTCATGTCCCCAAAAGATAAAGCAACCACAGCTGCCATAATTGGCAATGCACTGACGTTTCAAGTTATCCAAAAAGTGAAAGCCGTCCTGTTTCCTCCCCCTTCTTTCCTGTTAGCACATCGGATGAAAATAAAGCATTGCAAGGTTTCCAGTCCTCTTCTTTTGTACTGACTGTGGCTTAAAAAGAAGGGCAGGTTTTGAGGTAGGAGTCTATCTCGTGAACTTGCCTGTTCTTGTAATTATTGAAGGTGCAAGTTGGGAAAAACCTAGAGCTGACTTTTTTGATGTGATATTGGCAACGTGGGTTTTATCACTCCTCCAAGATCTTTTCCCTCTCCCCTGGGTCCAGATTTATCCATGAAGTCATGTCCTCTGATGACTCCTCGAGAATTGTTCAGTACTGAGTGTATTTCTCTTTAAAAGAAACAGCAAAACAAAACAATTCCTTTTGCCTTTTTTATTGAAGGCACAAAGAACTTTGCATTGTCAGAACCTAGAGCATTTGTTCTTAACCTGGGATGACTTTACCTTTCTCCCCCCACCCCCCCCGCCACCACCCCGGCGGGACATTTAGCAATCTCTAGGAGCATTTTTGGTTGTTAACAACTGGTGAATTGCTACTGGTGTCTAGTGGGGGAGACCGCGGATGCTGCCGCACATCCTATAAGGCACAAGACAGCTCTCACGACAGAGGGTGATCCAATCCCAAATGTCCATGGGGCAGAGGTTGACCCTAGTAGAGAGTAATGAGGTAATGCTGGTTCATGGATGTTCTATGCAACCATGTTTATGGTTGCTGGGTTTTCCCCCGACATATACATCCAAATGAAAATTATCAGGAATGCTAAGTTGAGTTGGGGCAGAGGTAGTTCAGGAAATCACTTTGCTTCTATTAGATTGAGGACTTTTTAAAAAAAGTTACATAGCCCATGTTTCCAGCTTCTTTAGAAGAACATGATTTGCAAATAAAGGTGCAGAAAGTATCCTCAGTGCAGACCACAAAATAATAATGATGTAGCGATATTACTTACCACGTGGGGGGAGGGGCAGGGGTTGGATGCTACTATGTTCCAGTCTTTATCAATATTATTTCATTAATCCTCACGAGAGCTCTGTGAGAGGGGTCATATTAGAAGTGAGTGACCTGAGTTCTAGTCAAGATTTTTTTTCTAATCTCCTTATTCCTCATTGTAACATGAAAGAGTAAATGTAAATGATGTCTTATTCCCTCCCCCCTATTTCTAAGAACCCATAAAATACATCAAGCATCCATAGATTTTAATTGACATGATGGAAAAAAAGTGCTTTGGCTTTCTCAACCAGATGTTTTGACATCATCCCTGCAAGAATTTCCCGAATTCCTCTAGGAAATCAACTTGAGGAATCTGGAGAGTACAGGAATTGAGTATGTAAGACTGGGCCATTTCCTCCTGTTCACTGGGAATCAGACAGGTAAATTCACTAGAAGCGGAGATACCATTAGCCTAGGGGAGAAAAGGGGGATATACTTCTTCCATCCATTTATCCATCCATCCATCCATCCATCCATCCATCCATCCATCCTCCACTTGTCCATCCAGCCATGCATCCAGTACACCCATGCATCCAGTCACCCATCCATCTGTCCATCCATCCATCCTTCCACCCATCCATCCATCTATCTATCCGTCAACCTGTCCATCCATCCAGCTATCTGCTTCCATACACTCATATGGACAGAGACACATCTAAAATACAATTCAACAAAGGTTAGAGTTATTTCTAGATGCTGGGATTCTGGATGATTGTTAAACTTTCTTCTTTATAATTTTTTCTATTACTCAAACACATAAGCATGAGCCATTTTAAACAATGAAATTATTTTTTGAAAAGAAGAGGATGATATGGGATGAACTAATAGATACTTTTCAACAGTCCCTGAAAACTGTTTTGATAGTTGAAAAGAGTGTTTCCCATCTTCTATTAACTCTATTCTGCCAAGTTGAAAAAAAAAAACAACTGGTCTATTTTCAGCTGTGGGTCTAGGTTGATTGATATAACTTTTTTTTTTAATAATTTTTTATTATGTTATGTTAGTCACCATACAGTATATCCTTAGTTTTCGATGTAATGTTCCATAATTCATTATTTGCGTGTAACACCCAGTGCACCACGAAACATGTATGTTTAATTATAGTTTCTCACTGATCTCAGTGTTTGTTACTTTTACTATACATTAGTTCAAAGTTGAGGCCATTTATCATAAGTATTGTTTGAATTTCTCTGGGCCATCATTGTGATACAGACGATGTGATGTCCAATGAAGTGTGAGATGCTTTTCCAAATTTTAAGAAATCTGCAGTCTGGCAGCAGAGACAAGAAATGAAGGGGATGGTCTCTGCCTTACCAGTCTGGGCTTGTAAATGACATATATATAACTTCTTCCCTTCTTAATGGCCTTGGTATACTCTTATGCATCTTTTAACCTCTGGTCAAATGTCACCTCCTCAATAGAGCCCTCCTTGACTACTCCTTGTGAAGTTAAATGTTTCCTCTGTTGATTGAGAAGTTAAACGTTTCCTTCTTTTCAGTGTCTCTCACTGTACTCAGATATTAAACTTACCACATTGCTGAAATTATGTCCTTACATATCTGTCTTTCCTACTGGACTCTGGGCTCCCCTAGGGCAGGGGACAGAATTTATTGGTCTGTGTGTCCCCAAGACTTTTCACAGTACCTCAGTTGCTCACTAGGAAATGAGCCGGCCAGAATCCAAGTCCGAATGAGATGGGTGTAGTATAGGGTATAAAAATCAGACAAATGTGTCAAAGGTAAAAAGGCAAGAGTGGGTTTTATAAGTTTCTGTTTGTTGGGAATTTCCAATATATGCAGACTGAACTACCAGACAAGACTTGCAAAATAATGAACAAATAAAATACAATAGTGATCGCTGTGTCTGAGTTTCAGGGACTTCTAATAAAGGAATATTCAGACTTGGAAAAGGTTTCATGGAACACACAGATATTAGTAGTTTTTGTAAATGAAAAGTTAGGGCGCGTCTCCTTTGTGCCAGGGAAGGTCCCGAGGGTCCATGCACACAGGCTACCCCTTCGTCATCAGAGGGCGCTGTCTGTACTCCCTTTTCACAGATGAAGCAGTCAAACCTTAGGGAAGCAAGGGACGGACGGGGCTGAAGTCCCACAGCTCGTGGGCCAGAGTCCTGATTTCTCCCAAGGTACTCAGTCTTGAAGGTCAGTGTTCTTCGCACTCCACCCCAGCTGTGTCATGTTCTCTCTGTCGCTGGCATTTCCTCCATGTGGAAAGCTCTGAAAAGATTCCAGTCACATTTTGAAATTTCATGACAAAAAATTGAATGTCGTCCAAAGCGTAGTTTAGGATTTAAACATTTCTGTCAATCCTGGCTGTCATCACCAGGAGATTTTTATCCCAACAATAGATCACTGTGATGTGCCGGGCCTGAAGGGCCATGGGCTGTTATAATGAGTGAGATCGGAATCTATTGAGCAATGCAAATAAATAAAAAAGAGACAGGTAGTCTCAAACTTTTTCATGATTGCCTTCTTTGCTGTCAGGCTCATGGATTGCTCCAAGCAAAACATCTCCCTTTTTACTATTTTAATAATCTGTGCAATGGGAATGAGAGGGCCCGGCTTTTTCATTCAGCTGATATTTTAATCACTGCAATGATTGGTGTAATTTTCGAGCACGTATGTGACCGGAATGGAAGTAGTAAGTTAAAGACACAAAGGAGATCTGCAGACAGGTTATGAAAGTGTCACAGGCCAAGCTAACGAAGGAAGTTGCATGACAAGTCAGGGATATGAGTTTCTGACACAGAATAACTGTGGAAGACATGGAGAGGGGCCATAGCAAGGGCAAAGTCCCTAAGTGAGAATGAGTTTGGACAGTGTGTTCTAGAAACGGAAAGCAGACGGAACGTGACTGATGAGAGCTAAACAAGTCAGAGCATGATAAAGATGAGACTGAAGATGGAGGCGGGACTGGGTGACCAGCCATCCCCGATGGCCAGGGGACTGAGATTGCTCTTGGGATGAAGGACTTTCAGTCTTAAAATTGGGAGAGTCCTGGGCCAACTTGAACAAGCCTGTTTCCATAGGCAGGAGTCAGGTTATAACGGGCTATGTAGGCCATAAGAAGGAGTTTGGGCAGTGGAGGGGGTGAGTGTACTTTAAACAGGCAAATCCTCAAGGCCATCCTGCATGGAGACTGAGACCCTGGTTCTGTGTTCTTTGACAATCACCAAATCCCTCTTGACCTCAGCCTCCTCATTCGTAGCAAGAGGTGGTTATACCAGATGGCACTCAAGGTTCCTTTCGATTCTGAGACCCTATGACATTTTCCACTTAGTTGTATGGACAGGGGAGAGCCATCAGGGAGTCCTGAGCAAAGGAATAACATGGGAATTTTGTTATGGAAGATTCATCTGGCAGTAGTTTACAAAATACATCGCAACAAAGAGAGATCCAAAGAAGCCTGTTGAGTTATTACAACAGTCCAGCCAAGAGATGATGAGAGCCTGGAATGGAGCAAGATCAGGAAGGGTGGTGGGGGCAGGAGGGAAGGTTGAAGTGATACGAATCTGTAAGATCGCAAGACTTGGTGGCTAACTCATATGGCTGATAATGGAGTGGCCCAAGTTGGATCGCAACAGTTCACCATTTTATTTGCCTTACTGAATGCACGTGCATGTGCCAGGCCCTGGGGATGTGGAGATGAACAAGTTCTTGACTTCAGGGAGCTCACAGTCCAGCATAGAAAAGCAACCCCAGACTGCACATCTGAGTTATACATGGTGCCGTGAGACTGGGAAAGAACGTGCTGAACGCTGAGCTAGTGATGGAGGGGGATAATCAAGGAGGGCTCCCTGAGACAACTGTTATTAAAGCTCACAACTAAAAATTAGCAATGAATGAGGTTGGTGGTGGGGGTGGAGGAGACCGGGAGGCAGCAGGCCATGGAGAGGAACATTTAAGATAGAGATAGCACTGGCCAAGGACATGAGGCAAGAAAAGGTTGGCACATTGGATGGACTTAGAGAAGTCCACGTGGTTGGGGATCCTGAAAGGTTGGAAGGGGTCACATTATGAAAGGGACTTGCAGACACAGAACCCATTTGGGACTTAATTCTGAGAGCAATGGGAACTTACTAAAGAAGGGATTATAAACAGAACCCTAGGTGCTATTTCTGAGTTTTGATTATTTGTATCAGGGAGAATACTGGCACTCCTGAGAGATTAGGGGCTCAGGGGTGAGCAGTGAGGTACATTCTGGTGGAAAGGCTGGTGAGAGGACAGAAATAATGTGACCAAGTGTAAGTAGTCCCTAGGGAAGGAGGGATGTGGGACCACGAGCTTGGCAGAAAGATCAGTGATGAAGATAATGCCATGGAGTTCATCTATATGCTTAAAGCCAAGAGAATGAGCCAGTCCTCTGAGAACAAGGAATTAGAGGAGAAAGATTGACAAGGCCAGTGCCCTGGGACCTGTCCCCATTTGAGGACCAACTTGGGATGATCCAGAGATGGAAAAGCCAGTCAGAAGGGAGGAAGACTCAGGAGGGTTAGACACATGGAAGCCAAGAATGAGTCACTAAGAAGGGGCAGTGGACACATTAAATACTGCACAAAGGTCAAACAAAAACAAAGCCTGACAAAAGGCCAGTAAGCGTGGCAATTAATAGATCATTCGTTATCTCTGAAAAGGAGGCTAGTGACTAATGTTTGGATTACATCACCTTGGACAAAATTAATAACAAATTTCCTGATATTCACTTGCAAAGATGCAATGGAAATTGGCTGTTCACTCTCCCTGTCTTTTCTGAAATTTCTCAAATTTGCACACACTCTAATCTCCTCTGAGTACTGCAGCAGAAAATTGAAATATGCCCTGTGTGCAATGTGGGTAAGTGTCTGTTCCCCAACCCCACACCTCTGAGGTGTTTGGAATGTCAACTTATTCAATGCATAGGCACAGAGTTTACATGGCTGTTTCAGAGTGGAACCGTCGGAAAAGAGGGAGAAGGAAAGGAGAAGGGCTTAGATCAATGACTAAATCCAACTTTACGCTACAAATTCTGTGCGCTCGTGCTTACAAAGAGACATTTCTATAAACCTAAGATCTAAACCCCCAAAGATCTAAACCCATGTGACGAAAGAGTTTTGCTGTTAGGGAGACGACTCCAAATAGAGAGTATAGTGTGGATTTTAGCATTTTGTTTCAGTTACATCTATTCCTTTGAATGAATGCTGAGGAATTTTTGAAAGTTAAAATTTCAAGTTAACACTTGTTCATGGTAAGACATTTTCCAAGTCTGAGGAATTATAATATGCTGATACATAATAGGTATTCATTCAACATTTTTGAATGAATGAATGAATGAATGAATGAATAAAAAGTAATGAAATGGCACAAAGTAAAAGTGGACCAGAGGAAATCTGTCATATTCAGGATTTTGAAGCCATGTAAATAATATTATATTTGGTCTCTGAGCATTGGGAAGTTACAGGTTTTTAATCAGGGGATAATATAAAAATTATCTTTGGAAAATATTGCTCTGGTTACATTGTATACTGAGTGCATGGGAGTGGGATGTGGCCAAATGCAAAGATGCCAGTAAGCTATACCAGTAGGAAGCTGGGGGGAAAAAAACACGATAGCTTACATTTGCTCCTGGCAATGGAGATACAGAGAAGTGAGTGGATTGAGATACATTTTGTGGGCAAAATCAGCAGAACTTGGGTATTTGTGTAACCTAAAGGGAAGTTATGATTGATAGAAGGGGACTGTTAAGTGTGAGATACTTTTGAAATGGTCAAGAGATGTAGAGAATACCATTGGGTGCTCATGTGGACCTTGGCTTGGTACTTGCATGTAGCAACTTGAAAGTCCCAGCAAACAGGATGTAGTGAATGTCACTGTAGCAGGTGGGTGTATCTAGAGAGATTATAAAAGGAAAAACAACAACAACGCAACACCACCAAGCCCTGGAGAAGGCCAATATTTCAAGGTGTAAAGGAGAAAGAATCCACAAAAGACACAGAATGAGCAATTAGGGAGATTGGAAGAAAATCAAGATAGGTTGATTTTCAAGATAGGAGGCAAATAGAAGAGAGTGTTTCAAGAGGGAAGAGGTCAGTAAAGGTACAAGATGAAAAAGTGCCCACTGGACCAGACCACATGGAACTCTTGGGTGAAATTAGTGACAGCATTCACGACAGACCATTGGGAGGAAAAGCCAGATTGTGTGGGCTGATAAATAAATGGGAGGTGAGAGACAGAGACAGCAGTGTGGACATCTCTTGTGGTTTCAAGGTGACAGTGAGTCATGTAGAAGTCATCTGAGTGCTATAGTGACAGAATAGTCCTGTGGACTGGGGACACCAAAAGGAAAAATCAGGGAGGCAAAGTCTCCAAAGCCTTCAGATGCCAAGTTTGGTCTGTGCCAAGTACTGCTACGAACAGCTGGATTGTGTGCCAATATGCCTAACAATGTGAATATCAATGGGCCCATACTGGTAATAAAGTGATAATAATATAAATAAAAATGACCACTTATGGAGTGCTTACTCTGTGCCCCATACCATGCTGACCCCCTATACCCAGTATCTCTTTGAATTCTCAAATGAGCACCAAGAGAGAGTTTTATTAACCCCATTTTACAGAAGAGAGAACTGAGGTCCCCCGATGTTGAATCAAGTGTCTAAGGACACACAGTTGTGTGTGGCCAGGATTCTAATGGATCTGATTCCAATGCCCAAGTCAACCATTAGGTTATATGGTCTCCTCTAGTTGTGGCTGCCCAAGAGAACTCATGGCCTAGTTAACTGGAAATCTGACCGCATTTCCAAACTTGTTCGCTTTACCTACTTTGACAAGAAGCATTAAGACCTGAAAAACAATTGCATAGAACGATTTGAATCTTAAACGAGTTAATATATCCAGACCTCATAGAGTGCAGACACACAGCGAGCCTTACACAGGTGTTATCTACTATCACTTACTAAAGCGCTCTGGGGGAGAGGAAGGCCTGACTGGCTCAGCGGGTAGAGTATGCAACTCTTGATCTCAGGGTCGTGAGTTCAAGCCTCACATTGGGAGTAGAGATCACTTACAAAAGAGAAAAAAATAAAAGGCCGGGGAGAAATGGGTTTGGCTTTCTCCAGGGCTACTCAAACACAGAATACTAACACCACCTCCCCCCGCCCCCATCACCACCAAAGGGCAGCTAAATTCTTCTTACAGAGTAGTTTTCAACTTCTACTTAAGGAAAAGGATGGTGTTTCCTGGCTTTGTTCTTAAACTCATTACAGGAAATGATATTGTTGTAGGCGGAGACAAATGTACAATGTAAAAACATGTAACAAAGGCATGGGGTCATCTATTAACATTGTAGGAGAGCCCTTCAGAGCCATATCCTTTTTCTGATCTAGAACAGCAAAAAGATTGGCAATCTCCCTAAATCCAAGCCCTGTGAGTTTGGGATTGAATTCGACCCCAGTTTAATTGAGGTAGCAGTGGGAATCAAGATGACACTTCTTGAGTACCTACTGTGTTTTTACCCACATCAGCTCGTGGAATCCTTGTAATAGAGTCCCTGCTATTATAACGCTTCTCTTGAAAATAGCAATTTGTTCCAACATGATTGATACATGTGAGCATAACGTGGATTTTGCCTCTGTGTGTTTGATTTTACGTGTGAGAAAAACTAGGTGAACACAGAAAACGGCACCCAGCTGAACCGAGCTGCGTAGAGATACACAAAAGGCGAATGCACACACATCTCGAACACGGATCAGCTACCTCAGGTCAGCAGGTGTGCTGCGAGCCACGCCCATCCACATCCGGTGTTTCAACTCCGCTGGATTTCAGATAACCTTGCTCCCACCGTGTCACAGCAACACACAATAACCCTTCCGACATCTACTTCCATAAATCTTTTTCAAGATAAAGTGCCGTATTTATCATAGTATTTATATAACTTTTTAGCCGTTTAACATGTATAAGGCAGTGCTCCCGTTTTTATTAGGCTCCTGTCTTTTTTAATTTGTTGCTGACATAGGATGCTCTCAAGTCCATTTTTCCCCCATAACCCATAAGGTTTTTATTGTGCAATTTGGAATATCATGGTAGCTTTTAGAAACACAGATCTGTCTTAACAGCAGAGCTGACTTTAAATGAGAATTTAACAAATATTGCTCTTATTCCTTATTATACAAATAAGGAAATAAGCTCAGAGAGAATAGTCACTTACCCAGGGTGACCCCTGTTTGTCTAATTCCATCACCCACCCTCCCCTCACTTCTAACAGCTCTGCCTCCATTCTAAGCACATGGAACTGGACAATTGTGTGAACCAACTTCAACGTTAAGAAAATAAAACTTTTGCAGAAAGACCTTAATTCAAGATGATCCACGTGAGCGTCTGAATCATCTATTTATTTTTAAAATCAAGTAGGTAATCTCCTTTGTACATGCTAAATATGTCCCATTCTGCTCACACTTTAATAAATTTTTCTCATTTGTGAGAGTTGCTGAATAGAGCGAGTGAATTGTTTTACCCAGTAGGTGGTGGAGCAATAATGAAGAAGCCTCGTGATTAAGTAGAGTTGGAGCCTCTTATCTTTCTCACTGAGTGGGAGGCACCATTAGTAGTAAAAGTAATTACCTGTGTAGAACACAGTGATTGCATCAAGTACCTACTATAAGCCATGAAGATAGTCATCTCAATTTTATAGCTTCTCAAGAGATCTTCATTCGATGTTAATTTTACATTTTTAGCCAAAGTACATTATTTTTGGAAAACATTGTGTTAGCCTGACTAATTTTTTAAACCTCTTGAAGGACTTCTTGTGCCCTGGTTGTTTGCTCATAGATGGCCTTTCCCCAAAATGGCAGTTCCAAAGAGTCCACGGAACAAAGTTGGAAATGTTAAGCTCTCTAAATGTTAAAGAATCTATTTGGTGAGAGTTGATTTTACGTGGGATTGAAACACCCGTGCTTTCATCTATAAAATCACAAAGTCCATTATGTGAAACTGCCGGGTACTTAAAGCAGTAATTCCTACGAAATTGTCCATGCCAAATCTTGTTAAATGTTGTATTGGATAGTTTCACTAAACTTCAGACTCTCTTCTGATAGAAATATTAGAAACGGGGGGTGTTTGATTAGACTGAGGCCAGGCCAGACGCCTGACCCTTAGTGGTGGTAACTCAGCAAAACCCAGCAAAGGGGTTTCAGAGGCCAGAGCTTTCTTCCTGCGCTTCCAACTGACCAGCAAAATGACCATGGCCAGTCCTTCACCTTAGAGCTGTAAAATGAGCAGATCAAACAGGTTTCCCAGCTAAGTCCAGATTTATATGAAGTTAGCTGAATTCTTTACCGTGTTTGCGTTTACAGGGAGGGGTCTAAGCAGTAGCCTGGTCACTAATTGAATGCCATGCCTTTGTATTTGTCAGCCTGCCCCTCCTATCTATGTCTATATCTATATCTATATCTATATCTATATCTATATCTATATCTATATCTATATCTATCTATATCAACTAATTTGTACTTGAGTCATGCCAAAATATTACCTTCCCTAGGCAAGTAAATAAGACATCACTTGTATGCCTGGCCCATTGTTTAGGCTTGTAAGTGGTCTCCAAATGAATACACCTGCAAAAAATCATTTTGAGGCCTCCTAGTTGTATTGGTTTGGCCCATAGGACGAAGGGGGATGGTCCCCTAGCCAACATATTTGCTTTCCTTGTATTGCTGCCCATGTCACAAAGCCAAAGGATGCGTCTCAGATTGTGATAAGGTAACCTGATGAAAAGAACAAACAGGTTCCCGAGTCAGAAGACCAGGTTCAAATCCCCGGCTTACCATTTTTACCAGCTGGGAGGCATTGGGCAAGTTACTTAACAGATTGGAGTGTCAGTTTCCTCTATTCAAACTGGACACAATGATAGTACTTGCTTGATAGGATTGCTTTGAAGACTCAAATAAAATGAGACCTTGCGGAATTTCGTTTCTTTTTTATTCCTGGAAGGAATCATAAGAACCTCCAGGCTGCAGTGGTTAGCTTCACAAAGAAGGAATAGTGTTGCTTTGATATCTTTTTTTCCTTACTATTCTACTTGAAGTTTTTAAACTCTAAGCATTTATTGTCTTTTTTATCTACTTCTGTTTTTTAATGCCTTTTGATTTATCTCACGTGAAATCATAACCTCTCTTTATTATTATTTTGTTCCTTAGACTTTTCTGATTTAAAAAAGCAATAAAATATTATTAAAAATTAAATAAGATAATATAGGTTAGGATGTTTTTCATAATGCCTCTCACAGAATAAACATTAATCAAATTGATCACAAGTGATAATATCACCTCCGTAACTATGAAAATCTTATAATTCGGGAAGAGCAAAGAATGGTGGGATACATAGCAATTACTCTAAAGATGTTCATTTCAGCAATTCTGGTTAATTTCAGGTCCTGGAATTATGAACAAGGGTTTATATATTGGTTAAATTGCTTTATGACGAATTAGAGAGAGCTCTTAGAATTACTTTTGTGCAAGAATTATGTCGTATTAAGAGTGTTTAAAGCAATTTGGACATTCAAGTGGACTTAGTACTTTTTTCTTTCCTTTTCCACCTAGATTTCCTCTATTTTGCCTTAGTTACATTGAGATGCAACCTAAGACTATGTCATTAGCAAAAAACTGAAAGATGCTGTTGTCCATACAGAGAACAAATAACAAATTTGTTGACGAGACGTGTACCTGTTTGGTTGGTGAGGTACATTCTGCTCAGAGGTGAGCGTTTTTGAGCAAGAAGAGAGAGGCAACCTGAATAGGTTATTCCAAAATGTAGCCATTGTACTGGTCCTCTGTAAGTGATTGTTGGAGGAATTTCCTTCAGACACAATGTATTACAGGACAAATAATGAACTGCCCTACATGGCCCAGCCCATCACATAGGACCATGAAACAGCTCCATCCACCGAAAACAACTTTTCATAGGCAGTCCTTGCTTTGCATGGTACTATATTAACTGAGGCTTGTGGGTGCTGGTACCATCTCCTCACTTTGCTCATGTCCGTGGTCACTGAGATGCCATAGAAAGCAAGGGCTGCCTGTATTTAGTACTTGCTTTATGCCCATACTTCTTCTAGGACCTGGGGATGTAACAATAAACAATCAAATACTTCTACCTAGGAATATTTACCTCAAGTACAGTAGAACGAAATTAAAGAGAAATAGATATACAGTGTGTTAGGTGGCAAATGCAAAGGAGAAAACCAAGGAAATGGTAGAGGAAGAGTCGGGGGTCAGGGTGGAGGGTCAAAGTGAGCTGGATGCCCAGGGACGGCTCTACTGAGAAAGGGACCTATGAGTAGACAGAAAGGAAGTAAGGAAGAAAGCCATATGGATATCTTGAGGAAGAGGATTCATAAGATAAGTCCTCACATGGGCTAAGCCTCATGTTCTTTTTTGAGAAACAGCTTTGCAGGAATGGAGAGAAAAGTTGAGCTCGGTGGGAAATGCTTTTGTCCAGGATCAGTAGCTCTTCCAAGCAAATGAATGACCACTCTAAGAGATGTTTCCAAAAGAATCTTCTACTCCCAAGGCCAAACCTTTACCTGTCCTGTTTGAGTGTAGTTTTCCAATCACAGATAGTCACTTACAAAGTTGGTTACCACATATTAGTACTTTAGTGAACTCCACAACCATTGTAATCTGTGCATTTTGGATCCTTACCCCGGAATACTGTGGCTTAGTTCCAATATCTGGCTCACTACGACTCGTGATGCAAGCCTTCAGTCTCTAGCTACTGACACACTTTTTAAGATTGTAGATGGGAGTTTTAATGACATCATGGGTACCCCTCCCTTTTTGTCAAGTGTACAGCCTAATTCATAATGTGCTTCTGACTTGTGTCTCTTATAAAGGAAGGTTCCGGAACTGAGACTTGCAGGGACTTACAGCTCTCAATAAAGCTTTTGGAAGGGACTTTCTCCTTTTGTTCTCTTATGTATAATTTAATGGCTTCTTCCGGCTTCTTTTTAGAGGCAAACTAGTAGGTCTATTGAATTAGCGATTGACAGGGACCTAAGTGATTGTAATACATTGTCATATTGGCTGCATACCCAATACGTCTCTGCTGGTAGGTTTACCTAAGGACAGGTAAATCCCTTTGGCATTTGGCTTGGCCAAAGATTTTGTACCTGCCATTTTGATAATAGGCCACTTCAGTAATTTTTGGACTAAGGCTCCAGGAAGAGGAACAAAATACTTCTCTCCCCCAGGCCTCTTCCCCATCTGTTCTGTCTGGCATTACCTTTCAACATTTACTTAGTCTTCATCCCGTCTTGGAAGCACTCCATGACCCCATCTTGTCCAGCAGAATGGGGTTTCCTCCTCTTTTGTCTCACAATATCCCAGGCATAGTTCTGCCCTAGCCCTCATCATCTCTTGCTACAATCCCTCTACTTTCTCACCTGTTTCCTGCTGGACAGTGAGCTTTGTGAGCACAGGTCCTGGGGCTCCTTTCACTTGAAGTGTTTTTTAGGAACTGGAATGAGGATACCAAATTGAACCATTCCTTCCACTGGTATTAACTCTCCACAAGTTTTATTTATTTATTTTTTAAAGATTTTATTTATTTATTTGACAGAGAGAGAGACAGCCAGCGAGAGAGGGAACACAAGCGGGGGAGTGGGAGAGGAAGAAGCAGGCTCCCAGTGGAGGAGCCTGATGTGGGGCTTGATCCCAGGACTCTGGGATCACGCCCTGAGCCAAAGGCAGACGCTTAAACGACTGAGCCACCCAGGCGCCCCTCTCCACAAGTTTTAAATGTCATATTGTAGGTGCCTTTGTTCCGCTGAATTGACAACTTTACCCCCAAAGTGCAAATGAATAACTAGCTAATTTTTTTTAAAGATTTCTATCTAAATGGAGATTTTACAGCTTTCAGAAACCTTTAAAACCTTCCCTCTCCCCCTGTGAATTCCACTATGGATTGAGGTATGGCACTTTTTCAATGTCTGATTTATGCCCTGCAACAACTTAGCTTCTGCAATTAATTGAAGACCCCGTCTGAGGAAGAGAGCATTCTGGAATTTCCAAGGCCTGTGGATTCCATCCAGAATACCACACAGCAACTCAGAGAGTCCCCCACTGCCACTCACCTAGATCAGAGTTTCCAGCCCTGTTTGTGAAACGTTGCTGTTAGGCTTCCAGGTTTATTGGGACACTGAGTTCCAAGGATCTCAACGAGGTGATTCTGCAGCCTGACGAGGAAGGGGCACGCTGAGATGGCATATCTGGCCTCGGCCCTTTGAAAGCAACGAGAGAGCAGCATGGAGCTTTCCGAGGCTCATCTCAATCTCCTCCTTCTCGCCCCTGGCACTCTGCAGTCCACTCTTCTCCTCCACGATACCTTTTTAAATCTCCCCATTATGTTCAACAGCATGTCAGCTGAGAGTTTGGGCTTATGAGATCATGTCCAATGGGCCAAAGTGTCTAAAATAAATGTTAGCTCATAAAACATACGTGACACATCTCTGGGGCCCAAGCAAAGCTCACACAGAGGCAAAAAAAAAAAAAAAAAAAAAAATTAAGGGGGCTTGCTTAACCCAGCAGTGACAGGTATAGAGATGGAATTTTTTGTTTGCTTGGGTTTTTTTTGTTTTTGTTTTTTTTTTTTTTTTTGGTTAACAGAGTTCTTGCAACTTCTAAGCAGAAGGGAATATACATTATGCTCCATGGTGCAAAGTGATGAATCTGGATTTTTCCAGGGCCTGGAAAGCCAGTGTTCATAAATTCATTCATTTATTCAGCAAGCCTTTTTGGAACATCTGTTACGGGCCAGGCACTGTGCTTGGCACCCGGGATAAGTTTTTTGTTTTTTCTTTTTTTTGACATTTTAAATTTAAAGAACATTGAAAGTACACATTTCTTACAAATTGTGTCAAACACTTCACATGTAATTTGGGAACGTTTGATGTTAATTGTTCATTCAAAACAACAACATTCATAAAGCACATCCTGGTGTTGGCCGATACGAAGTTTGCTTAAATCCAGTATTTTATACAAGCTTAACCATTAATCCTTCCTAAAATTCTATGATTATGTTTCAACTTTATAAGCTTAAGCAACGCTTCTATGTAATGCCCCAGATAACTTTTTCAAATACAAAGCACTTATGCCAGCAAGGAAATAATAAAAACGTATATAAATTATACTGAAGGGCTTAGTGAAAAGGTTGTCTATATACAGATGCATTTCACCTGAGAAAACACACATACAGAAACCGTGGAACAGAGGCACCATTACGTTCTCTTAGTTACGTTACGTGGCAAACTGCAGATTTATAAGTGTCATTCTATTATGTATGAACTGAAAAAATATATATATTAAAAAGAAAAATGCCCTTGAAGACATGGGGGAGTGGAACAGGCCTATGTTAAGTGACTAGGAAAGCTTTGCCCTTGAGGGACCCACAGCCCAGTTGGGAAAACTGACGTTAACCATGTAAGCAAATAAATATGATTTTCAGGCAGTGATGACAGCTCTAAAGATAACATGCCAGATCATGGGATGGAAGGCAGTCTGAGGAGTCTCTGATGAGGGGGTATTCTAGATGGGTCCCAAAGAGGGAGAATGAGCTGTCCGGATGAAGACAAGGAAAGAACCTTCTGGTTAGTGGAAACAGCAAGGGTGCAGGCCCTGCTGAGAGAATCCTGGGGGGTGGGGGACAGTGCGGAGAAGGTCACTTTGTCTGGAGTTAGTGATTGGGGTGGATGGAGGCCGGGAGGAGGCAGCAGGGACAGGTGTGCGGGCATTCGAAGGCCGTGACACAGATTTAAAAGTCCCTTCTAGTTGGAGGATTTTAAGTGTGGTTGTGAACCTTGGCCTGGGTGGGAATAGAGAGCATCTCTGTACGACTGAGGCATGCCACTCCTCTACCTGACAGCACGGCTACAAGCTGCGTCGGCCGGGGACGCCAAGCCCACAAGCACACGTGCACTTTGGGTGGCTTCCTCAGCCTCTGAAGATAACTTGAGGCAATCATTTTGCCTTGGATTTGCAGAGTAAACAAAGGCTTTGTCGCGCCTCTAGTTTGAGGTAATAAGTCACTAATGCTGTGTTTGCACACTCCTCAACCACCACGCGGTGTGGGCCCCTTCGGTAGCCGAACTCCACTTTCTGTTTGCTGGGTCGTTTTCAACATGTCATGTTTCCGTATAACAAAACACATGTACACGCTTGATACCATTTAATATTTAATTCAAATAAGTTGCTTACCGTAGCAAAGAAAGTGTTCACATGTATGAATTTTTACAGTCCCTTAGAGTGTTTCGGAAGATATGTAAACCCCTGATAGTACACAGTGGTCTTTTAAATGGCCCAGAGATAAACTTCCTAACCGTTCTGTCGTAATGTATTCAATGTGTAATAGTCATATAAAATGAGGGCCAAATCAAACCAGCAATTCGGCAGCTCTGATCACTCAATTGTTGTCAACTGTCACTTCTGATATAAGGTTTACTATTCCAATACATTTATTGAAAAAGTGAGTTTACTTTAGAGAAAGAGTGACAGAATGGGGGGTACTCCTATCATGACAACATTGGTCAGTGCAGATATGCTGAGGTCTGCAGGACACGGTCCCTGGGAAGGAATTCTCTGGTCACCAGGCATTTCTCTCAAGTTTGTACGCCCTCCCCGTTTTCCGTCTGATGTGGAATGCCTGTCAGGTCAAGAGCGAAGCCATAGATTCCAGTTGCTTTGCTCCACGGTGGTTTAAATCATGTTTTAAATTTGCCTGCTACTTAAATCACCCATTTATATTCTGACTTCTTATTAAATTTTGCAAAATGATTATAGTTGAGGTGCAAAGCCATCGCATTCATTGGAAGACCCTTAAGTTGGATTTTTGAAAAAAACAAGAATATCCAGGAGGAAATGAGGCACTGTTGATATGAACACAACGTTTCCACCTAATGTGAATAAAGCACTTTGCTACAGTGTAGCTCAGACGTTCAGAGACTGTGAAAAACACAGTGTGTCTGTGGGTTCACCAAGGGAGGGCCTCTTGACGTCAATTCTAATTCTATACAGAGAGACCTTAGGAGCAGTGGAAGCCAACCTAGTTACCATTCCATAGTGTCACATCCATTTTGTTGATATGTAAACTGAGTCAAGCATCAACCGAAGACTTCATGAGAATTCAAAGGCAGGGTTTACACTCTACCACGGCCCCGGTACCAGAAGGCAATTCTTTGGTCAACTTGAGTTTTTGTTCGTTGTTGATTCTGATGTGTTTGACAAAGAAAGTATGTGGGTTGCTAGTCTATTTTTCCCTCAAGACAGCCTAACAAACAAGGTATTACCTCGGGGATAAATGTTAGCCATGGGAAAAAGGAAATTCTATTCCCTTGTATGATGCTGACTATCACGTGCGATGTCATTAGTTCCTTCTGAAACACTTCTTGGAAACATTTCTCTCCCACTTGTAACTTGTATATTGCTGTTTTTTTTTAAAAAATATCTTTAAGCCCTAGGTAAAGATAAAGTTAAATACAATACTGCATGAGAACAGAGTGGGAAAAGGATCTGAGAGGTCCTGGTCAGATTGACATCCTAGGGCAGTAAAACTGATGATAACATATCTTACGTCTGTTGTGTTCATGTTGGACATTCTACCGGCAAGAAAACACTTCACGCCTAAACAGGGCTTAACCAAGGCTTGGCAAACTTTTGCCCTAGAGAACAAGATACGATGTATTTCCGGCTTCCTATTTTTGCCACGTCTGTGTACCATTTGTATTATTTAAATTTTTTAAAACTCTTTTCCTTTTTAACTTAGTTTCCTATGAAGCCAGGGATTGACAAACTCTAGCCCTCCCACCAAATTCGGCCCTCTACTTGTTCTTATAAATAAATACTATTGGGACCCGGCCACGCCCATTTGTTACCGTTTGGTCTGCGGATGCTTTCACAGAACAATGGCAGAGTTGGGTAGGGTTAGTCAGACTCTCTAACCCACGAGTCTCAAAATATTTATTTATTATCTCATCCTTTACAGGAAACATCTCCTGACCCCAGTGCTAACTAGTGAAAGTCACTAAATCCCATGTTTCATATGCTAGTATTTTATTTCCATTCTCATAAAAAACCATCTCATAAGCTGTGATGGTTTTTGCAAAATTTGCTCAAGGACCCCCTAAAAACATCTCGCTTGCCACCTCTGGGATGCGAGCCACACATGAGGGATCATTGTCATGATAGTCCTTGAGCAACACCCCCTAGACTCTGCATTCACAGGATAATCTAACGTATGGGTACTTGGCTCCGTGCAGGTTAGAATGTTTTCTCCCTTTAAGTGACTCCCAGTGCAGTTTCCAAATTGACCTGAGAGTCGGTTCATGGGCCTTTCTTCCCACAGTGCTATCTCTCCGCCTGGCATCCTCTTGCTAACTTTTCACTCGAGTCAGCCGAGAGTCTGACATGAACATCTGCATCATGGATGTCATTATAACAGGCGTCAAAAATGCTACTGCTCTCCCAGAACACCTAGACTCTTGACAAGATAGATGAAACCTATAGCTCTCTGTACCTGACTTCCAGAAATCAGGGCTGCCAGCTTTTTCTCGTGTTATGAATAGCCAGTGGCTGTTCTGTTAGATATCCCTTTGTCAGGAAAATTCTGCCTTCCAGAATTTTCCCCAGATTTACATATTGCACTTAGAAATCTCTTGTAGAGAATGCAGAGGAATTTGCAGATAGATATCTTTTTATTTTTGTTTTTCAACGAAAGTCATTTGTGTTATTACCTCCAAGGGAAGGATATCAGTTGGGCCTCTTCCAGTGGTGGAAGGCAGGAAACACAGCCCCAAAGTGGCTGAAACAATTAGGCAATTTACTGGTTCATGTAAATCAAAAGTCCAGGATAAGCTGGCTTCGGATATTGCTATTTTAAGACCTCACATTATATCACAGAGTCTTGGTTTCTCTCTCTATATTTTTTTCTGGTCCACTTCTTCTGCATTGACCCTGTACTGAGGTAGTCTCTTCCCTCATGGTGACCAGATGGCCTCCAACAGACCTAGCTTTGTGTCCTCTCAGGAGTAAGTCCAGACTCAAGGAGCTGGCCTCTCTCTCAGAAGTGCCAGTCGCTGTCTCATGATATCTGACTGTGCTGGTATTGGGCTCAACCAACCACTTTGGCTGGAGAAATGAGATGCTCTGATAGGACAAGTCTAGAACACTCCATCCCTGAGGCTGTGGAGGAGTTAGCCAGGTCCCCTGAAATTGCATGGGCTCTGAGTGGGAAGCCCGAAACAAGAGCAGAAGCTCTTACCAGAATCCGAGTGGTTGGGTAAGAGGCAAGGCAACAATAAATGTCCTCTGCGTAAAACCTGGCTTGCTCTCCAAGGCCTGACTTTGAGCCTTGCTTCTACCACAGGGTTTCTTGACCTCAGCCCTCTTGACATTTGGGGCCAGATAATTCTTTGTTGTGGGGGTCATCCTGTGCACCGTAAAATCTCCAGCAACGTCCCTGGCCTCCACTCACTAGACACCCGTAGCGTCTCCCGTCCCCCCACGCCAAGTTGTGACCACCTAAAATGTCCTCTGAGAGCCCAAATCACCCTCAGTTACGAACCACTGTGTAGGCCTTACAACTTGACAGCGGTGAGCCGAGGGGCCTTACGTTATCATCTCCCAGAAAAGATACAATGGGGAAAAAGGGCTCTTTCCAGGGCTGTGCTCAACAACTTTCAGCGAAGATTTGAAGTCTTCATTCCCTGACAAGCCTGGAGAAGGTTTTTAGGACCAGAGGGGCCCAGCCCCATGTATCTGCAGGAGCAAAACCAGGCAGCTCTGTCCAATGCTTACGAGTCCTGGCATCAGGGAGCACTGGGTTCGAATCGCTGTTTTGCCGTATCCTTGGTCTGTGACCTTGGGTAAGTTACTTGGTTGCTCAGAGACTGGATTTTCTCCACCCGGGAAAATAAAGGTAGTTTGAGAGCTCCTGCAAGATTTAGATGACGGCGTACGACTACTAAATGACAGAGAGGCAGGCCTGAGATGATCACTCCACGGATAGGAGCTCTAACTGCTGGTGTCATCGTGATCAAGGGAATCATTATCATCCGAGCCAGGTTTTCCCCACCGTGACGCGGACATTGGGCCCCCTGTGACCGTCTGTTGTGGAGGGCTGGCCTGTGCCCTGTGGGTGTGGAGTCCTACTCCCAGCCTCAGCACGCTAGATGCTAGCCCCACCTCGGTCAAAAGAAAACGTTCCCAGACATTGTCAAATATCCCCTAGGAGGCAAAATCGCCCCTGGGTGAGAACCATCAATTTAAACCCACTCAGGTGACCATCTGGGGACAGTAATAATTCTCTTCCTGTATTTTATTCCCCAGGCTGGTCCCATTATTTTCCCAAAGGAAAAAAAAAAAAGGGGGGGTGCTACCGCCCAGCCTGTTGAGGAAAAAGTTTGAGGTGCCTGAACCAAGGCCCGGTATGATACCCACCTGTTACTCGCAACTCGATTTCCTGAGCAGGCAGAGAGCAGGAGGGCGCCTCCATCTCCTTTGGCCTTTATCCCTCAATGTAGAAGTGCTGCCTCAAGACTCCCAGATCACACTTGTTCTATTTCCAGATTCAGTCTGGCCCAAGGGATCCATGCAGTGTGTCCAGTTAGCTGCTTAAAATGTGTCCTCATGTCTGGCTACCAGATGGAAAATCGCTGTTCTAAAGCTTGGCCTGCATGTTGTAATGAAAATGCTTGTTAGGTTTTAATGAAAAACATAGGCCAGACCATGAATAGTGTGGCTCTTTAGATGGAAACACGTAGCTGTGCAGAAATATGATATTGCTGGTGATGGGAGCGTATACAATCAGAATCCTTCATTGTCCTGTGTTTGCCTGACGCTGATGTTCCTTGGAATCAGTTGGAAGCTAAGTCAGATTCACGTTTTTATTTTTTGAAGACTTTATTTATTTATTTGAGAGAGAGAGAGACAGAAAGAGAGACCGTGAGCAGGGGGAGGGGCAGAAGCAGACTGCCCACCCAGCAGGGAGCCCGACACAGAGCTCAGTCCTGGGAGCCCAGGATCATGACCTAACCGAAGGCAGATACTTAACTGACTGAGCCACCTGGGAGCCCCTTAGCCAAGTCAGATTTAGATACTGGTAAGCTCAGCTTCCAGCGTTCCCCATTCAGAACCAGGGGAGCATTGTAGTTAAGAGGGTAGAGTTTAAAATCAGACAGATCTAAATAGCTACTTGCTAGCTATGTGTGCCTAGCTCAGCTCATTCATCTGCAAAATATAGGAAAACCTACATCTTAGATAATAAATTAGATAATCTGTATAAAACATTTAGCATATGGGGCATCTGGGTGGCACAGCGGTTAAGCGTCTGCCTTTGGCTCAGGGTATGATCCCGGTGTTCTGGGATCCAGCCCCACATCAGGCTCCTCCACTAGGAGCCTGCTTCTTCCTCTCCCACTCCCCCTGCCTGTGTTCCCTCTCTCGTTGGCTGTCTCTATCTCTGTCAAATAAATAAATAAAATCTTTAAAAAAAACATTTAGCATATAGGAAACACTAAAAAAAATATAGTTACCATATGTAACAAATTTACGAGATTCCACCCTGTCTTGGTTCCTTCAACTTACATTTATTTAGTGCTTGCTTCGCGTACTGTGCTAGCAGTTAGGAATCCAACAACTCGAGCAGACTAAGGCAAGCGGCTACATACCCGCTTGTAAGTTAGTAAAACCGTAAATGTGTACCATGTAGAAAAGAAAGTTCTTTTTATCCCATTTGAATCCTAACACGTGACGAATCTCCACAAAACTGAATTGTCTCCAATTATTTAACCTCCTCAAAAATTAGGTAGAAATTCCAGGGAGAATTTCCTTCTCAGTTCCTGCCACATTGCCACATCATTCAATAATATTTTTTAATTTCCAAAAAGAATTGAGGTTTCCAGGCAAGGCACTGACAAGTAAGTTTAACAGAATTTATTGCAGGCTTATTCCTGACCTATCCCAAGAGTCTCTTGATTTATTTCGTTTATCCTATAGCATAAGAACGTGGGTTAGATATATGAGGAATGCAGTTTGGAGGCCAGGGTTGTGGTTTTTCTGTGTCCTTGGATGGCTAAAATTCCCGCTCTGGGCATATTTACTTACTGCTATGTCTTAGCATGATTTAACTGCCAATGAGTCTGCCTTTGTGCTTGGACCACCTCCAATGCCATCTTGTGGTCATACAAATAATTCTAGTCTTGGGGGCAAATGGATGGCAAGCCCCTTCCCAATGAGTCGAAGAAGTAATGAAATGAAGCCTTTTGACTGAGCCCCAGCTGGGGGAAGGGGGTGCTCAGAGACAGCACACAAGGCTTTGCGTGGGGGGCAAGGTGGGCCTGATGGCAGCTATTTCCCTCCAAAGACAAGTTTTCATGGGAGCTGGTCGTGAATGTCCCAACTCCTGATGTAGTAATAAAAATCCTGGTCGTTGCTATTAACATCCTTAACATTGATGGGGAGCCTTCACTTTTGCAGTTCTCTCATCTTAGAATAGTCTTGAACCCACTTCTTGTTCTCACAGCTACGTGCTCCCCAAGTTCCAGCTGAGACTTAACCTCTGGCAGGAAGCTTTCCCTAATCTTCCACATCCGAAATAAAAATTGTCCCTCTTCTGGTCACTTGCTATCACACTTCCTGTTTTATTTTCTTCATAGGGGCTATTTTGACCTGGAAGTATCATGGGTAGTTTTTTACTTATTTATTGTCATTTCCTGCAACGTCTGTAAAGGTCATGATAGCTGGATCCACGTGGAAGAACAGGGAAGGAGACGTAGAAGGAATTCACTCAGTACATGCCGAGTGAATGAACACTTGGTGCCTGCTCAGTCTGAGGAGCTGCTGAGTGCTGGCTTTTGGAAACTCAGCAGTTAAAATCCAGCCCACAACTGTCACTGGAAAGTCTACGTGATTAACCCTGAAGACTCAGTTTAACTAGGTAAATTGCTCGAGATCCCACAGATAGGAAAAGATAGAGCTCTGATTTGCCCTCCGATCCCAGGGCCAGGCCCCTTAACCCCTCCGCAGACTGCCTCAACCCTCCTCTCCCTCTCATTTCTAAAGAAGGAAGCTCTTCTGCATTCCTGTTTTCCAGGTTACTGCCTGGGTCCTGACCCACCTGTCTGGTTTTGCAAAAAAAGTCTAAATCCCTTGTTGACTGTGGCTTCCTTTCTCCATTAGTATTCAGGGATCGCCTTGCATTAAATGGTTAAAAAAAAAAAAGTACATGTCATTAAACGCTTCAGTAATGGAGTCACTTTAATATTGGGAAATTCTACCACAAGATAATGCTTTTTGGCAGGATCCTGTTTTAGCAGGAAGCCTGCAGTGGAGAAGGTATGCAAAGAGAGAGCAATGGGGCATCTGTTTGCCTTCAATTTCAATGACAGCTGGGATCCGTGGCTTGTTTGCGTCAATGTTCCCAGGGATGGTAACTAAGATTTCACAAAGGGTCAAAGCCATCAAACCTTCTTTGCCTGCTCTGGACCCCACCCCCAGCCCTTGTCTCCTGTTTCCTTGTCCCTTCTAAATTAAATCACATTCCACTGCCTTTATTGTATGACCTCCGGACAAAATACTCTTCCACATACACCTTGCTTAAGGCAAAGTAATTGGAACAGATAGTGTTGCTGGCCAAGAGCCACCAACTAATTGCTTTATGCCCAACTCCCCCGCGCTGGAGGCACACCCAGCATTGACAAATCCATGGCTGGTTTCCCGATTTTGTGAGGTTTCTGAAACAATTGGTGCAATATTAATTGAAGGGGGGACGGCAGGGGGAAGACCGGGAAGACATGAATTCCCTATAGCCATTGGCACCTTTTACTTGGTCTCTTTAATCACCCATTATTTTGATCATGGATATCTGGTTTTTTAATTTCCTGTAATCCAGCAAGGAATGTTGTTCTCTTCCTTAAGGACATCTGTGGTCTCTGCTTTTTCATGTTCCAAAAATCCTAACAGAGATGTTTTGTCAATGACTGGATATTTCATTAGAAATCCGAAGATTCCCATTAACTTGAATTATTTTCATAGCTCTGATCAACTTTTAAGGTTAATAATTCATGATATTTAATAACCTGTTCAGATCATCACCAAAATTATTGATTTAATAATATTTGGTCATTAATAATGAAAATGGAGGGGGGATGATTTTTCTTATCACTTACATCAATTTATTCCTTATTGCCTTGCAAATCTTGGGGAGAGCCAATAATCTTATGGACTTTTAATATCCCATCACTCTTCTTGGTAGAAACCAGGAAGATGTTCTGCATTTTAAAATATCTGTATTCTTGATGTTCAAAGAATACAATTAAGGCGTCTCTCCTTTAATCCAACCCTCTATCAATTCTTGATTTTAAAACTTTCTGAGTATTTGTAGGAATCATAACTTCCCCCCTCTCAGAGGTTCAATAGCAAGGTGCAACTGACTTTCGTCCTCTTTTTTTATACTCTTTTGTTGAATCATATTGTAATCACCACTTGAGTTGCTTTTGCTAATACACTTTGTAATTCAATACAAGAATTGAGCTGAAAAATTCATCATCAATTTGTTTTGGCAACGTGGAGTTTCAAATAGTTCTCCCACTGAGTTTCCTGTAGAGGTCACATCCACGGTGAGGTTCAAGCATCTCATTTTATATGGAAAAAAAGATGTTAAAGTCAAATGTATGAACCAGATATGTGAATATTGATTACTATTTTGAAACGATTACATTTCCTTTTCAGTTTTAAAATAACTTCTTTGGGAACCTCGTTAGAAAGTTGCCCTCATTGTTGGAATATCCGCATGAAGACCTATGCTTGCAGTAATAAATAACTAAAGTTTTTTGGCTGGTTTCCAAGATGAACTACTTTATCCTAATTTCTACTGAATACCTGATGGTGTTAGGGCGAATTTCCAGAAACTTACTCTCTAGGCAATGAGAAATTTCCCTTAAAATTGCATTTTGGGGCACCTGGGTGGCTCAGTCAGTTAAATGTCTGCCTTCAGCTCAGGTCATGATTTTGGGGTGCTCAGATCATGCCCCATATCGAGCTTCCTGCTCAGCAGAGTCTGCCTGTCCCTCTGCCCCTACCCCTACTTGTGCTCTCTCTCTCTCTCTCAAATAAGTAAATAAAATCTTTAGAAAAAATTAAAAATAAAATTACATTTTAATAGTAACTGCATTCCTGTATCTGGTAAATAATGGACAATATGTGTGCAGCTTTTGCTCAAGAAACACTGTCTGAATCCCCCTACCTGGGACTCTGTCTGCACATACCAAACATCTGTGTGAGGCGGCCTAAGGCAGGGGTGGGAATGTCATGGTGTCTACTATGTGATGCCAAACCATCTGTATATTTGGAAACATTCAGACAAGGAACTCTTTCCCTTTTTGTCACGTAGACCCAGCCTCAGTTAGAAAAGAAAAAGAAAGAAGAAAGGAAGGAAGGAAAGAAGAAAAAAAAAAAACCCTATAATAAAACCATGCATGGGATGCCTGGGTGGCTCAGTCGGTTGAGCATCTAACTCTTGATCTCAGCTCAGGTCTTGATCTCAGGGTTATGAGTGTAAGCCCCGAATTAAGCCCCGTGGGGCTTAAAAACAAACAAACAAAAACAAAAACAAAAAACGTGCACAGTGAAGTGTATAATTTATGGACTGTAGAAAAAACCCATATAACACTTAGGGGACTTCTGTTACTGAAACATATTTTGGGGTCTACACTAGTGATTCTAATTCCTGATAGAACACAAATTCTTCATAAGTGACACCCCTAATCAATCTGTTAAAAAAAAAAAAAAGAAAGTAAGTATGCTGAAATGAAGAATAGCTCTTGGGTTTTGAGTTGAGTAGCTCGTGTAGTTTAGGACAGAGCACTGTTTTCCAAATTGTGAAAGACCCATTAGTACAATCAATTTCGTGGGTCATGATTACCATTTTTACAGAATAGAATAGAATGGTGTATGTCTGAGTACCTTGCAGGTACGAAGGGAAGTAATAGTTTTTAAATACTTGCTTCTTTATACATCTAAACATGTGTACTGGCTCATTGTATCAAATGTGTTTTCACGGTGGGTCAAGTACAAAAGAAGTTCAGAAGCCCTGGTGTAGGGGCGCCTGGGTGGCACAGCGGTTAAGCGTCTGCCTTCAGCTCAGGGCGTGATCCTGGCATTATGGGATCGAGCCCCACATCAGGCTCCTCCGCTATGAGCCTGCTTCTTCCTCTCCCACTCCCCCTGCTTGTGTTCCCTCTCTCGCTGGCTGTCTCTCTCTCTGTCGAATAAATAAATAAAATCTTAAAAAAAAAAAAAAAGCAGCAGCCCTGGTGTAGAACTATGGTCCAACCTCCCACATGTAAGAGTAGAAGGTAACCCAACAACAAGCTCTTATGCAAGAGTTCTACCTCCCAAGTTTATTAAAAAAAACAACAACACATAATTCTTTCGTTGGTTCGATTTGCCTGGATCTGGGCAAAACAGGGTGTCTTTGGGTTCCACCTCTTTCTTTCTCAATGCTCAGCAGAGAGCACAGTCACCCAGGAAGTTCTCAGAAAAAAACCTTGTGATGGTATGTTGAGAGGAAAGTTAGTTCATGGATGATTCTTTCACAAAATTAAAATATGCCGCGATGCCTGCTACATATCCATGCGTTGACTGCTTTTCTTGTGGAAAGACATAATGTCATACAGAAGCCAAGAAGAAACTGTTGTGGGGAAAAGATGTTGCACAGTTTCTAGGAAAAGCAGAGACTCAGCCTGACTTCGAAGCAGGGATGGGAATAGAGAGTAACTGAAATCCCCAGCACACCTAATAACTCAGTTAAAAATCATCTCACTTCTTCATTCTGTTGCCCATAATTTCAGGCTCTTAGACAGATTGACCTGGCCTCCAGAAAGCATGTGATGAAGACTCGCCCCTCACCTCTTCACAGTCAGATTGAATATTTGCTGTTTATATGAAGCTAGCAGATCTCAGTAGCATGGCCTTTTGGGTTCAGATTTTGATATTCCATGATGAATCCAGCTCTTGCCACCTAGATTTTAATATTCATTGTTAACTTGAGGAGCTGACACAGATGGGACAAGATTTCATTATGAACCTCTTTGAACTTACACTAGTTATAGGAGTGGAGAAATAGATTTCACCCAAGAACATTTTTAATGTTATGTCAGAGCCCAATTGATCCGATGGACTTTTAATGACTTCACTGATAATAAGGGTGATCATGACTTAGACCTGCTTCAGCCAGTGTGGAAAGGTTGATGGCAATTTGCATGGTCTGATGAGATCTGAAGTGGAAGGAAATGGACTTCTGAGTTCAAAGAGATTGCACCCTCCAGGAGTGCCATGATCCGCGGGGCCGTTGGGTATGTTGACCATTGGGCACACTTGCTATTCATTCTGCATGTCTCAAGTCATCTGAATGCATCTGCAAAAGTTAGAATCCATGAGGAAAGCAGTCTAGCCAGGGGGCTGGGCTCACACTCAGATACTAGAAGACCCGGAAGAACACTGACTAAACCAGGGACGAGGATGAGAGTTTCCCCGCTGTTACAGACTACTTAGGCTGCTAAGAGCACTACATTCGATCCACAGAAAGTACTTTTCACTTGCATTTTAAGCAAATAGAAGCTTTAGCAGGACATTATCACCTGGAGTGCCCAGTAATGGGTAATTGAACTGGGAAAGGGACTGTACATTTCTGATTAGTATTTACCAAAATCTTTGTGTGTTTTTTCTCAAATATTAACGACACAGCAGATTGAGTCGAACAAAAAGGACACTGTGGATTGAAATATGGTATTGTGCCCATCAAATTCTGCCTCCTCTCTGCTTGGCTTATGATGAATACCATTCTTTAATAGCAGGCTGGTGTTCGTGAAGAACTTATTACGGAGGCTAAGAGGAAGCCAAGAATGAAGGAATGCCTGACTGGCAGCGATCAATCACCTTCTTTTTAAAGATGAACTGATCCTTCTTTTTTAAAGTAACAGTTCACACGAAGGTCTCAAACATAAATATGCAAAACATCAGAGCAATTACAGTTGCCGGGTCCTGTTAGTGTTTCCAGGCCGGTGTAGGGAGAAGAGGAATCCCAGCCTTCCCAGCAGAGGCTTCTTGGAGGAGAAGGAGGCCCTGGCTCTTCTCCAGGGAGGGGTTTCTGTTAAACAAAGGTTAATTATTGGCACGAGCAGAATAATAATATCCTAATGCCAAAGGACAAAGTCACATTTGGTTAAAGATTTCTGCGCTGGGAGATGCAGTATTCAAAGCAGAGCTGCTCTAGGAAGACCCGGTAGCAGAAATTCAGGCCGCACTTCATTCACCGGCTTTGAACTCGCTCCACCTTGACGCTCTTGACATTGGGGGCTGGATCTTTCTCAGCTGGGGGGAGGAGGCGTCCTGTGCACTAGGCGGTGTTTACCAGCAGAGTCCCTGGTCTCCATCCACTAGATGCCAGGAGCACTACCTCCCCCTCTTTTCACAACCAAACACGTCTCCAGATGGTGCCAGATGTCCCCTGAGGGGCAAACTCTCCCCCCGCTGGGAACCATGGCTTTATAGATACCTTAGTACCTATAGGAAAAGTCCAGTCTCCCCGGAAGGCCAAAGGTATGATTAAGTCTCCTCTGACCACCCACTTACCATCCACTGATGCTAGTCCCACCTGCTCGCCTCAGACTTTCCGACAGGTCACAGGAGCAGTTGTCTCCCTGTGGCTTGCCCATTGTTTCTGCCTTGTCGGCCTTGTTCACCATGGTGTCCCCAGTGCCGGCAACAGGAGCCACATTCTAGACCCTGGAGAGGCTTCCATCTGCCCAGATGCCTCTCAGACCCTTAATACCCAGTCCCAGTGAGCTCATCTCCAGAAGCCTTCAGCATATTGTCCTGGTGAACATAAACGTGGGAGCTCTGCCGGGTTCAGGTCCTTCTCCTCCGCCTGCTTTCAGGGAAGTTGCTTGGATCACTTTGTGCCTCGGTTTCCTTATCTAGAAAATCAATATAGCAGTGGGTTAGAGCCATAAGCATATGGATATAGCCATAGGGCTGCTGTGAAGATTCACGAGGAAAACACCTGCCTGTAATATTTATTACAGTATCACCCGTGTCAGCTGATATGAATATCTCATAGTCTAAAGGTTTCTTCCTTCTGCAGACTTGGTTTGGATCTCTGCTTCAGTTTCCCTTGTAGCCTGCTTTCCTTTGACCACATTTTCGGAACCCAAAACGGGATCTGTCATGTGACAGCTCTGGAAGGATGGGTCAGAATTCCGAAATGCAAGGGCAAATAGTTGTCATTATTGTGTGTATGTGTGTGTACAAACATGTGTATACATGCGTGTGTGTGCACATGTGCACACCCCCACGTGTGGGCCACACATATCCTCCCAAAAGATCCCGGATGGGGGACCACATTCTCTTCTTCTCTGATGTGTAGGGAGCGCCACCTCTTACTTGTTGATTTGAATTCTTTTAACTTCAGCAGAGGCAATTCTCTCGCAGAAACTCCTCTCTCCTTCTGACCCCCTGAGCCCCTAATGTCCTTCAGTTACGGAAAGCGTGCCTTTTGTAAATGCTAACTCCTCCAAGCCAGGCCCTTCATCTCTGGCCAGGACAGTTCAGGATAAAACTTATTCTTCAGGACTTGTGGAAGAGTGCTTTTAGAAAAATAGTTTAAGGTCCACCAGGGGAGTTTGATTAAAATGCTGATTCCTAGACCTGGGCTCAGACTTAATCAGAAATTCTGATAGTGGGGGGCGCCTGGGTGGCACAGCGGTTAAGTGTCTGCCTTCGGCTCAGGGCATGATCCCGGCATTATGGGATCGAGCCCCACATCAGGCTCCTCCGCTATGAGCCTGCTTCTTCCTCTCCCACTCCCCCTGCTTGTGTTCCCTCTCTCGTTGGCTGTCTCTATCTCTGTCAAATAAATAAATAAATAAAAATCTTTAAAAAAAAAAAAAAAGAAATTCTAATAGTGGGGCCTGAAAATCTGATTTTTTTTTTTTTTTTGAGAGAAAGAGAGAGAAGGCGTGTGTGTGGTGTGACTCCATGCCCAGCGTGGAGCCTGATGCGAGGCTCAATCTCACGACCCTGAGATCATGACCTGAGCCAAAATCAAGAGTGGCTGCTTAACCAACTGAGCCACCCAGGTGCCCCAAACATCGGAATTTTTAGAAGCATCCTAACTCATATTTATACTTGCTCATTCGGAGAGCCAGAACATTAGAAAAAGCCAGCAAAAAAACATAGAGGCTTTCTGGGATTTCACAGTCTTTGAGCCTGGTCTCAGAACTGCTGTTTCTGAGGAGAGAGAGAGAGAGTTGTCTCCCTCCATGCTTCCTGCCACGCTCTGGACAATGTAAATAATGCACTGGGAGGGATTTTGTTGCTGAAATGAAAGGGCTGTATTCTTATTCCACATTCTACCACTCTTAAAAACACCCTGAGGGGGAGGACTAGGTGTTTGCAGTCTGGAGGAGGGCAAGTGTTCTGGCAAAGCAAAGGGCAGTACAGACAAGTGACAAGTTCGGAGAATTATCTCAGAGCATCGGGACTGGAGCGATGACTTCACAGCATCCCTTTTGGGAAGGCTTTGTAACCAGGTGCACCAGAAAGGATCCATATGGCTCCAATAGTCTGGTGGAGTTGGATGCATATTTGAGTAGAACCCAAAGATATGAAATAATCCATCCTTGGTTTATTTCTAGATGATTAATCCCTCCTCGATATCCAAGACCTGTCTTATGATTAATTTAAGTTCTCCCACAACCGAAAATCTGTGTCACATCCTCAAGAGAAACAGAGCCCCACGTCCAATGTGATTTATTTAAGAAACAAAAGCAAAGAGGCTGTTAAGTCTCTTCCTTCAACTTCCCTGCTTGCCAATAATTTCATACCATTGATTTCTTTCTCCTTCTTTCCTGTAGTTTCTGAACAAATTGCAACTCTCCCTTTTGACACCCTTCCCCAACGGACTCATGGCATTTATTTGGAATTTCGCGTTACCTCTTTCTAACTGGAGGGGATTCAAATGGACCTCTGAATTCTCACCCTCTCTTTTCCGGACTCCTCCCCTCTCCTTTCCAACATTTTTAAGTCTCTCTTCTTCATAAATAAGTAGATAAATAATTAAAATAGCTAAATGCACTTCCATACCTCATCTTAAAATGGGTGTAAATACAATGCTACCTCTCGGGGTTTCTGGAGGAGTGAAGGAGTGTGAGTTAGTGCTCATAGGAGATCGTTGGCCCGAGGGATGTGCTCACCTCCTATCATATCAGAATTTCATGGGGAATCTGTCTGTCTCAATTACACACGGTCTGTCTTTCTATACTTTCTTCCGTGCACACACACTTCCTTCCCGAGCACCCTTGCCTCTTAGTCCTTCATTACCAATCTCGCCGAAGGAGCCTTCACTCCCCCCACCTGCAGTACCTTACCTCACAGGCATTGGACGTGACTTTCAGCTGGCCTTTGGCCACCCCCCGCTGGCCGCTGATGGTTCTGTAACTGCATCACCTGTCCAGAGACCCCCCCCTTTCTGTACACAGTCCACCTGAAAGCCGTGCAATATTGTACCTAACCTTTCGATTCTTCCTTTCCTTTATTTTCGGATTTGTCATGGCATTTCATTGGTGTCTCGCCTTTTAAAAGACTTGCTCTCTGGTTGTTGATGTGACTGTGCTTCCCCTCTGCTCTTCCTCAGGTGACCCCATACATATCATGGCTCCCTAGGTCTCTGTCTGTCCTGGGTTCCCATTGCATCTCATCTCACTGCACCCAGCCATCTCACGTAGCAACCTGCTAGCAGGACATGGCCCACAGAAATGTTCCGTCGTTAGCCTCACTATATTAAAGAAAAAATTAGTTTTCACATTTTGGCATTTTCACCTAACATCCCCAGTTCCCTAACATCCCACCTAACATCACCTAACCCCCTTTGTGGCTTCTTTTGGAAAACTGGAGCATTGCGCCATGCCAGACCTATGCTTCCATGTGACTGCAGCCGGCTCGGGCTGAGAGTGTGGCTCCCTTAATCAGGGCACCCCCAAGTTCATCATGACTCAAGAGCGCCTTCACTCTGCTAACTTCCAGGCCCCTCCAGGCATCCTTCTGGCTGCCACTCCTGTCATATGATCCCTCGATATGTTGTGACCCCATGAAACAAGGACAGCCAAATTTATATTTCTCATTCTCGCCTGGCCCTCACACCCACAGCCGAAATTTTCACACGGGTTCCAGTAAGTTCCCGACTTGCTCTGGTCAGAGCTTGCTGTTCTCACTCATGGTAGTTCTGCTCTTCTCTACCCCTTGTAGCATGACCTTCAGAACTTAATGATCCTTCTGAGAGAGCGTTTGAATCCAGAATCCTAAAAAAACCCAAAAAACCAAAAAAACCAAAAAAACCAAAAAAATTAAGTGTCCATCAATACTTGGTGGCATGTTAGTTGAGATTCATCATTCTATAAGAAAGATCTAGTTACATAGTAAAAAAATAATAATAATAATATCCTGATGTTGTAAGCAAGGAAGGCAGGTCGATATCTGTTAGGGTGGTTGGGGCACAAGATACAGAGTTTGGAATCACGCGGACAAGGTATGGAAATCAAGGCTGTAGTGAATGCAAAAGACGCTGCAGAGGAAAGTTTGGGGACAGATAAAACTAAAATAAAAATTTTAAAAGCAGATGCAAAACCTAAAATAAAGCTACAGAAAGAGCTTGAAGGGCTGCTGCTGCCACTGATACTTACGTGGAGGCAGAGACTCGGGTGGGGGGGGATGCTGACGGTTCTGAAAACGATGCGGAGTCCCATTTTTGGCATACTGAGTCAGATGCCAGCAGACAGCTAAATAGATCCGGTGCAGTTGGAGGCAAGACATGGCGTGGAGAGTGCAAGGTGGATCGGAGCCGCGGTTTTAGAAGCTGCCCACGTACATGTGGTTTTCCCAAAAGCTCTCTCCGAGAGGGAGAAGAAAGAGAAATTGGAATAGAGAAAAGAAGAAAGAAAAAGACCATGTAGGAGGTAAAGTGTCCAGAGAGAAGTAGGAGATCAAGCAAAGAAGTGAAGAAATCGAGGAGATAGTTTGATAGAAAAGGGACTTTTCTAGCAGATCTACAGAGCAAGGGAGAATATATCTCTGTAATCCATCTACCTGAGACTCCTGGACTTGGCTAAGAAAAGGTCATTCAGTCGTTCGATAAATAGACACCAAGCATCTATTACTTGCCAGAAAGTGTGCTGGGAAGAACCATTCAACATGGAGATTCTATCAATCAGTGAGGCCTAGGTTTTGCTACCACAGTAGCTCCCAAATTTCTGTGGCTTAGCCTCATAAAGGCTTACTTCATACTCATGCCAGGGACTCTGATCTCTGTCCTTCTCGTTCTGGCATCAGACTGACAAAGCGGCCACCCTTTGTCACATGGCGATTGCCATGACAGAGAGAAAGAAAACACGCCTCAGAAATTAAAGCTTCTCCTGGAACATGAAAATGAAGTGGGGGGGGGGCAGCTAATTTCGAGGGGCAGCAAAGCACACTTCTAGCATGCGTCGGCAGGGAAGCAAACTGGAGCCTTCGTGCATAGCCCCTGTGAGTTCCCCAGAGATGGTTTTGGGGAAAGGTAGGTGAAATTCATAGCTGTAAATATTTACCTGTCATTTCCTTACGTCAAGGCTTACAACCCAATGGGCAGGGCCCAGGGCAAGAGGAAAATGCAGGGCCCAGGCTGGAGGCAGGGAAGTCAATCACCTCTACCCTCAGACCCACCGCCTCAACTCGTGGTGGACAGATGACCCCCAAAAGATTGTAACCTCTGCACCTGATGAACTCGTTACGTGAATCAGGGGCAGACAAGGGGCCACCCTGAATCACAGCTTGGCCCTGCCGACTCGGAGAGGAATGGTAGCATCTGGCCTCACCCCGGATGCTGCATGGCATGAGTCTGACCCTGACCCTCCCCTGACCCATACTGAGGCTCCCACAGGGAGCTGAGAGCAATGGCAGAAGGTGGGCCTTCCTCCCCACCCCCTACCCCCCAACATGACCCAGCCAGCACCCCAGGATGTGAGTGGCAAAGGTAACAGGACCACAGTGGGGAGGAGGAAGCGAGATGAGATCTGGTCACCAGAGGGCAGGCAGTGAGCGGCTGAGACCCCTTCCCAGGAAGGTGGGAGGGGGTAGAACCACTTCTGAGCTGAGGCTCTGGGCCCCCAGCAGCTGCCCCCTGCCTCATTAGACTTCCCTTACAAAACATGAATTCAAAGATGAAATTATTACAAAATGTCTTCAAGACAGTGACCACGGAGCCCCTTTGGAGAGTGAGGTCCTGTGTAAGTTACAGGGCCCCCACACCCACCGTAATGCCTTCTACCCCATCATTTGCCTTTTCTTCTTTCCAGTTGCCCTTGAAATCACATTCAGATTACGAGTCATCCTAACAGGAAATTCATTTGAGGTATGATACAAATCCCCACCTACCGAGGCTACCTGAACGGGCTTGACAATAACTTACTCTTTTTTAAGTCTTCTTCCAAGATATCGGGCTCTTCGTAACCCCCCCTATTTGGGCCTGAAAAAGGGGTAAGGCAAGGGGGTTGGTAGCACGAGTCAACTTTGCAAGACCCATCGTCTGCAAGTTTGCGATTTATGCAAAGTCTGAGAACATCAGCCAGTGCTCGCAGGGAGATTGCATATTCGATAAGCCCTCAGCTTCCCCCCTTGCTGGTGAGGCAGCCTGCAGAAGTCAGGTGTCAGGGAAATAGAAATAGGTGGTCTTAATGTTCTCTCTGGTATTATATCTGTCTATAGAGAATATAGCTTACAACAGATTAGCAGACTCAAACTATACCAAGACCGTGGTAAGAGTGAATGCTGTTGACATTATCAGTGATTCCTGGAGGAGAATTTTCTTCCTTTTCTTTCTTTCCAGAATTTATTTGTTCCCCTGTATACTTGGCTATCCTTTATCCCATTGCTGTTTATCTCCCTGAAATAGCTTTGCGTATCTAACCATATTAAATCCACTTAGTTATTGTTAGTTTATCTCTGTTTGGTGTATCGAATGTTTATTTATAAGCCACTCATGTATCTAAAATTTACCTGATTGTTGCCTGTCTGTTCTGTTTGCTGGCATGGATCTGACTGGGCTGTGCATATATTTGCTACACTCAGATAATAGAAGTCTTTTGGTAAATATAACTATTTAAAAGTCCTAAAGAAAGGTTTAGAATACCTAAGAGGCAAAGAAAACATTCCTCTGTGCCCAGAAAGTGCCCTAATACCCAGAAAAATGTGCTCCCCATTGACTTGGGGTGTGTTTTGGAACAATGACAAGATCTAGCAGTAGGTCCTTAAGAGGAGGTTAATCCCCTCTCTTAAATGCGTTTCCTATCCTGCAGCTCCTCTTATCACAAATTGATTAGTGTTAGTGTGTGTGTAAGGCTGCCTCCCCAATGGGTCTGCATGTCATGACCGGTCCAGGAGAGTACGGATTATCTGGTTCTCGGTCAACATCAGCTCCTCAACACCTGACTCAATGCCCCACAGACAGCAAGACATCCATAAACATTTGCGTGGATGATGAATGCTTGGCCTCCTTTGAACCAGATGCTTACTTTCCTCGTCTCTTATAAATTTACATCTGGGATTATTCCGATGTACCTGTCTGTGGTCTGGGGATGCCCAAAGCATCAGCCGAGTACTCAGAAGCTGAGGTTTGAGCCAGATACACCCCTGTGTGCACCTGGCCTTGAGCGTTATTAGCTGGGATGTGTCCCGTGACCTCGAAACGCAAGGCCTTCATCTGTAAATCGGGAATAGACACCTCACGGGTGTGTCATGAAGATAAAATGAGACGACCAAGGCAAACTCTCGAGTAGACAGTAGGCACTCCGTAAATTCCACCTGCTGCCGCCGTTCCCACTGCCACCTGGTCAAACTGTTGAGTTTGTCGGCCATCTACATCCGTGTGTTGGAAAATTCGGGTACAAAATGGACATCTCGGTGAATACTCCTGGCATGTTGACTCTGTAAACTCGTTTCCCTGTTCCGTGGGGCGTCTTCCCCAAACGGCCTCTGTGTCTGGGCAGAGGGGGTCTATGGGCTTGACGGGAACCCACTCTCAACCGAAGAGCTCCGGCGGGGAGGTAGTAGGGAAGAGATGTGATTATTCGGGCCTTCTGCTTAAATTATTTTGTGCCTAGGGTATGTATTTATTTGCCTGCAGCGAATTCAGAAGCATGAACAATGCTCATGTTCACTCAGTAAGAGTTACCAATGTTTTCAGATTGGGCCCAGCAATTTCTGAGTCTGGATCTGAGCGGCAGGAAGACAGCTGGGTTGGGTTCAGACAGTAAGATGTCTTCCTTGCATACGGGAAGCATTAGGGCTCAGTGGTTTGGCCTGGGATGAAGCGTCCTTGCAAGGGCCAGATCTTAGGCATTTCCACATCCCCCTTGCCACGTTAGGCTTCCTTATCCATTCTCTGATTTATTGGTTCGGCAAGTCCGTTTGGAAGCTCTGTTCTTTGTCAACCGTTGGGTGACTGTGGGGATACAAGCAAGGTTTTTGCCCTGTGGATCTTACCTTCTAGAAGAGAGGGAGGCCATAAATATACGCCCTAATTTTAGGTACTGCTTGGTGCCATGGCAGAAAAAAATAATGCAAGGCAAAGAAATAGAGAATAAGGGAGGGGGTTCATACAGGTGTTTTCATGAGGTCATCCGAGCAGAGTGACGTGAGGGAATAAATCACGTGAGAGGGATGGCAACGTGTTCCAGTCAAGACAGCTGCAAGAGCAAGGGCTGCTGGGAGGGCTGGGGGTGGGTGGTGCATGGGGTAGGGAGGGTTGTGAGTGAGGGGACAGTAACAGGAGATGAGTCAGGTAGGAGACAGGGGCCTGATCATGCAGGACTTTGGGGATCAAGACAAAGAATTTTAGGATCACAGGGAATGAAAGAACAAGGAAGGAATGATGAATGTCTGTGGGAGTGGCAGGGCTGGGGGAGGGGTCAGTCCAGCCAGGGGCCACCCAGCACATTGCTGCTGTGACTGTCAGAGGAGCCTGGGCTGCTGGAAGGCAGGCATCGTGGGACCAGCTAGCTATGCAGCCATTCTGGGCCTCAGTTTCCCCATCCATAAGATGGGGGTAATGAGACCTATCCTTATTGGTTCTTATCTGAATTAGATGATCTGGATACATCAAGGAACGGTTGCTGTTTAGAGATGACATTACATCATATCATATTACTGTTCTCGGGGTTTTTTTTTTTTTTCCAAAATGATAAAAGAGAAACAAATGTGTAGGGGAGTATAGGAGCTGCCCTCGTATCTGGCCGTGTGCTCACCTTGTGTTTATTGCATTGGCAAACCATTCTTGCCAAGTAAAACCTTGCCTCATATAACCTGGAGGTTCCTTTCTTTGATGTAAGCCTCTGTAAAACAAAAATGCCAGTGGCTTCCCACAGCCCACCTCTTTGGAATGCCCCAGCCTCTTCCTCACTTGCTGTCCTCCAGGTTCACTCATCATCTCTCAGCTCCCGCAGTGCCCCAGCCCCCCACCCGTACCCCTGCACCATGGTCGGTGAGCATGTTGCTTGCCCAAGAGGCCACAAGGCCTAATTACACAATTTTATGAGTAACTGACCACGTCGAACACAGCGTGACTAGTGTCCCCAACAGGTGGAGAACCAGAGATCACGCACGCCTCTCTCCATCACTTGGAACCCAGCCCCTAATTTCTCCCGGTTGACTCTTACTCCTACATAAGACCACAACTCCAATCTCGTGTCTCAGGGAACCTCCCCTGGCCTCCAGAATGGGTTACAATAGGCTTCCCTGCCCATAAACCTATTTGTAGCACTAATCCCAGTTGTGATCTTACTTTTCTTCACTTTCTGTAACCGAAGCCAGTGAGCTCTGCTAGAGTGGAAACTCCATCGGCTTGGAAGCCACAGCCATTCGTGTCTTCGCTGTTTCCTCACTATCATCATTTCTGTGCAAGTACAGTTTCTGGCTAAGAGTAGCCGTGCCATTAATGTTTGTTGAATGAATCACCAGCCTTCCAGGAAGCATCTGTGTCTTTTATAGATCCTTTAACAGGTAGTTTTGTTACTCCAAAGCCTAGCAGGAAAAGGGCAAAAGACCAAAGCAAGACTGCCCCCCATGAGAAGAAAAGCAGATCTTTTCCAAGAAAACCAAGCTTGTGTGTGTTCAGCAGTCCTGAGGGCAGAGGCGTTCATCTCACCTTCCCATTCCCAGGAAAGAATGAGTAGCTGACATGTCTGGTGGAGGCTGGAAAGCCAGGGAAATTAGGCTGTGACTTGAGACCAGACTCTTATTTGGAGAACTTCCAACACCACAGTCGAGGCCACGGGTCACATCCTCAGATTGAGGTTTTAGCATATTGTTTTAAGTGCCTTTCCCAAGATTGCCAATGAGGATGCAGCTGAATATATTTGCTTAGTGTCTAATTCATGTGGACTACTATAAAAAGAATCCCACAGAGTGGGGGGCTTACACAACAGACATTTCTGGAGTCTGGAATCCCAAGACAGGTGCCAGTTTGGTTGGGTTCTAGTGAGAGTTCTCTTTTTGGTTTCCTCACATGGCAGAGAGAGATGGAGACAGAAACAGAGTTGAGGACGGGGGGAAGCTCTCTTATGTCTCTTCCTATATGGGTAATAATTCCATCAGGGGGCTCCACTCTTACAAACTAATTGGCCCCCAAAGGCCCTATGCCATAAAGCCATCCCACTGAGTGTTAGGGTTTCCACATATGAATTTTGAGGGGACAGTCCTTAACACCTAGGAAGTTCCATATTGAGATTTGTAAGCAATGTCATCCATGCCTGCAAGAGGCAACATGAGCCATCTCTTCCCTGTCAAGAAAGACTTGGAGTTACACAAAGTAACCTGGGTCGTTTGTCCACTTAATAAATAATTATCAAGCAACCACAATGTCCTAGGCACTGGGGATCGAGAAGTGAAAAAGATAGACAAAAGTGCCAGTCCTCAGGAAGCTTACTTGCTAGTGGTGGAGACAGTGGGTGAGTATATATGATAATCAGCTAGTGCTAAGGGCTGCTGAGCGTATAACACGTGGTCATGTGTTCGAGAATAATGCAAGGAGAAGGAAACAAACACTTTTACAATTAGTGGTGACCCAAGTAATCCATGGGAGCCAGCCATGCAAATACTTAGGGAGAACAGGGTTCCCAGAAGGCGGAGCAGTAGGTGCAAAGGTCGTGGAACCTAGTTAATGGCATTGATGGGTCATCTGGGGGTACAAACAGATATGCCCATTTAAAAAATCCGTAACCCTGACAAAAAGCAAATATATTCAGGGCACCACTTGGATTCTAAGTCGTTCTTTGTTCTCATGTTTTGGCCAAGCGGTAAACAAATTCAACGTAGTTCTCCCTGCTTAATCTCTTTCCGAGATTTCCCGCAATCCGCCTGTCTCTCTATCCCTGAACAGCTGACACGGCAGCCAGCTAGTATGAGAAGTAGTATTTTCAGGAGTCGTGTCACACTCACAGTACAGAGAGACCACACGGAGGGGCGGCAGAATTATCACTGCCCTTTTATCACTCAGGAAGGTTGTAAAATTGTGTAGTTGTGGGTTCTGCTGTTGACCACAACGGTTTGATGGGCACTCTCAGAGAATTCATGGGGCAAAATAAATATCCAGATAAAAAAGCCACATGCCTTTGGAGGCTTCGGCTACACTGGGAAATGGTTCTTGTTAAGCAGCATGTTGATAGTTTGAGGGTTAATAAGGAAAGACGTTTGGGGAAGATTTTGTAAGAAACAAATGGATTTAAATTTTAAAAGGGTGGGAGGGGAGGAAGAAGAGGTAAAATATGACAAAAGAAAATTATAGTGCCTTACATCAGGTTCACTAGAAGCAGAGCCTGAGGCAAGGATTTGAGTACAGTGATTTATTGAGTGATCACAGTAAAACCTGTAAGGGAGTGAGGGAAGCAAGACAGTGCTGAGGAAGGATGTGGTCCCAGGTAAAGCCTAACTTTGGTCTGAAGCACAGACAGAGGGCCCTGGAACTTGATGCCTAGTGGATTTCTCCTCTTTTGAGACGAGGAGGATGGATTTTGTATCCCAGTTTCAGTCAGACATTGGTTGTGGATGGCAGGGAGGTATCTTAACCTTTCAGGTAAGGTGGCATCTGCCAGCCTCTGAGGACAATTCTCCAGGGTGGGGGCTGTGGGTGGCCAGCAACCACCACTCACGACAGCTGTGGGTGGCCGCACCAGAAGGGGATCTTGGTGGGGAACTCTTGGAGTCTCCTGAACCTAGATTCTCCTTCAAAAAAGTCTCTTTCCTCAAAATAAAAACATCCTTCATTCATTTAATTATTACCTCATTTATTCAAGAAATTTTCTTGAGCGCCTACTGTGTTTCAGAAATTAGTGTTACAACAGTGAACAAAATGGATCTGTTTATTGCCAGGTATCCACACTTAAGCAAATGAGAGAGACACAACCGAACAAACCACAGCAAGAATGACGATAAGTTCTGTAGTGAGAGAGGTCAAGTTCTGTAGGAGCTCTTATCAGGACCCGTGAACCTAGGGAAGACCGTCTAGAACGGTCTTGCCCATCACAGTAGCCAAGAGCCACATATAGTTATCGAGCACTTAAAATGTGGCTAATCCCAAATGGGGTGCTCTGGAAGTATAAAATATACCTGGACTTTCAAAGACTTTGTATGGAAAAAAATGTGAAAGATCTCGTTAATAATTTGTTACAATGATTACATGGTAAAATGACAACATTTTGGCTCTATTGGGTTAAGTAAAATATACTATCAAAATTAATGGTACTTGTTACTATTGTTTAATGTAGGTTCTAGAAAATTTTAAATGATATATGTGGCTTACTTTATATGTCCATGGATTGGCACAGGTCAAGGGGCTTCTTTTCTTTCATACCTTCAGCATCGCAGATAAGCTTGCTGAAAAATCCAGTAACAATCCACAATCTGGTTAACATGGATGTTCTTAGAGTATGTCCAATGATAATGAAAATATAGGCCCGTTGGTCCAGATTTAATATTGAGCATTTCTAATCACTTGAGACCACTATGGTTTGGTTTGGTTTGGTTTGGTTTGGTTTGGTTTGGTTTGGTTTGGTTTGGTTTGGTTTGGTTTGGTTTGAATAAGCCCCTTTAATGATGGACTCCTCTTTCTGTCTCCCTCTGGTATCCAACGGCTCTCAAAAACAGTTTCCTTCCATCCCACACCCCTTTTAGATAATTGGAGTTTGACTGAATAGTGTTTTCCATCTACCACAGATATGATTCTCATTTTATCAGTCCTTTTTTCTCTTCTCTACGTGGCATGATTATGAATATAAATCTGTAGATTCAAAAGTGAAGAGGCAAAGAAATATAAATGGTTTGAAGTGAGTCTCTTTTCAAGTAATTTTTCCCCTACCCTAGTAAGATGTCACTCCACGAGAGATTTCACAGCACAGCAACACTAGAAAGTATGATAATCGTTCAAAACATAATTGAAAGATTTCAAAAGTTGAACTGGAAGCATTTTTGTCAGAGTTTATTGCAAGTATTTTGTATCTTAAAAAAAAAAGTTTATGAAAGTTCTGTGACAAGAAGATAAATTATGGAACCATAAGAACAGGGAAATAAATGGATCCTGGAGACTGACAAACAGGGCAAATGACGAGAACGTATAATTTTAGAACACAAAAAAAGGTAACTAAATTTGAAAAATTGCATTAGTGTATCATTTTCTGTATATGAGCCATTAGAGGGGAAAAGTGGAAATTACACCCTGTAACAAAGTAAAAATGTTTTCAGTGTTTAAAGGTAATTTTGTAATACTGCTACTATTACTTAAACTCTTACCTCTTATAAAAATCCAAAGACAGGACCCCTGGTGATATTACCTGTGTCTTAGGCAAAGAGCAACAATTTGAATTCCATTCAAATACATTTGTATTTTGCCAAGTGCTATCAAGCTCTGAGCTGCATAATTTGCCATATAAGTGAAATAGATACTTTTCCTCTGCACATTTATCACTCTCCTGTGGGCTTCATTACTGACAATCAAATCATAGAAGATGTACAAAATTGTCATGATGCACTTATTTTCTCATGATATTCGATACAAATAGTACTTCTTTACAAATGGCTTTTTCCCCCCCTATTTGCCATAACATTTTTGCGGGCTTTTCAGAATCTCACTAAAGTTCCAGTGATAGACTTTTTCCCCCCAGCAAATATGTAAGACTCCTCAGAAAACAAATATTTCTATTTAGGGAAAAATTAAAAATATTTCACATAAACAAAAGCAGTATTGTTTACCAGTAGTCCTTTAACTGTTACTCCCTAGATGTGTGTATGTGTGTGTACTATGTAAAAGTGTTTATGAAAACAATAGATTCTAGCTCAAGTTATCTTCCTGTTGAAATCACACGTATTCCATCCCCTGAATCATTTTAAGGATTAAATATAGAGGTGCACATCAAATGCCCAAAACCTGGTCAGGAAAATTAAATGAGGGAGTGGGCAAGAAACACATAACACCCTCTGTCTAGCTTTTCTTTTTCCACTTTTAAAAACATCATGGGTACAGAGAAATTTTCGCCTGGCACCTTTAACTGGCAAAGCTATAGGGAGCAGTGGGGACTGTGGAGAACTAAAGAACACATTCTGCCTCTAGGGGGAGCAACTGCTCCCAGCTCCAGTTTCAGGCTCCATGAGCGATGTAATATTTTCCTTTACTTCTTTTCAAAAGAAGTCAGAAATCTGGATTTCTCTGAGTGTGTGTGTGTGTGTGTGTGTGTGTGTGTGTGTGTGTTTAGAAAGATATTTCTTGATTTTTAAAGGTTGATAGCATATTTCAAGTGTATAAACACTGCGCAAGCCAAAGAAAATATATTTCCTCGCCAGAGACAGCCTGGGGACTGCCAGGGTGGGACTTCTTTCTGCGGAATGGTCTTCCCCATGGATCTGGGGCAGTTAGGGTCATCATGTGAGGGTCATGGAGTCTGTCCCAAATCTCTACTTCTCTACTCTCCCTCCTAGGACATGATCTACTGGAGACGAGGTCATCTATTGATAGATATCATGTAAAATGTCATCTACGTTAGCTGTAAAAACTCCACTTTTCCTACCAATATAGGTGGTACTTGGACCTTAAAAGTAGTTATGTCACCTATCAACAAAAATCATTACATCATCGTCACCTAGTGAGTATGAGTCTCAGGGCAACAAACTAAAGATATGCAGGGGAATATCACGTTCACTTTCTGGATTTCAAGTTTATTCCTATTTTCAGCAAAGCAGACGCAACTTTTTAACTCTGTAATCTGTTAGGGGATCCCCCTTCTCTACGTCTTTGGGCTCTGGCTTCCTAGACACACTAGAACCATTTAGTCCCTGAGCTGTTGCCTTCCCTTAGCTGAGCACTCTTCCCTCCTCCCTCTTTTCTCCTCCTCCCAGCCAAGTGGAACCCCTTGTTTATCTGGGATGGGGGGTGGGGAATGTAGGGCAGAGAAAGACCCACCCGCAACTCTCAATTCTGGTCAGATTTTTTTCTTAACCTTTTGTTACCAATCCTCTAAGTCTCTCAAGAGGTTTTTAGGTTTTTGGAGATAAAAGCCAAGGAGAGATAGAAGGTATTTCTGCTTCCTGCTCAGCCACATCCTTTCCCCAAGGCAAGGAACACAGCTGATGACGATATACCAGAGTTCGAAACAAAACCTAGGTTAATATCTCTCACAAGTATCTCAGGGCAGGAGCAGTTCAGCATCTCTAACCACCTCTACTGGTCAGATACCGACTCTGTGTTCTGGGCTGACTATCATCTTAATTATTTTTCAAAACAACCCTATGAAGAAAATGTGACCTGTATCAGTTATCTGTTGACAGGACAGTGCTGCATAACATATACCCCTAAGCCTGGGCGACATAAAACAATAAACATTGATTTCGCTCACCAGTCTGAGGGGGTGCAGCCGATCTGGGCTGGGCTGGGCTGGGCTGATCTCAGGTGGCCTTGCCCGTAAATCTGTGGTCAGCTTCCACATTGGCTTAGGGGCTCTGCTAATCTTGGCTGGGCTCAGTCCCATGGTTGGGAATTGGCTAGTTGTGGGCTGATAGCAGCCTCAGCTATGATGGCTGAGACAGCCTAGCCCATCCCAGGCATCTCTCATCATCCAGCAAGATAGCCTATGCATTTTCTTCTTGTAGCAATTACAGGGGGAAAAAGTGAACAAGCCAGGTCATGTAAACATTTTTCAATTTTCTGTTTTGCATTCCATTTGCTAACATCCCAACAGACAACATGAGTCACGTGCCAAGCTAGGAGTCAGAAAGGGGGGCACAAAACAGTTAGCTGGCAAAGGGCATAAAAAGATGGGGGGGCAGTGCTGAAGTATTCAGGCCCATATTACAAATAATAGCCCATTTTCTGAATGACAAAACTGAGCCTAGGAGAAATGAGCCAGGCAGTAAAGAGGCTGGGCTTCAAACCCATGCATGTTTGACTCCAAAGCTGAGTTCCTAGCTGCATTGCTCTGCTGCCTTAATTTTTAAAAGGAGCTTATAAAAAGGATTCTCCATGTTAAGGCAGCATCTTCCAGGCCAAATGGAGTGTTGAGTAATTGCCTGCTGAATATGGTTGATAGAGAAAGCAAACTTCAAGCCAAAACACTTTAATTTCCCCTAAACATATGTAATCATCTTAATTTCCTTTTTGCCTCTGTTGACAGAGCTTTGGGGAGACAACTCCTTTTTAGCACCGCCAGTGTTTCCCTGGGAAGCAGCATGCAAGAAATGGGGTTGGCATTCTTTCCTTCTAAAAAAAAATCCATTTTATGTAATTTTACTATCTTCCCTGAGCTGGCCCCTTCCTCCCACTGGGGACCTCTTTCACTTGATGTTGTTCTTTACCCCACAGGTCCGAACCCTCATGTTCATTTTCAATCAGGCTCCTGTGTCTTGGGTGATTTGTGACCCAGGTATAGTTCCCATCACTTGAATCCATTTGGGGGCTGAATTTCATCCATAATGAAAGAGCTGATTGAGCAGTGCTAATGTCTCTGGAAGGACCAGCTCATTGATCAGTAATTGGTTTGTTTCAGAGGGCAGTGTTGTCCTAATCTGAAAGGCAGATTACATTTTCCAACAACGAAATGCAAACCCAGCATCCTCCAGCAAACCCAGTTTCTTCCGTGGGTTGACATGACCAGAAATTGCCAGCTTGACTTTACGGACTGTGAAACTTTTTAGGAGATGGCATGAGGTCCGATAAGAGATGTAAATGAAAATAATAGTAATAATAACGTCAACCCAAATTTCTGGAACCTTTATTGTATGCCAGGAACTGTGCTAAACTCTTTGTATGCATTTCATGTTCCCAACCATCCTGAGTTATGGAGACCACTATACACTCATTTTACAGCTCATGATACTGAGGGTTTAGGTGATTTTCTTTCCCAGGGCCACAAGCCAGGAGTTGGCTTAGTCCATGATGGTTAAGAGCGGGATCAGTAAATTTCGTCTGTAAAGAGCCAGACAGTAAATATTTTAGGCCTTTGCAGGCCATTTGGCCTCTGCAGCAACTCCTCGGCTCTGCTGTTGCAACATAAAAGCGGCCAGAGACGTGCGTCTCCAAATGGGTGCAGCTGTGTGCCAATAAAACTTTATTTACAAAAACGCAGTGTGCTGGACTCGGCATTTGTCTGGCATCACTTCCACGCTGTATCGCTTGGGGCGACCTGCTCAACTTCTCTGTAATCTCAGTTTTCTCATCTAAAAAATGGAGATGATGAAAGCCATCCTGAGCTTAGAGGGTTATTTTGAGGAGTAACTGGATGTTGCATATAAAACACTTGTTTCTGTCATAGCAGAGGTGGGAGAGGGGAGACGAGAGGGGGAAAGTGATTCCTCCTGAGCTTAAGCCTCGCTGTCCGACATAACAGCTCAGTGATCTTGGTGTGTTACTTCGCATCTCCGAGTCTCAGACCCCTGTGTCAAAGGTGGAGGATACTAAAAGCACAAATCTGGCAGGATAGTTAGAATAAATGAATTAGATGCGTGCAAAGCGTTTAGAACAGTGCCTGGCACGTGGCGAGCGATTTAGATGTGCTTGTTTTATTATTGTTGTTGTTACTGAAAAATCAAGACTTGAGCCCGAGGGCAGCTGGCTTCCAACCACAAGCTCTTTGCCACCACACGGTCCTGCTGCGCCTCCTTGCTGTGTTGTGCTATCGATGACCCCCTTGGTGACCTGGTGAAGCCTATGGGCCCCTTCCCAGAGTACCAGCGTAGCGTGTTTAAATGCATAAAATAAAGATATAAAAAATGACAAAGAAACAATTATATAGAAATTCAGTTATCAAAATATATTTTTTAAAATGGTTTTTGGTGTAGTTATATATGTTCTTCTGAGTTAACACATTAAATAATACGAAACTACGCTAATGTTGAAATTGTAATAAATGTCCAGGATATTTCAGTATTTCTGTAACAACTGTAGTAGATATGGTTATCTGTGACTTGTACTGGTGCTAAAGTCATGGGTCCTGTGATTTGAGAGACCTGCATTTATAATTGAAGAAATGCTACATTTCAGGTTAAAGTTGGTGAAAATAATTTAAAAAAAAATTAGCATTCATGAAATGCCTGAATTCATAGATCACTTGGGGTCCACAGGCCCCCAGGTCAAGAACCCTTGTGCCTACTGCCATTTAAGGAGCTATTTTAAAGAAATAATAAATCTATTGAACACTAGTTCATTCACTGGGTGAACGGTCTCTGTGGCTTGGGCTTAACAGCACACACACACACACACAGAGATTGGGTTTGGCACAACGGATGTCCACAAAGAGAGCAACGCTTCCTGTGCCTGGGAAGCGTTCATTCACTGGTATGTGAGCGAGACATCAGAAACTGTGTTGTCCCCTAATTTGATGCCCTGCGTGGAAAAAGATTGTCATGGAGACTAAGCTAGCTAGAGGAAATGGAAACATGATACCACTGACCTCATCCAAAAAAATAGCTATTGTCACAGGACAGAGATGCTGAATATTTGTAGGTTTGGGGAGAAATATATTTGTTAGTGAAATGGAGCTTACTGTGGGGTGAGTAAAGGTGAATTATTTGTCAGACGACTGGAGGAGGTTTACGCAATATAGTATTATTGAGCGGGGCTATTAACAGAGTGAATTGCTATTGTGACATGCCATTAAATTGTTTTTAGTGTCCACAAAGGTATCATTCAGGAGCTGGCAGGGTTAGTAACAGAGTTGTATTTTTGGTGGACAGCAGCAGATCTCGAAACAAAATAGCGTATTTTATAGAAAAGTAAAATACGGCCAAAGCCGGAAGTCCACAGACAATAGAGTCTGGGGTAGACATTTGTAACTACTTGACAAGAACCCCGAGAATCGAACAAGGCTCGCTGAGTCCCCGCTGTATATGTAGTTGAACCTGAAATCTGAGTGATGCATCAGGAAGGAACAGGGAAGTTGTGAGATGAAGGGAGAAATCTGAGCCCTAGACTCAAGGATGTTCTGGCTAGTTCATGAATGTATCCCCAGTGTTTAGCAAAGAGGTTGGCTCAATAATTATTTACTGGAAAAAAAGGAGGGGGGCAGAGCATGAGAGGGAGAATATGAATTAGCCAAGTGAACGCTGGTGGTATGGAAGCCGGTATGTATCGGTATGTGCATGAACACCTTTTGATATATTTTTTATTTTTCAACATATATTTATTGTGTGCCTACTAAGTGTCAGCCCCTGTCCTATGCATTAAAAATGTACGCTTAATGAGACAGAAGAGATCCTAGCTGTCAGATGACTGGCATTCATGTGAGGGATTCAGAGAATAAACATGAAATCAAATAAGCTTGTTTCAAGATAATGCTAAGAAACAACAACAACAACAACAACAACACACCCAGAAACTAAAAGTGCTGTCACGAGGTAGAGAGTAACTAGAAAGAAGGGGCTCCTTTGGTTATGATGGTGATGTTGGAGCTGAAAAGATCAGGAGACTGACGTTTCATTGAGGGCTTCCTACGTGCGGGGCGTGCGCTAAGTTCTTTGCATCCATTATTTCATTTAATCCTCACAACGACACTGTGAAGGAGAGAGTATTTATAACAATTTCACAAATGACAAGGAAGAAAGCGAGTCTCAAAAAGGCAAGTTGACTTGTCTACAGTCACAGAGCTGGTAAGAGACAGAAGCAAGATTGAAATACCCTATCTTGCCTGATCCCACGCCTCAGAGATGAACCAGGCGCCATGTTGTCTCAAGGTGAAGGGAAGCTCCCAGTTCATGATCATGCAAATCAAGGAAAAAGACGTTTCCAGTAAGGTCTCTGTTCTTTGATTTGCAAATGACTGTTGGTTGTATGCCATAGTCTGGCTATTTTCTACCTGGTCACCTGGCTTCATTCCTGAGACGTGTTGTCAGTAACCCAGATGGTGGATTTCATCTTGAGTCTGATTCATAGATGACTCTGAAGAAAATGTATGTCTTTCCCATATGGAAAAAGAACTGAGTCATCTTCCTAATTTAGATAGGGTAGGGGAAAAGGGATAAAGATCTTAAGGAAAACAAGCTCTTCTCTTGAAGATACTGTCTCAACCCCATTTAGGACACATTTTCTCATAGCTAAGCTCTTACGAGCTAAGCCATGTGGACGGTTAGAAAATCAGTATAATTTTAGCATCAGCCAGCCACCCTCTACCCCACTCCTGCTTGAAGTATTGGTTTTTTTGTTCAGTACCCACTGTATGCACCAGGGCCATTGGAGTTCACATTTGTTATTATTTCTTTATTTTTGTTTACATTTTAACACGGTCGATTGCTACACAATGTTGGCATGTGTACGTTAATATATCTTAAATGCAATTTAAAATACCAAGTATCGTTATTATTAGGATTACTATTATTATTTTGACTATCCAATTATTGATGTATTTTTAGTGTCTGTATCTAGTATTGGGAGTCCAGGGGAAACGAGCAGGAATACTTTCACATACTACATGACAAAGTTCAAATTGGTCACACTCTCTGGAGAGCGTTTTGGCAATTCATCACATGCCTCTGAGGTGAACATGGCCCATGACACAATAATTCTGTTTCTGGGAACTTAGAAGTTATATTCACATTAAGATACATGTAAATTATTTCCAGTGAAGTATTTATAAGATAGGGAAAAATTAGAAACAACTGCAATGTCCAATAATAAGGCATTGATTATTTTTTAAAATGATAACTATACAAAAGTTTATCACCCACCATTAAAAATCCACACTTATAAAGACAGAAGTCCCTAATATATTGATTACGGTGAACAAAAGGCACATTAGTAAAGAGATGTATATTATGACCCTATAAAATTCTACGATATTTATTTATGGCTATAGTATATTTATAGATAGATGTACCTATAGATATAATATTAAAGGTGATATTATTATGTAATGTACATAATGTACATTATTATGTAATATTGTTATTATATTATTATGATATAGTTTGTGGTAAATGGGATTTTTCTTTATACTTTTCTATGACTGCCACAATTTCTACATGGAACGTGATTTATTATTATAGTCAGGAAAAAAACACACATGTACATACAGAGTGAATGAAGGTGAATGTTGAAGGTTCAAGTTTCGCCTTCAGTCTATCCAGCACATTTTTGTTTGCACTCCCACATTGGCCCTCTGTTGGGTACCTATCCTCCCATCTCCCAGCTCTGGCTCCCAGCATCCTTCCACTGGCCTTTTGCTTTTTAGTACGCATCCCTGACCTGACAGGTCAGGTTCTCCTCCACAGGTGGTGTTACCAACCCCATGCGAACAGTTTCAGAAAAGCCCAGCGCTGACTTTGTACCCATTTCCCTTCTTGGAAGAAAAGCCAATAAAAGGTGTTCTTAGAGACTCATAGCCAAGTTTCTTGTTAATTCCCATCAGGGGAGAGGGAGCAGTAGCAAAGAAAAAAAAAAAAAAAAAAAAGAAGAGTTTTTTTGTATGGTTGATTGTGGCTCAGTATGTTTCCTTGTTAATGATGGTTATTAGTTTTTTAATACTGGATGCTGGGAATTTAAGTCCACATAAAGGTTCAAGAAGTGGTAATGTGTATTGAATGTGAACTATATCGGAACAAAGCAGAAAGAAAAAAAGAAGAAAAAGTAAAAACAATGAGGCAGAGTAGAAGCAAAGCCAAAGATTACTTTTTGTTGTTTTCTTTTGTAAGTCACAAGGTTGACTGATTTCAGAGGAATTGATAAGTTGAAGGGCAGTGTGGTTAGTGGAAAAGATCTCAAGTTCTGGACGCAGATTAATCTGGTTCGAACCCAGGCCTTGCATTCATTGGCTTTTTATTTTGGACAGAGACAGTGTGATTTACCAATTAAAACAGCAACCAGACGTTAGAGCTCTAATCCCAGCTCAGCAATTTCTAGCTGTGTAATTTCCCGAAAGCCACTTAACCTCTCTGTGCCTTCGCCGCCCTGCATACAAAATGAGGGAGGGGCTCTTCTCTTTGGCGGGATCAGTGAAGTCATTAAGGAAGCCCCTGACCTGTAGATGTGCTTACTAGGCAGTGACTGATGTTATCACTTTCAATGATAATGATTTCATTCTATTTATGTATCTTGGGAAGAGAAGAAGAACAAGGAGATGAAGAAGAGGAGACAAAAAACCAGATTTGAGTTATTTATAGCGGTGACATCAAACTGAGACCTCCTGAATGTTTGGGGTTGTTATGTGTTTTCCTTTCTGTGAAATACAAGAAAGTTGCTGGGACATCTGTGAAGGCATGTGTGTGCTTCTCTCCATATTCGATTACATGTTTTAGGACAATAAATCAGTGAAAGAAAGTAATAAATAATGCATATGCCGAAAATGGGATCATGTTTATTAAGAAGCAACAGCCTTGTCATCTTCATTTTCTTCTTCAGTGACTCTCCCCTCTGAGGGTTTGCTCTTCAGGGACTCCCTGCAATTTAGCTGGAGGCCACTCTCTAATTCTTGTTTGTAAAAATACCTGCTTTGCAAAAATAAGTTAAAAGCTGAGCATCCGGGTCCTCTGATGAGTCGCTCATCAAATCCATCCCATTGTTAGAGATGGCTTCAGGGCCGGGGCGGGGGTAGGGCTGCACATCTGCCTATTTTGTGCTTTCCCACACTATCCTGCCGCTCTGGTCTTTCTGCGGTGAGTTTTTAAGATGTCTCTTTAGCCTTTCGGATTTTGGAAAAGAAAACCAAAACCAAAACTGAACTTTCCTTTTCCTAGTCTTGGGCGGCTGCTACAGCAATATGTTGACATTAGTGCATTGTGACATCCAAGGACTTTAATTGGGGCTGCATTATAATCTGTTACTCATCGCCGTTTGCACTTGAATGACCCTGAAAAAGACAAAAAGGAACCACACTGGCAACCAGTCTTCCAGGGGCCAACAGAACTCTGCACTATGGAAGCAGAGCTGTGTGTTTCCTAAGAGAGAGAAACAGAAAGGGGGCAAGTGAGGTTGAGATTGGGAGCGCCAGGGAGAGAAAGGAGAGGGAAGCAAGGAGGCAAGAGAGAGGTAGGCAGAGGGTAAAGAATGGCTCGCCATGCTAGCGGGGAGCAGCCTTGCTTGGGGGGAGGGGGGGAGGAAGGCATCCTTGAGCTCCTAGCTGAGCTCTTCTCTCTGAGAATGGGATGACAAATTGGCCCTGCAGAGCCATTGTTCTGCAACCCCCTGATGGGAGGTTGGTGGCACAGCCTTCCCTTGAATGTCAGCATCCTGGGTTCTGAGTGAGGGTTCCAGACTTCGAGAGTGGCACTAGTTTGAGACTTGAGACAATGGGGGGTTTGCACTTGCCTAAAATACCTTGAATCCGCCCTCCCAATCCAGAAGGTTTCTGTCATTCTTTTCACCCTGGTTAATTTTTGCTATCCTCAAGTAAAGGAATTCTCCTCCCCAAACTCTAATCTTAGAAAACCAGAGTTCCCCCGCCTCCCCATTTCTCTGTTCTCCCTATTTCTGTTTACCATTCCCACTCCCCTCTGTGCTTTCTCCCCGTTCTCCACCACACCTGTCTCCTCTTGCTTGTAGGATGACACTATCATCATGCGCCCAGCCCAGCGTGATTTAAGCAGGTTCACTAAATAGTAAATTACTTGTGGACAGAACCCCATGCTTAATTAGCTTCTCCTGCCATAAACTTATTTATTGGGATTTTCTGTTCACTCCAGTTTACCTGTGAATCCATGTTAATTTTATTTCGTGACTCATTGCTTCCCCTCATCCCCTCCCCTCCACGCTTCCTCCCCTTATCCCCTTCCCACTCTCATTTCCTCCCTGTCATCATGCATGCACCTATTCATTGCCCTCTCTCCTTTCTCTCCCTGCCCCTGCTAGCATTTGACTGCATTGCAAAAGCAATAATTTATGTTTTTTATATTATGCATTATATTGCTTTCCTAGCCTTCCACTTCCCTCCTGGGTATGAGTCCAGCCCCAGAAGTCCTCCACAAGGCCCACCCCTGGAGCCCTTAGATTCTATGTCGATCACCCTCTCCCAACCTGGCTTCACTCTGTTCTGTTTTGACCTCTGTCACTGTTGACTTCAAAGTGACCCTCATTTGTTCTGGACTTGGTCCCTTTAGCCAGAAGCTCTGATCTGCTATTTCCTTTGTCTTTGATGTGTCTCCATTTCCTGTAATTAATCTCGTTTTCCCTACAGCTCAGCAGCTACATGGACAGACATCAGGGTATGTACCCAGTTCGAGCTAGGTGCCTTACCTCCCCAACTTTATCTGTTCCTCACGCTCTGCCATGTCAGTAGACGCGGTCTTGCCCCAGGGGTAGAAGGAAGACATGCCTTCTGGAAAATATAACACTGACTTCTATTCGAGGAAAATCAGACTGCTGACGAGCCAGGTAACACAGGTAGTTATACTCTGAACACAGAACTTCAATGGGTAGCCCTATTTTAAAAAATGCACATTTTTACATGTTTCTTTATATTGAATTCTATGTATATTCAGTGTTCTGAGAAAAACCAATGAAAATGCAACTGAACATCTAGCCACTCCAATAAATCCCATCACATCACAAATATAGTACCGGGAAGATTTCCCTAACTTTGCAGACTCTGTGGTTTCAAAGCCAGTAATACTCTGTGTTCTTTAGTTTTTTTTTCCTAATACTCTGTGTTCTTGATTTATCCTTATCAGCATTCCTGACACTGACTGTGGGGCGTATTCAGGACCAAAAGGTCTGTTTAGCCTAATCTTTTTACCACTAGAACAGATAGATTTGAACAGTCTGTCCTCTTAGGATCTCTTATAAGAATGTTGTCCTTGCATTCTTTGATAGATTTGTTTCCATTTTTCTTAAAAAAAAAAATTAGGCCACATGCTTCATGGGCAAGTCCTTGATACTATCAGGAGGCACAGACATCCATGAAAATACTTTGAAAATTTAAAGGCATTCTACTCATATGAAAGGTCCTTCATTGCCTCCTGTGAGCTTCAGTTTCCATGCCTGTAAGGGGGGCGGGACTCACCAGGCTGGGGCTAGTGTGTAAACGCTGTGAGACACCCTATGAAGAAATGCTCTGCAAACATCAGAACACCTAACATTGCGTTGCTATCCTCATGTCTATGTGGAAAATGAACCAAATTATTTTATTTCCTCTGAAACTGTCCACAAGGGGTGTTTGGGTGGATTTGCCAATTAATGTTAGCAAACCATGTTGAGATCTATATCGAAAGGTTTTGTACCAAAGAGAACTTTTTTTTTTTCCTGACACTGCAGAATTTCCAGTGTTCGTTTTTACCGGGAGCATTACATGCCTCAATAAAGATTATCTGGCGATTTGACACTTTTTCTTCTTCCTGCTTACAAACTGAAATAAGGAGAACTGGGCGTTTCGAAATGGGAGAGTTAATGTATCTCAGAGTTTTTAGTTCATCTGTCTGTAGCTTCTCAAATTACTCCCAAACTTGCATCCTCTACAATTCACTCCCAGACTTGCTTTCCCTACTGCAGGGGACAGCATGGCCACACTTCGCCTGTAGCCACACAGCCATACGTGTATTTATGCACGTGCCTATGTGCGTTATTTTACATAAATACGACCATATTATAGTTGCTCCTTTCATATTGTAATTGGTCATTTTTTCCCTCTTTGTATGACTGACTCTCCCTTTCTGCCCCCCAGTCCCCACCAACACAATGCTCACTGACCCCTCCCTATTCCACCCGTCCCATAATCCAGATCGACAACCTGGATGGAACCTCTTTGCACTTACTCCATACTCATAGAAATTATATATGATATTTATACTTTTTTCCTTTCTCAGGTTCATACACACAGTGACACACACACACATACAGTTGTGGCACTGCTTTTTGGGGGGTTTTGGGTTTCGTTCGTTTGTCTCTGTGTATAAAATGGAATGCATCTTCCAAGAATGAAGACTTCTGTGTTTGAAAGCTTTATAGTTTACTTTTTAAGTTATCCTATGGTGAAATTGATTTTTTCTGCTGGTGTACAACTCTACGAATTTTAAGTCCTGTATACATTTGTATTATGGCCACAATAATCAGTATAGCGATGGTTCCCTCACTCCAGGAAACTTCCTCCTTCTTCCCTCTGTATTTACACTCTCCCTCCACCTCCTTCCCCGTCACCCACTGATCTGTTCCCCTTCACTATAGTTCTGGGTTTTGAAACCGTATATAGATAGAATTCTACAGTAATTAACCTTTAGTGACTGGCTTCTTTCGTGTAGCATAATGCCTTTGTGACCCGTGATACTTTTTTCCCCTTAATTTAATTTCATTTAAATTCCAGTAGTTAACATACAGTGTTACATTAGTCAGGTGTAAAATACAGTGATTCAACAATTCCCTGATACTTTTCCAAAGTATCTGTCAATTGCCCCTTTGTAATGCTGAGCAGTGTTCCATTGCACGGATGTACTTAAATTGGGTGATCCATTCTCCCACGAGTGAAGACTTGGTAATTGTGCTTGTTTTGTGATTAAGTATGCTTGTTGTATGATTCCATTTCTAGTACTTCAGGTCTAGGACGAGTTTGTATTAGTTGCATGAATTTACTATATTAAAATGTTGAGAAAATCAAGGGATTAGAGAATCAGTCATGAGGGGAATTTAGAATTAATTTGAGCTTAAATGGCAGATGAACTACCAGGACTAATAAAAACAAGTCCTTCCACACACTTGATCGGCACTTACTTACTCCGCAGCAGGCAGGGAGATGGACACTGACGTCCAGTATCCATCAACTGTCCTAGGACCCTCTGCTGTAGGCGCTCTCACCCTGTCCTACAGGAAAGGAACCCGAAGCTCCTCCTCTTCAGGTAACACCCAAAGCAGGTGGTCCGACTATGGTGTCCAAAGTCATTGTCAACCCAACCTCTGTCCCTTACACTGAAACTTTTTATCAGCTTGTGCTTCTCTTGGCTTTAGTTAGAGTTGCAAGCCTCTTTCCACTTAGTAGTTTAGACAAACTTGATATTATAGTTTCCTTTCATTCCTTTAAGTGATGCAAATTGCTTTACCCAAAGAAAGGCATCACATTACACCATTACATGAAAAAAATCTACCGAGAAAGAAAGAAGAAGAAAAAGATGTTTGGACTTTTTTTCCCCCTCATTTTTCTTTCTGACTGATGTAAATGACTGCTAGGATTCCCCCCGCCCCCTTTTCTCTAGTTAAGTGAAGATATTCAGGTCTTATATACAGAAGCAAGACGAAGGGAAGAGATGATCAGTTGTCTGATGAAATTGATGAATATAGTTGAGGTTATTCCTGAGGGGGTAGAGGCGGTGGGGGGACACCTCTCCCCTCATCTGTCTGCTCCACACCACCATGTGTATGGGGCTGGGGCTTGGGGTTCTGCAAACTTAAAATACAGGAAGTGGACCAATTATCGACTACAATTTCCCACTGTAGTTATGTTCTGGTGATTATTTATTTGCCTTTATCACTGATGATGACAATTTCATAGCTAAAAAGTGAAGAATTCGGTTTCCAAAGTACAGGGAAATCTGCTAGCAGAAAGTTTGCTTCCCTTAGCCCTGTAACATCTACAGCTGCACAGACAGATGGATACATAGCCGTGTTTCTTTCTTTCTTTTCATCCTAAACACTGTATATCGAGTAAATAGTTTTCCCCAGGAAAAAACTTGCTGGCTCTGTCACCAAGAATTCAGCTCCCGGAGCTTACATAACTGTGTTTCATGCATTGGATAGCTTAAGATTCTAGCTTCTGCGAATGGCTCTGATATAAATGGAATGACTTTGTAAATGGCTGTCAGGAACTGCCCCTCCATTAAGCAGCCACGTCTGGCCCATCACAACTGCCATCATCCCGCTCTCCCCCATCCGATCTGCCACTGAATCCTGTTTGGTTTTCTTTTGAAATGGCTCTCAAATGGGTGCCTCTCTACCCCCACCTCCACGGCTTCATCCAGACCTTTATCACCTTTCTGATGCATTAATATCATCATCTCCTAACTGGTCGCTGTGCATCCAGTCCCCATAAACCATTCCCATTAGCAACAGAAGTATCTTTGTAAAGCAAGGCTCTGATCCGATACTGTATTTCTCAGACTGCTGTGGATCCCACAGTTCCAAACAATATGTCCAGAAATACAGTGTACGATTTGTGGGAAATATACAAATGAATACACTTTATCTGGAGAGTTATATATTTAATTTTAAAGTTATAGCTTATTGATGGTGGTCTTCATTTCCCATCCATGACATGCACTTATAACCTCCTTTTAAAATAAGTTTAATAAAGTGTGCTTTTTTAAGTGGACTGCTTAAAAAAATAAATCCCCAAATCAGTGGCTAGTATGGTCCACAGGGGACTGAACCTTGGAAAAAACCAAGAGGGACACAAAGTCCAAACTCTTTAGCCCATCATTAAAGATCTTTCACAGTTGGTTCCCCCAGAATAGCAAATAGCCACCTTTGTGCCTGCCCTCCTTCCTCCCCAAGTTCAACAAGAACTTCCTTTCTTTCCCCTTTTAGTCACATCAAACATTTTGCAGTTTTCCAGACATATTAAGGCTCTCATATTTGTGCATTTTCATCCCCCTCCCCAATACCATCCTCTTTGTCTGGATTGTATTTTTCTACCTGGTGGACTTCTACACATCCTTCGAAACCCAGTTCACATGTGCCAATCTCTTCTCTAAGCTCCTTAGGGAGAATTCACCGGCCTCTGTGCTCCTGCTCTCTGCCGTATGGCTTTCAGCGCTCAATATCTTGGCTATTTGAATAGGTATCTACTTCCATTCCCAGAACTAAGAACCCCACAGAGCTGTACCTAAATCCCTCTGGCTCTGTTGGCCATTGAGAGGCATGGTGAAAGGGCTCAGCTGTTTGCTAAACAAATGAGAAGTAAATAGCTGAGTAAATCAAGCCAGATTCTTTCTTCAGTGGGAGGGTGTGCGTAGAAAACTGAGGTCTCACACACAACTCATCCGCCAAAAGAAAGCAATCATCGAGCACCATCCTCCCTGCTAAGTGGGTCTCAGAAAGTTGTTCTGACAGTGTTTCTCAAGCAACTTAGCTGCAACTATCTTCTCTTCCTTAAATTGCTCTGAAACATTACCCTTACTAAAAGGTGATACCGCACACAGATGCCTTCTCGCAACACTTATAAGACGTATTATAATTGCTTGCGCTCTACCTTCCTCCCAAACTCCTGACTTCACTAGAGCAGAGATGGGGTGTATTTTGTTCAATGCACTACCTACGCCCAAGGACAGGGCCTGGCACAGGGTAGGGACTTGGGTGTTTCTTGAATAAATGGCATCTGAATCTTGCATCTATTTGGCCGACAGACTCGCAGTTTTTCCTTGCGGTTTAGGGACTGGGCAAGGTGGCATGAGAAAACTGGGTTGCCTACGTCCAGGGGAGCCCCCTTCAAAGCAAGTGCCTATCTTTGGCCATTTTCCCACTCTGTTTGCTCAGCCCTATGGTGGCACCATTTGCCAGCCTGGAGTATTTTTTCTTTCATTCCTTGAATTCCCACTGTCCATGCAATACAAGTCAATCAAATCTGCACACCTGGCCAGCATTTTGCTTTCAACTGTGCGTGCAAGTGCGTGGTGATCGAGAGTGCAGTCAGATAAAGGGATGAGCAGAGTGGCTGGCCTGGCAAGGCCTCATAAGTCCTATTATAAATTATGATAGTTTATCACTACTTTTATATTCCTAATGATAATAAATGTCATATCAAAACCTGGTCCTCTTTTTCTGGTTCCTTTGATAATTTTATGTCCAGTCCTTAAGCCATGTGATTATTTTTTGGAAATCCCACTAAACCTTACCTACTGGTGTTGGTTCCCTCCAAAGATTCCTGCATGTTTCTCAGCATGTAATCATTTTAGGACTCTTGCTTCAAAAATTATCTACTCTCAGGGCACCTGGGTGGCTCATTTAAGCATCTGACTCTTGATCTCAGCTCAGGTCTTGATCTCAGGGTTGTGAGTTCAAGCCCCATGTTGGGCTCCATGCTAGGCGTGGGGCCTATTTAAAAAATATATATATATATATCTACTCTCATCCTCTTCATTTTCACTCAAACATGTACTTTTTATTTGACCAGTTTTTGACCTAGCTAGAAATCAGGGTTTTTAGCTCATTAATTCATTAATTCATTCAGTAAATATCCATTACCTACTCTACACCAGATACTGTTTTAGGCTCTGGGAACATAGTGTTGAACAAGACAATGGCTCTTGTCCTCATGAAGACGTCATTCAAGGGGCGCCTGGGTGGCTCAGTCTGTCTTAGGGTCATGAGATCGAGCCCCATGTCCAGCTCCATGCACAGCAGTGAGTCTGCTTCTCTCCCTCTGCCCGCCCCCCCACTCATGCGCACTCTCTCTGTCTCTTAAATTCATAAATAAATCTTTGGGGGAAAAAAAGAGTTCATTCAAGTGAGGAAACAAAGAGAATAAAGAACAATACATTAATATATATATCAACATAATATGAAGATATATTACATTGTGTTACTATACTAATAAGTTATATATGGGTATTATGAAAAAAAGTCAAAAGATAAATAGTGGCTTTGACTTGACCCACAAAATCAGTGGCTTCCTGGTTTAATTCCTTGTACTGGCCACCCCAGCTATATTCCCTGGATCAACCAGGGACCCAACCAGACCTGCCTTACCTCACGACCCACAGTAGCTTCCCACTCACCTTTGCATGTTTCCAATCTAGTCAACTCCCCTTACCTTCCACTGTTGATAGCTCTAATCTGTGCATCACTCTGTATGCAGAGAGAGCCTTGGGGGTAAAGCATACTGGGAAGACTCATCTCAGGGAAGGGGGTGAGTTGGGGAGGGTTCGGGACACCTGGTCCTTCAGGGCCTTTCCCAAACTCCCTCTTTTGGCACACGTGCCAAAGCCTTGTCTCTCTGCATATTAAAGGTATGTTTCAGCCAAAGAGAAGTTTCCAGAGGTTTCCCCTTGCACTCTGGAAACATTATTTAGCACAGCATCCTACCTAAAGTAGTAGGTATGGAAACGTTTGTTGAACATGCATGTTTGGGACCACTTGTAGTTAACCGTCATGGGGGTCTGGGAGCTGAATTCCATTGGGGGTGATAATGCAGTGAGCCTCGTGGGTACCTCCACTGTCTCGGTGGTGGACAGAGGAGACCTGCAGCTCCCGAGCAGACAGCTGAAGGAACTGCAAGGAGCCACTGTAGGCCAGCATCCAGGCTCCCTGGAGTCCTCTGATTCTGCTCAGCCCTTTTCAGACTGGCGAATGTTGGGAGCCCAAGGCATCATTAGTATCCTTCCATCACTTCCTCATTAGTTCTTAGATAGTGTTTTAATGACAGCTTGAGAGGCTCCGCATCCTGGCCTCCTTCTATTTATGATCCCCACCGTGTTAATGTGCACTTAATGAGAAATTCTTGTCTTGCTTGTAAATCCTGTAGCCGGCATTCAATTTATTGACAGATGTTTGCTTGGATCTCTTTAAAATTACTTCATAAATCTTCCAGGATAAAAGGCCTCAAGTTTGGTTATTAAGACAGGACCTTGTTGACAGTTTCATATTTAACTGTTTAGAACTCAACTGTCAGGGCTGTAATGGGGTGTGCGGCGGAGGGGCACGGGGCCGGGGCTCCAGTTGCAGCGTCTTCTGCACCTACCCAAGCCCTCCGTGGTGAAGGGTGTCTACCGTCCCTTATAATCCCTTCAGTTAACTTCTCAGTGACCTCGCCGTGCTTTGCACTTACTCATTCAGTGTATCAGCGTGTCAGCGTGATGAAGTGCCTGGCTGATAGGAGCAAGGGGCTGAGTAAGCCACAGCGCCTCCATCACCAGGGAGGGGTGTGGAGGGGAACCCCGGCGCTGAGGGGGCGCTTCCCACGACAGCCAGTGGGCACCAGCTGCAAACCTGGGCGTTTCAACTTCACCTTTGGGCAGCAAGCAGGGCACGTGGTGGGAAGGGGGGCCGCTTGGAGGTCTTCAGACCACACTCGTCTTCTGTGGCCTTTTCAATGCCATCTCTGAATCAAGATTTTTTTTTTCCTGTTGCCAGTGGCAAAAAACTCACTTCTAAACGGCTTAAGGAAAAAAGAAAAAAGCGTGGAAATAGAGTTAATGGACTCATGTGATTAAACCGTACAGGAATCGTTGGCCTCGGGGCTGGCTTGTTCCACCGGATAAAATAACTCTGTTTTACACTCATTCTAGAGTTTGCCTTCCTCTATTTGCTTTACCCTCAGAATTCCTACGGTGGGCCCAGAAGTTCCATAGGGCTTCTAGCTTCAGACCCGGGAAAAAAAAAACAAAACACCACCACCTCCTTCTCTTCCAATACCCAGGGGAGAAAAGGCTTGTTGGGTTTCATTGGTCCTGATTGGGTCACATGGCCGCTCTTTAGCCAATCACTGTGGTCAGAGGCAGGCTCTGTTCTGATTGGCTAGGACTGAGTCACATGACGAGCCACACCTAGAGCGCAGGAAGGAAGAAGGGGGAGGCTGTTCCAAGGTTAAAGTGGAGTCTCGTTACCTGAAGAAGGAGGACTAGAGCCAGGCGGCATTAAAACCAATTTTCAAGTGCCCGGATCAAGTTCAAAACAACCTCCTGCCTTGTCTCATGCTTTCATTTCGCTCTGAAGGGTTGTTACACGTTGGCAGACTCTGTGCTAAACCAGAGTTGTGACCTACCCTGCTGGGGAATGCATTCCAAAGATTAAAAATTGAGAAAACCCTAGAGAGACCGGTTCATTGAGGAGTTCTCTCAACCCATCCGCAAGCCAATAACAGTAATAGGATGAAAAAGAGAATCGCCCCACTTAATGCTACCACAAATCAGCGGTTTGCGTGTAAGATGATAATGAGCATTTGGGCCAAAAATAGCGTGTTTTTTGCTTACTTGCTGGCGTTCTTGTCACATCGCATTGCTTGAGTTGTGTCATATCGCATTGGGTAACGTTGCCTCCATCCCGCGCTGACGTGACCCACTGCTTTGCAACACTTAAGACAAGTGTTTGGGGGCTTTTCTCCCCAATCCAATTTTTTGCACAAATGCTGTTTACCAGATGAGGCATATGTGAATACTATTAGAATTGAAAACACATCTACCATTTGAGCCAGAATTTATTAGGGGGCCTATGGGAAGGAAGGCACACGAAACATTTTACTCACAGTCCCTGACAGGCCTCAACAAGGGGCCGGCTCTTTAGCCCAGAATCTTCCACATTTACTGAAATCTGATATTCACAGTTTCCTATGTGGAAGCTTGTGAAAAATTGAGGGCAATCTTTATGGCTGATAGCTGGACAGTAAGCTTGGCCTCGATTTTCTGTGAGACCTACTGCCCGAGCCCCTGAGAAACACATTCTTCACAGAAATAACTGTCGAAGGGTGCCTGGGTGGCGTAGTCGTTAAGCGTCTGCCTCCGGCTCAGGTCGTAATCCCGGGGTTCTGGGATCGGGCCCCGCCTCAGGCTCCTCCGCTGGGAGCCTGCTTCTTCCTCTCCCACTCCCCCTGCTTGTGTTCCTTCTCTTGCTGGCTGTCTCTCTGTCAAATAAATAAATAAAATCTAGAAAGAAAAGAAAGGAAGGAAGGAAGGAAGGAAGGAAGGAAGGAAGGAAGGAAGGAAGAAAGAAAGAAAAGAACTGTCGCAATCTTGATTCACATTTGCCCTGTAATGACAACAGCTGGTCCTATATAATGTTTGCTACATGCAAGGGACTGTTGTAATCGCTTTATATATTTTAATTTCTTTAATCCTACAATGGCCCTGAATATTACTTTTATTTCCTTTCATGCCAGTGAGGAAACTGAGGCACAGAGATATTAAGTAATTTACCTAATGACCCACAATTGGTGGAGCTGATTTGAACTCACGCAGTCTGGCCCTTGAGCTGTGCTCCAAATAGGATGCTGTGTTGCCCATACCGAGAGTGATATGGAGAAGCACATTGACTCAAGATTTGTGGTACTAAGTGGTAACAGATGTATAAAAGATGAGTGAAATATTATATATATAATCTATATTACATATGATCATATATATTATATAAATATTATATATTTATATATATAATATATACACACGCACATAGATATATATGTAAACTTTCTCCTCAAAGAATTGAGTCAAGATATAATAATACAGGTCATAATGGTTTTAAAAAGAAGATGAAAGAAGAAACAATAGCAAAATTAAATTTTGTTAAAACAATAAAATGAAGTTGGGAGAGATGTAATTTTACAGTCCAGTTTGCAACAAAAATTCAGGCTTGGGCATCCAGATAGAAAAAGCCCAAAGGAGACGAGTGAAGAGCTATGACATATGCAGCATCCCAAGGTTCAAGCAGGCTCATGCCCGAGTCTTAAAACAAGAGTGAGAGACATTTCTCCCATGGTCCTCAGACCAGGATGTGGTAGAAACAGAGGGCTGTGAGGAGTTCACCTTCTTTTAAAGGACAGGCGTCAGGGGCAGAAGAGCCCAAAAGAAAACCCCTGTCTTCATGCAAAAATAACAGCAATTCTATATTCTTGAGAAGGCATTTAATGTCTATGCATCTATTTTCTTAACTGTATGAATATGCTGTCTTTGTTTGTGTTCCCCTGGAACGAGGCCTGGAAACATATGCTTTCTTTGGTTGGTGATCCTGGAGACACCACTAGAGGAGTGGAGAAGGAAGACAGGGAGGGAAGGATATGAATAGCATGAGTGATCCAGCAAGTGACCACTGGGGTCAATTGGAGTTTGGTGCTGCCAGGGCTACTGTAGAACATGAACCTCAGGGTTGTCTCAAATGAGGGCTAAAGGTACGGGGATAATTTTCCACGAAAGCTCCCTCTGCCGTGGCTTGAGGGCTTCTTCCTGGGGCATTCCTGTCCAGCATTCCTAGCTGGCCCTGTGTGTGAGTCAGACACGCTCCCATGGCCGGCCAGTGGCCATCAGCCAGAGAAGCACAGGCGTCAAGAGTTGGCGTGCTGGGTAGGGACAAGTCCTTGCCCAGGAGATGTGGACAGTAAGCCACCAACGTCTAGTGTGGGTCATAGTGGCACCTGGCTCCGAGGGCTGCCACAATCATTGAATGAGGAAATGCGTATGAATCGCTTGGAATAGTGTCTAGTTTAAACAAAAACTTAAAAGTTGGGGAATAGCATACTGGTCCATACGACTCAAAAGGCTAGGAGAAGATCTGGAAGCTCCAAACAAGGGGGAATCCAGGTGCCCAAATGTCTTGGGTAAAGCAAAGCATGAGAAACGGGGAGAAGAGCCTGTATGGAGGGGTCCAGAGTTGAGGCACTGCCAGATGGTGAGGACCATGTCATCTCTGTGGTCCCTTTCACATCTAGCATGCTAAGCAGATCTATTCTCAGATACCAAAAATGAACTGAAATAATCAGTCAATGCAGTGGAAGGGGGGGAAATGAGTCAACGCAGTTTGGCATCATGTAGCTAAATTCACCAGTTGGGTGATGGACGGTTTCATTTCTCTACGGGCTGTTTTGGCATTGTGTAGACACAGCCGAAATGGGTGCCCGCACCTCCCACTAATCACGTTCCGAGAGGGAGAACGTGGAGTTATTGAGATCCCCAAGCAGCACTTCGGCGTGCACCCTATCTAACGATACCAAGAGATGAAGGAGGCCTTTGAAATGAGCTTTCGAGAGTGAGTAATGACGTTCAGGATGTGGTGCAGGGATTGTCTTTGGAAACTGGTATATCTTGATGGATGATTGAAAAGCTGCTGTCTTTGGTATAGTTTTTGCGGTTTTATATTTGGGGATGTGTAATAAATAAATGTGTAATTGCCCTCAACATGATGCAAGACCAGGAGGTGAGGATGAGACAGAAAAGTCCTATAACAGCATAAAATTTGATTAGGATCCCCATTGATAGGCAAGGCAGTGTTGTGTGAACAAAGAATGGTCTGTCTTAAGTTGACCAAGACAGAATCCAATACAATGAAGAACAAATTCCACCAGCTGGTTTCTCGGGAGCCCGGGAGGGGGGCCATACAGGATCGGTGCTCGCATTTTTAACTTCCTTATGAAAGTAGTTTCGGTACCCGTCTCAACACCGTACTGACAACCTAAATTGTTTCTCTTGTAATTCTGCAGATTAAACAGTATTTATAAGGTGCTTGCAGTACTCTAATTGATGAAAGTGGCTATCTCTCTTCTTAATTTATTGAGATCTTTTCTTCCATTTTTGTGCTAATATTGGTTTTTGTGCCCAATATATTAATTATATGGTTTTTTAAAAATTTTGATTCTTTGTGATCAGTTAAATTGTGTGTGTGTGTGTGTTGTCTTCCATTGTGATTCCCATTACTGCCTTACACATGGATAAATCTGTCTGTTTCTCAAATTACCTTTGATCTCTGTTGGCAACAATGGGTGGTGAGAGCCTTAGATACTGTATATGGTGTCTAGAAACTGGGCTCAGCCTTCTTTTCATTCCATGTTTTATTGGATAGATCAAAGGATGTTTTTAATATCACCGTATAAGTTCTATTAGAATTTAGAAGATTTGCATGTTAACCATTTTGTGTGTATCATCTACAAAGAAGGCATAAGACACGAGAGTTTAATTTTAGCCCTACCTTCTTCAATCCAATTTAGAACCTTAAATGATCACAAAGGTTTAATAATGTTTAATAAATGATAACTAATTAATTATGAAAACTTTAATAACATCATTTCATAATATCATTGGAAGAGAGAAGAGGTTTTTGACTGTTGGTTGCCATCTCACTAGTTTTAATGTGATTTATCGGAAACTAAGGCTTCCTTTTTTTTTTAAACCTGCCTCTCAGTATTTAGTTCGGTCATATCGATACACAAGATTACAGAAAATAAATGGTGACTCCGAGACTTACAAGATTTTGTTTTTGTTAGGCCGCTTCCATGGAGGTATTTGCACAAACCTGATCAGTGCAAATATCTCTTTTAGCAAGTCCCTCAATTCCTATAGCTTGTATTTTCTATCTCATATTACCCAGCATTTAATTATCTACCCCAAATTCAGTTGTTCCCCACAAATCCCATGAGTGTTATTTTTCTTTGGAGCCTGGATTTCAAACTTCTAGAACAGTGGTTCTCAACTGGGGGGGGGGGAGGTAAATTTTGTTTCCCAGGAGACATTGCATTGTCTGGGGACATTTTTTATTGTCACGGCTATGAGATGGGGGTGGGTGTACTAATGGTATTTAGTGGGTAGGGGCCAGGGATGTCATTAAGCATCCTGCAGGGCTCAGGACAACACCCACAATGGTGATTACTGACCCAAATGTCAGTGGTGCCGAGGTGGAGAGCTTCTGCCTGCATAGAAACTAGCCATCTGCTTCTGAGCTCCCTGGTTTGGGTCTAGTACAGAACTGATGCCCAGTGGGTGCTCAGATTCAATTTGATGATGAGGTCGTTGTTAGCCTTTTAAATCAAGTTGATCAAGTGACCCCAAGTGGATCGAAGTGCAGAGGTTTTCAATTGAGTGCAATATATGGAAATCATCGGTGAGGGGAGGGAGAAGAGAGTGTGATACAAAATAAGAAAGAAATAAGCACGAAGAAAAGGAAGCCACCTCCCGCTTTTTCCTGTGATTGCCATCAACATAAAAAGGCAAGGTTGTTAATCTTCAGGGGGCAATCTTTGTGCGGAGGGAATCCCTTGGGGGGCATTGGGAATTTTATTGCTTTTCGTTGGGGGCAGTGCAAAATGGGGTAATTTAGGCTTGACAAACAAATCTTGACTCACTTTTTTTCCGAGGCTCCAGCAGGAAAATAGAATTCTCACAGAGCAGGGATCAACCTTTTCCTCCATAAATCACGGGGGTAGGTGAAAATTTGGCTAATATCCAGGGCACCGCAAAGAAATAAACAATGCCGAAGCAATCTGTGGTTCATTGCACGCCAGCTTCTCCATGGATACATATCTCTTCTCCTTGTTTTGATCTCAGACTTTTTTCTCCCCCCCCCCCAAGCTAAAACTTTCTCAGTTTCTTTCAGACTGTCTCTTAGGCAAGGCCTTTGGACCAGGACCCCGACAATGTCCTGGTCAGCTCTTTTTGGTTTTCTTTTTTTCTTTTTTTCTTTTTTTTTAAAGTTGATTTCCTGTTCTGGTGAGCCATCCATCACTGACGTCCCCCGTCTGGGCTGCTTGTCTGTGACAGAATGAGAGGTGTCATTTATCACTGGGGCTTGCGGAAGCTGTGGGAAGAGGGATTGAAATTTTTTCTGGAAGGCCTCAGTGTCTACTGGCTGCCAGATCATTAAAAAAAGGGGGCTTTCCAAAGAAAGCTGTGTGTGATGTGATTGCACTTACTGTCAGGGATAGGCTGAAAGAAAGGGGAACATCAAAAGGGAGCGAGAGAAAGAGGCAGAGGAAAGAGAGAAGTTTCTGCCAGGGGCATTGAAAGTTCTTGAACTGCGGATGCACAGATTTGCTGTGGTTCAGTTTCAGTTTGTGCATGCTAAGTAAGTCCTTTAGAGATTTCCACCGCGCTCGTGGTGCCAGTGAGGAAACCGAAACAGGAAGGCTCTTTAATAACACTCCTTCACATCCCATATTATGTAGGGCGCGGAGACAGACTTTGTACTGTACAGGGCATGACCTGCCGCACAATCGTTGAAAAGCTGAGGCAGGAAAACCTATCTGCACAAAGGCTGAGGATCCCAATAAATCAAGAGGCAACACGGAGACCCACCGGCGGGCCCCCCTTCTCCAAAGAGACATTGACAGCATCCTGTTTCCTTAAGCACACCGGGAGATGCCCAAGACTATCCTGTTCCGGTTCCCCTCCTTTGGGCATGAAGTCCTCCACCCAATAGATATCCAGGGATCTCCAGGGAAGAGATTCTGCTTATCATTTCTTTGCCATGGGAGGTGTTCCTCCTTCTTCTCCCTGCACTATCAAAGCAACAGAAATAAGTCGAAGCTTATGTTGTGCGGCCCGAATGTCAGGCACTGGGCTAAGGGCTTCCTTACGTGCTTTCATCTTCATGATGATCCTGTGAGAAGGGTGCCTCTATTTGGGGAGGTGCCCCAGAAGCACAGAGAGGAGAAGCGACTTGCCCTGGGTTGCTTGTTTCTTGGCAAAGCTGGGATTCTATTCTAATCCAGGTCCTTTGGCTCCAGAGTCTATGCCCGGAGCCTCTGCTTGCGAGGGTGAAGAAGGCCTGTAGTGAGGAAGGCTTTAAGAATCCTTAGCAACTTAACGATGACCGAAGCAAGAGTGGGCAAACCACGCCCGTGGGTCAAATTCAACCCGGAGCCTGCTTTGTGCAGCCAGTGAACTGAGAATAAGTTTTACACAGTTTAAAAGATCGAAAAAAAGTTTGTGACATTTTGTTTTCTTGCTTGTTAAATAAGCATCTGCACAACGTCCTCCGTGTCGCCTCCTGTCCCACAGACCTTAACATATCTCCTGGCTGGCCCTACACGGGAAGGTTTGCTGACCTCTGACCCAGGTAAAGTCATTTATAGGAAAAGAAGACTAACACGGAGAAGGGAAAGGAGAAGGAGAAGGGAAGGGAGGCAGGGAGGAAAAGGACAAGAAGAGTGGAAAAGAAAACAAAAGGAAACAAAAGAAATGTCTTTCACAAGCAAGTAGGAAAACTAAGATTCCCAGCAGTGGAGTTCGAGGCCCCGGCCACACTAGGCTTGGACCAGCTTATGTAGAGTCATGTGCGAAGGCCATCCTTTCGGTGTAAGTTTCCCTTGACTGCTTTTTCACAAAGCCTGCTGCTTGGAGAGACAAATTAGCTATTAGGTAATCTAGTTAATTGACAAGTGACTTAACTAATTACCCTAACATGCTTATTAAATGTTACCTTTCCCATTCTCAACACATTGTTAGAGCATCAATTTATGTAAGGCCTTATCATATCAGTCTCTCCTGACAGCACATTCCCTATTAAAACAGAGGGAGCATGGGGTGTGCTTTTTCTATCATTATTTCTCTCCCTCTGTGGTTAGAGTCAAAAGAGAGAATTAGGAGCCCATCCCTACACAGCCACGACGTCCAATTATACTGGCACATGGTCACTCGAATAGATCAAGAATGGACAAAATAAAGAAATAATGTGTGTTATCAAGACTCACCTAATGGGTAGAACAAAAGTTGAGGGGAAACACAATTTGACTCTTGACTGTAGCCTTTCATCACTGGGAAGGCTGGTGTCTTTATTCACACCCATCCAGAAGTCCACACCTCCTTGGGAGCAGAAACATTTTGAAATTCATAGTTTTCCGGATTTTAGAAAGAGCACAGGATACGTATACTATATATTAGATAGGATTCTCAGCGAGGTTGGGAATAGCATCTATATTTAAAAATATAAATAAGTCTGCAGTGAAACATGAATATTACTGAGTGAGGTTTTTTTTTTTTTTTTAAGTTTTAAACTGTCTCAAAGCTGTTCAGGTCTAATTTTTCTGCTAGCTGAATTATGAAAAAAGCAAAAACACCTTTGGTTTTCAGAGCTTCTAGGATTTTTGACTTGTAGATAAGGGATTGTGAACTAACACAAATATTTTAATAATCTTATGGCTTTTCTAATAACTATCGGCTTCTAGTTATTTTGTAAGCTTAATATTCAACATAGTTACATATTTGGAAACAGTAGGTGATTATCCCGCATGGTAGAGTGAGGTGAAGCATGGATATGTAGCTATTTATGTAGAGAGAAATCATATATCACAATATAGATCACGTCGTGACCTATATGAACTCCTGTTATAAAATACAATTCCATACCAGAAGGTTGGAACTAAACACAAAGACTCTTTTTTGTTTAAAATGGACCCAGGAGACAGGGATGCTGCAAAAGATGGGAAACATCACTCCGTCTGAGGTTGGCAAACCCCAGTTTCTGCTGGCGTCATGAAGGTAGCATGTTCCAAGATCCTGCAATGCTCCTTTCTTCATGCATCATGTACGAAATTGGCATGCATCCCCCAGTTTGGGTGTGCCATGATTTGAATGGCAATATTTTTTTTTTCACTTTCTTGACAGTAATAACCACAGCATCAAAAACATCTTGAGGTCAACTTACTATAGTAACAAGGTGAGCCGGGGGACCCATGGTGACCTGGGGAGGGAGCTCACGCTCCATGTGTAGGGGACCCATTGGCCCTAACCCTGACCATAACCCTAACCATAAACATAACCCAATGCGATGGTCGTTCCTACTACACAACCATCCTCTGATCTTTCCAGAGAAGCTAGGAATCCGGATATACGGTCTCACAATAGTGAGATACTTACTTATTAACCTTCTACAGTCCAGAGAAGACAGGTCTCCAGGCTAGATCTGCCCCATGGCCTACCCGACCCCTAGAAAGTTTTCATCAGCAGATTGGCCAAAATCACCCTGCTGATATATGATACAGGTACTTGTCTGAATCCAGTATATCGATCTCCTGCAGTTTCCATTTTTGTCATGTTCTTTGGAATGGGGTTGAAATGATTTTAAAAAGCACAAAACCTGAAATTCAGGAAGCTCACACTATAGAGGGGGATATGCAAGAAAACAGATGTTTGCCACGCAGTATCATAATATAAATAATGCTGTTTATGATACGGTGTCATGCTATTCTGGCCCTGGGAACCCAGAGAAGAATGGCCAAACCTGGTCCTGGATAGGCAGGAAAGGCTGCTCAGACAAGGTATGCCAGTGCCGAGAGGAGAACAGGTGGAGGGGTGATGCGGGGAGCAGTAGACAAGGATATTCCAGGTAAAGGGAACAGCATGTGCAAAGGCCAAGAATAGTTCATTCTAACAGCATCTTTCTCAGAATATCTTTTTTAAAAATAGAATTCCTCATAATCCAATCAGGACACATTTTGCAGCCTGATAAAAACCCAAAATAATTCAGTTGACTTATTAGGAAGTTGACAAGAGAAGGAATAGCTGCTGTGGCCATAACTCTGGGCACACCCTATAGCCCAAAATTGGGTGTCTCCAGGCTGGGATTTTGCCAGAGCTCCAAGAGCAAGAGCAGCCCAGCAGCCTAGCCAGAGAAGGCAGTGGCCATGTGGTGCTGGGTGACAGGTTCCTGTCCCTGAGTATCTCCTCCAACAGCTTGCACATGACACCTTCCCCCTCTCTGGCTTGATCACATCAAATTGTGCTCCGGGCTAGTCTTAGACTACAAGCAAGAGAAAGTGACCCTTCATACCTTAGGCAGAAACGACTCTGATGGAGAGTTTACCAGTCACTCACAGGACAGTGGGAAGGTTGGAGAACCAAAGCTGGAAACAGGCCGATGCCAAGACCCCTTGAGTCCAGAGAAGCAAGAATTGTAGACCAGTCTGTCTAGGTGCCATCCCCAAACTGACCGTCCAAACATGTCTTCATGTTCTTGGCTTCTCTGCTCAAGATGCAAAGACCATGAAGGAGAGGATCCAGGGGCCTCACTTGGAGCAGTTAGGAATTGCTGCATAAACCCCCTCCCGGAACCTAGCAGCTTAAAACACGGACCATGTATTTAGCTCATGACCCTGCGGGCGGCTAATTTAGGCTAGGCTCACTGAGGCTTCTACAAGACTTCAGATGGAATGACTTGGCACCGTCCACATGGTCTCTCTCACTCTCCAGCAGGCTAGTCCGGTCTTGTCCCATGGTGGTGGCAGGTTTCCGAGAGCAGAAACCCTAGAGGCCTTTTGCGGGCTAGTCTCAGGACCACACTATGGTCACTTCCGTTGGACAAAATAAGTCAAAAGTCCAGCCCAGACTCCAGCAACGGAGATGGAAATGCCGTCTCTTGACGGAAGGTGCTGCCAAGTCACATGGCAAAGATCTGTGTACAGATGTGGCCAATTCGCCATCAATCAAACCATACCAGTTGGAGTCCCAGGCATGTCCCCAAGCTGGAGGAGGGTAGGGGACTCAAATAAGAGTCTTATAAGGCTGTGTTTAATGGAGGAATAAGTAGTTCCCCAAAAGGAAATTGCAGTTCTGTGAGGGGAAAAAAGTAAATTTTTTTTAAAAGAATGGCTCCTCTGTGTGATTTGGTTCTTTTCTCATGAGCAAAATTTCTCTTTTAATAGTAAAATAAAGATAACAAATTATAAAATCAGGCTTCGCAGCTTCCTTTGCTCTCCCTGGAAGTAAGAAACAGCCACCTGCCATGCACAACCATCGTTGATGCCTTTTTGTCTCCAGATCCAGAGTGTGGTCCAGGGATCCTTGATTCAAATATCAATTCCTCAAATGGCTGACTTATAAATATTAGTTACTCTCTAGTTATTTTTCTAGACCACTCCCATCTTCATTGACCACTCCTTTCTTTGAAACTCTGAATACACGGAAATCCAGGGGCAATTATGAAATCTGGGGTTGAGTCACTTGCTTCATGTAGGAAATCGCCTAACATCTCTAAACCTCAGTTTTTCTCATCTGCAAAATGGGTATAGGGACATAACTACCTCAAAACATGATCAATAAATGAGACAGTCAAGAACACAGCATCGAGGGGCGCCTGAGTGGCACAGCGGTTAAGCGTCTGCCTTCGGCTCAGGGCGTGATCCCGGTGTTATGGGATCGAGCCCCACATCAGGCTCCTCTTCTATGAGCCTGCTTCTTCCTCTCCCACTCCCCCTGCTTGGTGTTCCCTCTCTCGCTGGCTGTCTCTGTCTCTGTCGAATAAATAAATAAAATCTTTAAAAAAAAAAAAAAGAACACAGCATCGAACCTGGCAAATAACAAGCTTTCAACAACTATGCTTTGCTTTCATTATCGTCAATATCACTGTTGACACTCATTTGACTCCTCCACACCCCCATTTTGGCATCTCAACCTTACCTTCTATATAAAAAATGCCTACCACCTAGATTCAAGTTGGAAAAAAGTTTAGTTAATGTGTGTTAGATTTCTGTTTCCCCTAAGACAGGTGTTTAAACCTGTATTGATTTTTTAAGGTTTGTTAGTGACTAAATATAGATTAATCTCTTTTTCTGGCAAATATTTACAGAGTGCTTGCATGAGGACTGCTTGGTGAATTTACCTGTGGTTCTGATTTGGAATTGGGCCCTCACTGTCGCACTCAAAGTGGTCCATCTGGAGAACTAGTGATGTGAAATATTACCATGTCAATTGGTGATGGGGTGGGGGGATGCCCCTGACATAATCTACTGGTAATGGAGGGAGAAGGACAGTGAGAAGGTGGGAGTGATTGTTAAAAATCAACAAGGGACATTGCAGGGACCTGAGACTAGTGACAGAAAGGAGCCTTCCCTGAAGGGGAACAGGGAGAAAGCAATTTCCAGAACCTGGTGAGGGTGTGGCCATAAGGATAAGGCCTTTTCATAGGAGCTACACCCCTCGGTACAGTGACTCAGGATCCATGGCCACCTGGCCAAAAGGAGCCAGGGAAATATATTGGCCACCATCTTCTCCTCCCACGTGCCCATCTCCTTTGGACAAACCCAAGGGGAAACCAGAGGACAGAGGGTCAAGAGAACACAGGATCCCTGATCTCAGGTCAGCCTCCTCGGGCACAGGCCTGGGAGGGAGGGTCAGCACAGATGTGCAGGGCAAGCAAAAGTTACCCAGGACCAATAATGGAATATTGAGGAAAAACTGTTCATACTATCTTCCCATCGTGGAAAGCTGTCACTCTGAAAGTGAACTGGGCCCAAGAAAAACCACAGATGGCATTAAAACCCCAGTTCCCTGGGAATTTTGCACAGTTCCCTTCATGAAAAATGAGTTAGCTGGTAGGAAGTGAATGTCCAGGTAGATGCTATGTTGACCCCCCGAAGACAATTAAGACCTAATCCTTTGGTTAACGAGAACACAGTAAATCACAGGTTGTCTGGGTCACAAACGATAGCCCACAAAATGATACTGACCCCAGGTGTGTTTCTAGTGTTTTTTAGAGCTTTAATTAGTGAGTCAACTTTTAATTAAATATTAGAAGGCTTTCTCGATGGCTCTAAATGCCTGGCTTCTCTTCAAGTTAGGAAATCTGGCACCATGAGTCCCATTTTCTTGTGGAAGCACGTGTCCACAGCTGGAGGTGTGAATGTCCTACTTGCCACCATTGGTAAATCCGTGTGTCTCTTGTCCTTGGCATTGTTCTTGCACTCTAAATTTTATGTAATGTTTCTGTCTACCCACGGCCCAAGCAACAGTGAACCAACAAGTCTAGCACAAGACGGCCGTGTGTTTTAAGCAAAACTGATGAAAACATAGGTCTCCATGGAAGCCAAGAATCTTCCTACACTTACGTGTGCAACACGATTGATAATGTCTGCATGAAAAGTCTGTACCCTGGCAGGTCTCCAGTTTCTCCTACTGGCTTGGCTCATGCAGGCACCTGGGTGTGCAGTTCCCACCTTCAGGCCTCACCCCTTCCCATTTGAACCACACTTTCCAGAAGCAAAGCCCTTTTATGTACCTCATCTCGCTTAAACCTCACAGCCACCTGTGGAGCAGATGGAGCTGGGCTTCCTGCCCTCCGTTAATTGATGAAGAAGCTCAGACAAGATCAGTGAGTTTCCCAAGGTTACCCAGCAAGCAAACGCCAAGACGAAAACCCAGGTCCCATTGCATCGAGTGCAAAATCTCACAATTCTGAGGGATGCCCGAGGCTGGTGTAGCCCAGGAAGGAAAGAATGGCTGGTTTGTCCTACATTTTGGGATAAAAGAGCAAATGCAGTGATTTCACATTGTGCTGTGTGATACCTATTTCCTGATTTTTCTTTTTCACCTGTTCCATTTCCCCAATAGGTTATGTTCTAAAGGTGGTCAGAGATTAGGAGATAACATTCCCAGAGGTAGGGCGAAAATCAGAGCAGGTGAAACGATCTGAGTGTCCTCTATTTCCAGGGACAGATGCCATCTTCCAACTTCTCTCTGCCTAGAGAAGCGGACTACCCCAAACCTTTGTGAGGCAGAGAAATATTAGGTGTTTCGGGTGCGCACGGTGCTGATTACCAGCAACTCCCCGAGTCCCAGGCAAGCTTCATTTCTGCAGGAGTTAGAACCTGCCTGCGCCCTTTTAAACCCCTCCCTAAATCTGCCTTTACTCAATTTTCAGTACAGCTAGGATCCCGCCCTCTATGACCTAAGAGGCTAATTTCCCAATTTATGCTCAAAATTCAGTAATTCTCGGGGAAAAAAAAATTTGAGAGCTTAGATCCTTGTGGGTGCAAAACATTCTGATTGTGTTTAAGGATTCTACCTTTTATCGGTGTCTTCGGTGGGTTTGAAAAGAATTCCTTTCTTTTGCAGTTTTCTAGAAGTCTCTATAGATTCATTTCACTAAGGCTCTGTTGAACAAGACTGCTCCACCCCCAACACTGAGTTGGTATTTTTAAAGAAGTCATCCTTATCGTGAGCATTTCACCTGTGCTATAGGAAGCCCTGGTTAAATGTTGATTGGTCTCCACCAAGTGAAACTAGTATTATATATAATAATACATGTCAACATATTTATTCTGGCTTTGATAATGAGTCTGATTTGCTTCTGCTTTTCAGAGAGAGGGAGAGATTCCTGGGTGTTCCACATTCGTTGATGTACTCAACACACACGTGTCTAGCACATGTCTGCAGGCATCGGGCTTGTAGCAGGGAGGAATAAAAAGATTCCTGCCCTCAAGGACCTTATATTCCAATGGGAAATGTGGGGGAGGAAGGCCAGGCCAGAAATAAATGCAGACTATGGCAGATACTAAGATGCGAAGAGAAACTGAGGAACTGCGGTGGGGGTTATGGAGTGCTGCTTTTGGATGGGGTGGTCTAGGAGGTGATGTTGTAACAAGGCCTGAACGAAGTGATGGATGTTTGAGGGATGCCTAAGGCCCCATACAGAGAAGACAGCAAGAGCCAAGGCCCTGTGGCTGCTGTGAACTTTGGGTATCTCAGGCACAGAGTAGGCCAGGGTGCCTGGAGCAGAGTCGAGGAGTGAAGAGTAGAGGAAGTCATGAGAGGTCGGGATGTGCCAAGTCTGTGGGCCTTTGGATTTCATTCTAGGGCAATGGATGGTGCTAGAAGTTCAGGGGCAGGAGAGTAACACTGTCTAACATGTGAGCAGATTGACCATGGTGGCGAATGGACTGTGGCAAAGGGTAGGGGCCAGAAGGGCATCGGCTGGTGGTCTGGGGCTATCGCCACCATCCAGGTGACACATGGCAGTGGCTTGGCCTGGGCTGATTGTGGCAGAGGCTGTGAGAGGTGGTTGGGTTGTGGGTGAATTTGGGAAGTTTGTGCCCACAGATAAGAGAACAGGATGCTAAGGAGGACATCGGTAACGTGTCTTTTAAACAAGCCATTCTAGATGTTTCCAGAAAGTGATTACTGTATTCACTCTATCAACGCCCATTTCCCAAGAGCCTTCTATGTGTGGGTCAGTGTGTCAGGCTATGGGAATTTCTAGGGACAGCCACACCCTTGCCCTCAAGGAGCTCCTGCCACTGAAGAGACAAGCCACTCCCCTCCACTGGCCATGTTACAGACGACGGGCCATCACTGCTACCCTCCTGGGTTCCCTGCAAATAGCTTCTTACATGATCGCCCTGACCCTGGGCTCCTCCAGCCCACCCTCCACACAAGAACCAGAACAATCTTTTTTTAAACCTCAAAACATTCTATATGTTGACTCCCTCTTTTTTCCTTCAATACCTTTATTTTTTTTAAAGAAACTCTGTAGGGGAACCACAAAGGGGAAATTAGTATGACTGACTATAGGTGGAAAGGAAGCATAAAAAAGAGTATGGTTAATCTTCACCAAGGTTACCGGGTTCCAACTTACCTAGTTGTCAGCCTCTTGTCTTCATAACCGTGTTTTGCTGAGCAGTCGTCCCCATTTTATACCTTAGTACACTGAGGCCCAGAGAGCTGAATTAATGCACCAGAGCTCCCGGAGCAAGCCAGGGCCCTGTACGTAGCACACAACTCTCCTGGGTTACATGCCAGACTGAGCCCATATTTTGAACTTGTTTTTTTCCCCATCTTCAGTAACAGGAACCAGCAAAGTGTAACCCATGGGCCACGTCTAGTCTGATGCCTCTTTTTGTAAATAAAGTTTTATTGGCCCCCAGTCACCCACATTTGCTTGCACATTATCTGTGGCAGCCTTGTGTCGCAACAGAGAAATTGAATAGTTGCCTTAGAGACCATACAGTCCTCAAAGCCTTAAATATTTATTATCTGGCCCTTTACAGGAAAAGTTGGCCAACCTTTGTTCTAGGGAGAAAAAAAGGAAGTAAATCAAAGTGAATTGGTTATAGTTCATAGAACACACATAACATCTACCCTTCTTATGACAGCAACAAAATGTCAAAGACAAATAAATGCTTCTGAAGGAATGATTTGAGAAACAGGAGTTCAAAAACACTTAAGTGGCTAAAGTTAATAAGTTGCCTATCCAAAATAGGAATGGCTATTATGGCTTTACTCTTACAGTCAGTCCTGAAAACACATTCTTTCATTCATTTTAATTTAACAAATATTTATTGAATGTCTGCACCATACTAAGCTCATCCTTGTGATAACAATAGCAGATTCCATGCTCAGCAAAATCTGACAAACTTCCTGCCAGAACAGGGTTCACACCTTGGTGATAGAGACAGCTTTTAATCAAATAATGATAAAATTAATCCTGTGGAAAGAGCTGGATCGTTGAGGACATATTTTCATAAGAATACCTCATGGGGGTTTGACTAGTCAAGGAAGTCAAAGGAGGTTTTCTTGAGGATAAGCTGTGTAAAGTAAGAACAGAAAGGTCAGTAGGTAAAAAAGAGAAGGAAAACCAGTATCCCCAAGGAGGGGCCAGCATATGCAAAGGCCCAGTGGTAGAAGGGAAGATGGTGGCACTAGGATGTTCAAAGCAAGGTGCTTGTGGGTCTGCAGAACAGTCAGCAGGAGGAGCCCAGACTGACAGTCCTGGGCCCAGAAGTTCAAGAGAGTGGAGCCTCCTTAGGACATGAGCTTTTATCTTCACGGGTTCGGGAGTCAAGAATAAATCCCTTATGGTTCTGCTGGGTCTAATCATTAGTCATGCAAAATATCCCTGCTCTGTATCCTATACTCAGCTCTGTTTTCAAATTTAGGTACTTCCAATATTGCTGGCACCACACAAAGCATGCGTGAGTATAGTATTTAAGGCAGACGTTTTCAGTTTACCCCTTCTAGACTAACCATCCTGCAAACTACTTCTCTAGAAATGCTTTTATCACACTCACCATGGTCCTGCCTTCTTTAAATGCACCTTTTCATCCATTTATTCCCTACTCCGAGTCTACTTCTTTGTAAGGTGCCAACAAGCCCAAGCAAAAATTCCTGCTAATCTAAAAGGAGATCAGCAAGAGGATCTAACCAAAAAACACCCCCCAAAACCCACAAAAAAACCAAAAAACGCAGAAACATTAACAAATACCATCAGGCTTGTGGCCAAAGAGGGGAAAGAAAGGACAAAATCTATTTTTCAAGACGATTGCTCTCCGAATTCATTCAGCTTCTCTGATTGCAAACAACAGAAACTGACTCCAGTTATTTTCAGTAAAAAGAGGTCATGGAAGTCTTGCTAATGAGGTGGTATTTGTCTCAAGAACTCAGTATTGAGAAAGCAGCAGCCAGACAAATGCCCGAGGAAAGGATGTTCTGGGCAAAAGCACAGCAAGTGCAAAGGTCCCGAGGCGGAGCAAGAAGACTTTCCACAGGGATGGAGAGAAGACCCATGGGCTGGAATACAGGGCATGCAAGGAAGAGCAAACGGCAACTGTTCAGATAGGGCTTTGTAGGAGTTTTGTTTTGTTTTTTAAGATTTCATTCATTTATTTGAGAGAGAGAAAACAAATGCGGGAAGGGGCGGAGGGAGAAGCAGACTCCCCCACTGAGCAGGGAGCCCGATGCAGGGTTCTATCCCAGCACCCTGGGATCATGACCTCAGCCAAAGGTAGCCGCTTCATCGACTGAGCCCCCCACCAGGTGCCCCGGTAAGGAGTTTTGATTCCATTCTCTGTAATAGGAAGCCATTATAGAATTAGAAGCCGTTGAGTGATATTTTTTGAGTTACAGTAAAGAAAGATCACATTTTAATAAGCAATTATTATGTGTCAGGCACTATACGCCCACCTCGGGTCATGTCCTTTCATCTTCACCACAAATCAATGAATAGGAACAACCATGATCCTTTTTCAGATGAGTACAGGGAAGCTTAAAAGGAACACGGCTTGTCTGGATCAACACAGAGTCTGTGTGGCCGAGCCAGGCCTCAGCCCGAGTCGGTTGCCTCCGGCTCCGGGCTCAAAACACTCCGCAAATTCTCACTGTGGTTGCTGTTACTTGTTACCCTTATATATATATTTAACACTTTCAAGGGTGTTTTGTCGACTGCATTGTTATTTTCTGCTCAATTTTATAAATAAAAGAGATTTGCCTTGAAGTTCTAACTTAAAAAAAAAAAAGATAATAGTAATGAGCTTGTAGTTTTTTCTGAAGGACCACATGGACACCCAGCTCAGAAAAATGTGGCTGGTGGCAGGGGCGGGGGGTGGTGTTGGGCAGGGGGAGGACTGACTGCAGCAATATTTTGGGTTCAGCCATCCTATTTGTGAGAATCCGGAATGTTCTTTGGACAAAGGATCAAAGACGAGCTTACTCCTCTCTGCGTTGAGACGTGGCCCACTCGCCTCCTCTTTTTATCTTTGCTGGTAACTCGGCTTCAGTTTCTCTGATGGTAAAGAGATGAGATCAGCCGCTGGGGGATTGGTGGATGGAATCAGGTTTCAGTCATCAAAAAGTTACGTCAAGTGCTAAGCATGAGTTACCCTCCGTTGCCTGTGTCAGCCTGGGACTCGACTGAAGGGCCGTCAATCCTGGCTCCCTCACCCTTGCAGACCTTACAATATAGGGTGCTCTGGGAATTTGGCAGGAGGCCGGCGGGAGGGGAGGAGCCGAGCTCCGGGAAGGCAGGGGTGTGGAGAAGGAGATTTAGGTCCTAATGATCTTAGCCAGCACATTCTAACTACTAACGGCAGGGACATCAGCTGATTACTTTCTCTTAAAAAAAAGNCTCCTCTTTTTATCTTTGCTGGTAACTCGGCTTCAGTTTCTCTGATGGTAAAGAGATGAGATCAGCCGCTGGGGGATTGGTGGATGGAATCAGGTTTCAGTCATCAAAAAGTTACGTCAAGTGCTAAGCATGAGTTACCCTCCGTTGCCTGTGTCAGCCTGGGACTCGACTGAAGGGCCGTCAATCCTGGCTCCCTCACCCTTGCAGACCTTACAATATAGGGTGCTCTGGGAATTTGGCAGGAGGCCGGCGGGAGGGGAGGAGCCGAGCTCCGGGAAGGCAGGGGTGTGGAGAAGGAGATTTAGGTCCTAATGATCTTAGCCAGCACATTCTAACTACTAACGGCAGGGACATCAGCTGATTACTTTCTCTTAAAAAAAAGGGGGGGGGTGGAATGTAAAAAAGTTGATCTCAGACTTGGAAGTGGGTTTAAAATGATCATCAGTTACAAATATCATGCTTGTGGATTCCTCACAGGGTTTCTTTTTTCAATTAAATAACGTTTTACGTTTATCGGGTGGGGGAATGGTATAGGCTGGTGATGGGTAGTAAGGGGGGCACGTATTGCATGGTGCACTGGGTGTTATACGCAACTAATGAATCGTCGAACTTTACATCAAAAACCAGGGATGTGCTGTATGGTGACTAACATAATATAATAAAAAATATTAAAATTTAAAAAATAAATTAATAAATAACGTTTATCGAGTATTGCTATCATAGTAAGNGTCAAAAAAAAAAAGCTCATTATTGGAAAATAGGGGAAATAATACAGAAAAAAAAGAATGACTCCATATCCTACTCTTAAGGGAGAGCTGTAGAGAAGATTCATTCTGTCTTCTGTCTGGCTGCCTCTCTCCCTCTTTTATTTTTTATTTATTTATTTATTTTTTTAAATATTTT
>NC_048230.1:53893628-53956257 GCF_002007445.2 Ailuropoda melanoleuca | reverse complement strand
ACACCATGAAGCTGTGAAATGTTAGCACGATGCATTATTTACACCTTGTCACATTGTGGTGGTGGTTGAAATTTTTCTCTGTCAGGTAGCTACAGATGCTAGGGGGGGAAATGCTAGAAACGGACAGGTACCTCAGTTCTCTCCAAAAGTGGCTCTTTCACTTTTCATTGCTGACCAACTTCTCATGTGTCAGTGGTATACTAATGTGGTTAACTGTTTGCCTGGGGCAGAAAAATAAAGCTTCTGGCATGCAATTAAAACCTCGTCTTGCCCAATTGGACAACTAATGGGATCAGCAAGAATGGAAGCTGCCTAGTTAAGGCGCAGTTTGTATCTCGGATCCATTTCGTGGGGCAGGTGACAGAGTGGCAGAGTGGAGTTGCCTGATGCTTCAATTGGAAACTTAATTAGGTAGCCCCCGAGCCACCCTTGACTGCCCACGTGTGGTCACACACAACCACGAGCGCAAACACATGCAGAGGCACACAGACCTCAGGTCGCCCTCTGATTGGCCTGCACAGCTTCCCTATCATTCTGCACTCTCGCCCGGAAAGGGAAATGCATAGTGAACATTCTAGTTTCAGACGGTGGCATGTGTTTAGTGGTCAGTTCCCAAATCCAAGGACTTGTTCTGCCTGCAATGAATAGTCAGAAATTAATACAAGGTGAGGGTTTGTCCCAAAGGGGGTGTAATGAAACCCAGAAGTCTCAGCCTTTTGGGGACATTGCCAGGAGCTTAGAGTCTATGTCAGTGGTCACTGTCCTTAGTTTTGTTATGAAAAGAGGTGTTGGGACGCTTTTCTGTTAAAGAAGTTAGGTTTGGTTTAGTTTATTCCATAAATGTTCATTGAAAAGCAACTGTGCATGAAACATTCTAAGTGTGGTTTTTGCATCTGTTGAATAAGATGAATTCCCTGCCTGCATGCAACTTACGTCAGGAGTGGGATAGAAACAACAGACAAGTAAATAAATGTGTGAATAAGATAATTTCAGATGACACTAAGTATTATAAAGAAAATAAAGCTAGAAACGCAATCATGTATGGCTAAGAATGGGGGTAGGGAACTTCAGGGACAATGGCCAAAGAAAGGTGACATTTAGTCTGAGGCCAGGATGCTGAGAAGGAATCAGTGCTACAGAAACTCTGGAAGAAGACAGGAGAGCATTCAAACAGAGGAAACAGCAAGTGCAAAGGTCCTGGGGTAAGAATGAGTTGGCTTTGTTCTTTCTGGAATAGAAAGATGGTGGCTGGAGCACAGTATGGAATGAGGTGGGAAGATGGCAGATGAGATGAGTAGAGGTCAGAGAGGGCAAGTCACATATGACTCTGCACTCTGTGGAGAAAGGATTTTTATTACTTATCAGTAAATACTTGAGTGCCCACACACTTACTGTGTGGGGGCACGACATTGAGCACTTTTTATATACAGTGTCTGTTCTGATCTCCAAACAAATCATATGAAGTGGACACTGTTTTCTCCATATAGGGGAGGAATGGCCCTCAGACACGGTTAATACCCTGCCTAAAATCACACAGGTAGTTATTGGGGAAATCAAGCTCCAAACATATTTGACCCCAGAGCTGCTCATTCTCAGTCACCAGGCACTACTGCTCATTAGACTTTGAGGCCAGACTTTGTGTCATGGCAGAGCACGTCAGGGAGTCATGTTTTGTGTGTGGGGGGGGGGGGGGGTAATAAGGGGATTCTTGGTGTTTCTCAAATCTTATCAAATGAAAGGCATTTCAATTCATAATCCCTTAAATGCTGCAATCAAGGGGCACCTGGATGATACAGTTGGTTAAGCATCNGTGGGGCTCGATCCCACAACGCCGGGATCACGCCCTGAGCCGAAGGCAGACGCTTAACCGCTGTGCCACCCAGGCGCCCCTGGCTCTCGATTTTGACTCAGATCCTGATCTCAGGGTCGTGAGATCGAGCCCCGCGTGGGGCTCTGCACTCAGCATGGAGTCCGCTTTAGCTTCTCTCTCCTTCTCCCTCTGCTAATGCGCTCTCTCTCTCTCAAATAATGAATAAATAAATGTTTTTTAAAAATTGTTCTCCGTGGAGAGCAGGTACCTCTGAAAGAGCAAGAGGCGAGAAGGTGGCAGAGAGGTGGACTTGGCAACATTCTATCAGTGCGCGCTCTGACTTGGGAGTGTCACACCTCCCAAAAGGACGAAGAGGCGGGTGTAAAGTTATGACATTACAAGTGTGACTTTTGCCAGGTCTGGTGACAGCAACACCAACTTTTGAACGAAGAAGACAAAGTTGAATGTGTAAACGACTGGGTCCTTCAAGCTGTTTCTTTCTTTCTTTTTTTCTTTAAAGATTTTATTTATTTATTCGACAGAGATAGAGACAGCCAGCGAGAGAGGGAACACAAGCAGGGGGAGTGGGAGAGGAAGAAGCAGGCTCACAGCAGAGGAGCCTGATGTGGGGCTCGATCCCAGAACGCTGGGATCACGCCCTGAGCGTGAAGGCAGACGCTTAACCGCTGTGCCACCCAGGCGCCCCCAAGCTGTTTCTTTCTACCCAGGTGACAAGAAGTCCCTGGAACATTTCCACTCATCTTCTGACGCGCTGACTGCCCTGGTCTGGCAGAGAACGGCAGAACAGTGTGCTGAGCAGGAATGGGGAGTCTGATTTGTTTAACTGTGGCCCTCATTTGGCACCAGTAGGCCCCTGGGGTTTTTTTTTGTTTTGGACATAATGGGTCTGTGATTATGTCCAGAAGGCAGATTGAGCCTACTTGGGATTAGTCTAGAGTTTGGCACTACTGACATTTTGGGCTAGATAATTCTTTGCTCAGGGGGCTATTGCAGGGTACTTAGCTTCTATCCCCAGATGCAGTAGCACCCTATCCCCCCAAGTCTTGACAGCCAAAAATGTTTCCCAATATGGACAAACGTCCCCCGGGGGCAACACCTGCCCTCCTACAATTTCAGAAGCGTTGACTAATTCAAATAGTCTGGTTTACTGCAAATGGAATCTATTCTGGGTTTAATTCCAAAAGACTAAAAATACACTCAAATATACCAATGCTGAAACTAAAAATAGCATCTATGGCTATTTAAAGACTTTGCCTTAGAGAAATATGGTGACGTTGGAAAAATTGATTGAATTTGTAGGAAATCGGTGCCATACTCTGAGAGATGTTTTTGTTTTCCTTTCTCCCTGTATTAGTCAGGATAATTAATGCTAGCTTCTCTAACAAAGAACCCCCTAATCGCAGTGCTCCACACAGTACATATTTATTTTTTATGTACGTAATGTCTGATGCTGGTCTCCTCCAGCTGACATATAGCAATACCATCTGGAACATCTGGATTTTGGCTTCCAAAACCACTGAAGAAGGTGTGGACGAGTCTCGGCAGTGATGTCTATCACCTCTGCCCAGTCTGGTCAGAAGCCAGAGTGCATGGTCCCAGCTGAACTACAAGGGAAACTGGGAAATGTTTTTCTGTGGGAAGAGGATATGGCAAACATATAGCACCGTCTCTGCCACAATCCCAGATATCAGATTTTAGCTTATTGAATAGCGATCAAAATCCTATTTATTTGTTGTTTCTCGTGGTCTAAATGCACAGTCTTCCCTAAATATGCCTAGAATTAGTATTGCAAAGACTCCCCACTCCCCATTCATCCATTCTGATTTTAAAGGTCTATGAATGGGCTTTAAGAATCTATAATTTTACTCGCCCCAGAAAAGTATGATGGGTAGGCATCTTGGACTCACGGGTCTCAAACTTCAGTGGCCTTCTATCTTCATTTCTGCTGCCCTCCAATAGGGTAACAACTTGCTCGTTGGTTGTCATATTCCTGGGCATTCTTAAAGACCAAAACTATTGTTATGTGAGCTGATTTCAGATCTTCCTCGGTTTCTCTTAAACNTCTTCATTTCTGCTGCCCTCCAATAGGGTAACAACTTGCTCGTTGGTTGTCATATTCCTGGGCATTCTTAAAAGACCAAAACTATTGTTATGTGAGCTGATTTCAGATCTTCCTCGGTTTCTCTTAAATTCGACAAGCTCTAAGACACCAGCTCCAGACTTCTCGACATCCCTGCCCCCCATCGCCAAGCTGCCACATTTCCTTAATCAATGTATCACATCACACAGAATTTCTTAGGAAATACAAATCTGTCAGTTTTAATCCTTTGCCTAAATTCACCAACGGTTTCCTATTGCCCTGAGATCAAGTCCAGATGTTTTGTCATCTACTTAAAACATCTTTTTCTGAGTTCCTTTTCAACTACATCCCCAAGGCGAGCATAGTCTCTGGCACATAGTAGGCCTTTCAAAAAACCTGTTGAGTGAATGAGCTTGTAGGAAGCAGTGAGCTATGCATGTATGCAACTATAAACATATCAAAGGAGTTACCTATTTGCATATTAATAAATTCTGGACAAGCACACATCCATATACATGCTTACGTACATTGTACATTTTACTTACGTAAAGGTCCTTATACATAGTGTTATATATCTATTTTACAGCATTTATACATACTTAAATATATTTAGTGAATGTATATATGTGTGAGTGTGTCTACTGACATATATATGCCATTTTTTTTTCATCTTCATGCCACCGTGAATGTAAAGCAGATGTGAAAACTGAGACTTTGCAGAGGAAAATCGACGTGAGCAGTCACACGGCTGGCCGTGCAAAGCCGGGTTCTGAACAGAGATCTCTGCGGCCCCAAAGTTGAGATCTTTGTCTTTCTATCACACTGCCTTCTAGAGCTGTGCTGCTTCTGATTTCATGCTAACATTTATACTGTAAACACAGTCACTGTTTCTCATAAATAAGCAAATGAAATAGGCATCTAGGCTAAAAGCAGAAGACTGCAGCCCTGCATCTACCAGAATGGAATTCTGAAGGATTTTTAACCATCTCCTCTTTCGATACAGTTTGGTATTTTCTAAGCAGGGGTTGCCCCATGCACTCCCTGATGCCAACAGCATCCTTTCCCCCAAGCTGAGACTCCCAGACATTACCAACTGCACCTCCAACTGAAAAGACTGACATATACGGTGTTGAAAAGGTTTCTGATCAAATAACGGTGAGATTCATGCTAATGAAATAGAAGACCTTTCTGTAATTAAAAAGCATTGGTTTGGCTTTCTCAAGGTGGACGATGTTGGACGTCAGACTATCTGGGTGGGGTTGGGGGACTGAGGATGCATATCCTGGTTCTGCTCTCGCCAAGCCAAACACACATCTCTCTGGCTTTCCTTTCCCTAGTCTTAAATCGCTACACCTTTCATGATGATTCTCTCAAAAAGAGGAGAAGATAAAAAAAAAAAAAGTTAAAAAACCACGTAGTTTCAAAATTACACGGCCTTATGGTCTGTCCAGCTAATACAATCGTGTGCCGCAGCTTAAATTTAGACATTGAGTTTCATCTCTTACTTAAATGTATCTGTGTGTTTTAATAGGAACATTCAGCTTTGCTTTTATTAATGCAAAAACATTAAGGCACCAGCCCTCGATCCGAAAGCCTTAAAGGGCTGTTTCCAACAGAACCTGTCATAAAATGTGCTCTCAAGCGTGTCCCCTTTAAGAGACTCCAGAATTAAATGTTCCCGTATGTGAATTTTATTTTGTACAGCACATTTGCTTTATGGCTACAATTAAGTTAGATGTGCCGATAACAATGTCTGTTTTCCATTTTAAATCGCACATTTCAGACAGTGTGCATTGTTTTATTATCTAATCCACATGCTTTTAATTGCAATTATGGTCCCTTATGAGTCCCCTGGGAGGGCATGATTGCAATTAAAAATGTAATTTAAATGTTAATTAATTACATTCATTTTCTAAACTGGGAAAATTTCATTTATTATTTTCATGTGTTGTGCACTTATCCTAAATGCATTACCTTCTAAATGTTTTTTTTCCTAAATTAAGTGTTATGTTTATAAAACAGGGTGTTTAATATCCTTTAAAATTTTTGTGAGGGTGTTTGTACAAATTATTACTTTAAATTAATTGATTCTAAGCTATATGCATGAGCTATATGCCCTATATATAATAAAAATAATTTTGTCAATTTTTCTCAGGCTAAAATATGGCATCAAATATATGTTTTCCTCATTTATTTCCTGATAGACTTTGATATGGAGAGGAAAGTCTGCACTTTTTTTTATTAATATCATTATTATTTTTTAAACAAAGGGAAAAGGTATTGTTACTACAAATGATACAGATCATTAATATGAAAAGGGTTTTCCCTCCAGATGAAGATTGCAATCTAAGGAAGAAATTTATGGTTAGATTAATAAGTCATACTGCCTCATGTGAATAAATAAGAAGGATAAAAAAGGACCGCAAAGATATGAAGTCTTAAAAATCATTGTAACTTTCCAGAAAAAAAAAAAATGTTGTTTGCATATCTCAGTTTATCTGACTATCAATTTTCTGTCTTACTTTACCTAGAATAAGAGGGTCATTTTAGAAATGAAGAATTATAAAACAACACCTCTCTACCTTAAACTCTGAACCATATCAATTTGGTTAGTTTAAGTGAATTAAAGTGTAAGTCCCAAGAGGACAAGAATTTAAGGGTTTCTCTCAGCTCAATTCCAGGTATATGCTACCTGCCGTCCATAAATATAAGCTTTTCAAGGAATTTTTTTTCTTTCTTTTCGTTTCTTCTCCAATTTGCCAAGCCTTTCTTCAGCTCTTTTATTTTAAAAATGCCTGCTATGTCTGAATTCTGGCTGTTTTTCTTCCAGGCTTAAAATATTCAAAAGGCATGTTAGGAAAATTCTAGTCTGTCAGAAGTTTTTATCTAGTACCCACCAAACTATGGTGCAGGTGCTCTTGGTAGTTGAGGAAGAAATAAGAGAGAAAAGAACAAATTTAGGTTCTAGTACGGTCGGCGAGTATCTGTGGGGTCTTCCTTCTGGAGTCTAGGCTTGAATAATTTCTCAAATTTTCTTTGTGCCTCCTCTGGGCCATATTACGTTCTTAAATCCTTACAATAATCCTGTGAGGTGAGTATTACCATTGGCTCTATTTAACAGAAGGGGAGCCTGAGGCACAGAACATTCTGGTGACTTGCTAAGATTTCACAGCGAGAAAGAAGGAGAGTCAGGATCTGTATTCCAGAAAGCTGATTCTGGACTTTATATTCCATTTTGTACTCTTAATCAGAGTGTGGAGAAACACTGCCAGGGGCGCCTGGGTGGCTCAGTTGTTGAAGCATCTGCCTTTGGCTCAGGTGATGATGCCAGGTCTGGGATCAAGCACCACATTGGCCTCCCAGCTCAGCAGGGAGTCTACTTCTCCCTCCTCCTCTGCACCCCCATCTCTCTCTCTCAAATAAATAAGTGAAAAATCTTAAAAAAGAAAAGAAAAAGAAAAAGTGCCTGACCCTTGGGAGTTACAAGGATGGACCCCTCACGGCAAGCAGAGAGGAGTGGTGAGGACCAGCTCTGCAGTCAAATTCCATCGGCTCGTATCCCCTGGGCATTTGTGTGATCTCAGCTGAATCACCCTCCCCTGTAAGCCTCAGCTTCCTCTTCTGTGCAGTGGGGTGATAACGGCTCCTGTCTCATACCGTGTTGGGAAGATCCAATGACCCAGTGTATAAATGAGCCAGTGCATCAATGAGCCAGTGCATCTCGAGCAGCGAGCACACTGCCTTGTGTGCAGAATTCTAGACTGCAGCCCTGACAGCTATTAAATATGGCTTCTGCCCTCAAGAAGTTTACAGTCTAGTTGAACACAGGAATCGATGATTGAGGGCAAAACTGAATGGCTTTACCAAAATTAAATAAGGTAAAACAAAGCAAAATAAAATCACTTGGGCGTCCCTCAAGAGAAGATTGGCCAAAGAAATTACGGCACAGCCACCTGATGGAACACTAAGTATATTTTAAAACAATCATAAAACAGGTCCATATGTTCTGATATGGATCAAGCTTTAAGCTTATTAAGCAAAAAAAANGTTTAAATTTATAAAAAAAAAAAAAAAAAAAAAGAACGTGCTGAACATTTGTGTAACGGAGAAGGGGATGGATAGGTAGGTGGGCGAGTAGGTAGAGGTCATTTTTGTAAATACATGAACATGTTCTGGAAAGATACACAAGAGACTATGAACAGTGGTTGAGGATTGGAATTGTAAGAAACAGGCTGTGTGGAAGGTACAGACAGGGTTTCTTTTTCTTTCTTTCTCTTTTTTTTTTTTTTTTTTTTTTTTTTTTTTTTTTTTTGCTTTATTCTTTCCTATGTGATGTGTTTTTTCTCCCCCAAAGTCCATGTTGTATTTTTAATCTTTAGTAAAACTTCAAATTACACACACACACACACTCACGCACACGCATACACAAACGAGAATAGCGTCCTGAGCACAAGGCAAATTCAGGAGAGGAGAGGGAGAGACATCTGTGGATGCTGGCGGCAGGAGTGGCTTTACCCACGTGTTTTCATCGCTTTAATGGCTTTAGAACAAGGGAAACAAGCTGTCCATAGCGCTGGAGCAAAAGCAAAGCATTAGGGCTGAGATGCAGTTGCTGCCACGTGCCGACGAGGCAGAATGAAGGGGAAAGATGCCAGTGGAGAATAATAATATTTAAATCTATGAGGAATAAAATTAAGTCAAAAAGAAAAAAACACAGTAAGAGAGTCCTTGCCTAGAGCTTCAAATGTAAGCTGGAACCTTCACAAACCCCACTAACACTGGGGAACTGGGGACTCAACCACGAGTCTCTCCATTTTCAAACACAACCCTCCCAAGGTCACATCAGAAAAGCTCCAGCAGTTTCAATGAAAGGAGCCCGAAGGGTGGGGTGCTGGTGGCCTGGGCTCCTTTCCAAGTCCTGCCTCTGCTCGGTGCATGCCCGCTTATCTTCCTCACCGGTGCCCGAGGGTCGTGCTTGCCTCGGGGGAGTGTGGTGAGCGCAGAGTCAGCCTGGCACTCACAGATTTGCTCTCGCCACGCCTGTGTCTTTGACAGGACACGACGTTCTCAGGTTTCTTCTCCTTCAGGAAACCTGAAATAGAACTTGGTGCGGTGGAAGGCCAACGAGGGGATTCTTGGGCAATAGTGAGACAAGTGCAGAGTGATAATAGCAGCTGTTGCGTGGATCCCAAACAAAAATGGCACAAGGATATGAAGACAGGAAGCCAGAAGGAAGGAAATGGACCAGTAGTGGGAGAAGGATGAACAGGAAATGGCAAAGCATCCATTTCTAAGGGTCTGAATGCAAAACGCTCCTTTGTGTCTTGTTTTTTCCTTATTTTACAAATGGCTCTTCTCGCACAAGCGTCCTGCGCTGATCTTCAAAGTGAAATGTAGTTAATAGCTCTTTGTGGATGATTCTCAGCCATGAAATAGCCACCTAGGCTTTTGCTTCTTCTGCCTGGGCCCCTGGTGGCTTTGGTGTGATGCTCAACAGGCAGGAGGACCCAGGGCCATGAGGAAGATGTCACCCATACCCCAGCATTACTCTCTTTCTTTGACGAAGCGTGGTCCCACTTCCAGAGCACGCACACTCATGACCTTTTCTGGTTCTCCCCAAACCCTGTGCGAGGGGAGGCAGGGGGGCCTTCTCATCCCTGTTTGACACATGAGCAACGGAGGCAGGGAGCGACGTGGGGCGGGGAGCGGCTGTCCACGCCATGCAGTAAACCGGGAATTAGTGCCAGAATGGGAGATTCGGTCAGCTCTCCCAGATTGCTTGGATTCACACCTGTGGTTCCAGATTTGTGGCCTTGGTTCGAGGGTGTCGCTCAAACTAATTTTCCCCCACCTTGAATGCCTTCATTCAACTAATTTTTGTTGAGCATATATTATGTGCCGATTGCTTGTCCGAGTGAGGAGAATGTTGTAGTGAACAAGGCAGGGCCCTATCTTCATGGAAATAATTGTCTAGCGAGAGAAATCCAGAGTAAGTAAGTAAATAAACCAACAAGGTACCGTAAGATTATTACAAGAGCTATTAACGATGCACGCATGGGTGTGCCCACATATATGCACACACTTTGGTCCAATATCCGGCATTCACCAGATGGCGTTAAATCTTCCCCTTGCTCTTTCGTTCTTTCACCCACAAGGTATTTGACCACGGTGGGGTATCTGCTACCATTGGTTATGACTCCTTAATGGTAGACCATTTTCTCAACTTCCAGACTTTTCTCTGTCCACCTCTTCTCTCATTTTTCTCCCAATCTCTTTCCCTCTTTCTTTCGCATCCCCCCCATCTTTAACTTCTTCTTAAAGACCTCAAAGAACCCCTCTTAGACTAACGCCCATAAAAATCATTGGACCCCTGTAGCCAGCGGGTGTCAGAGAGACAGATCTAGAAACCTCTTGGGAAGAGGTGGCTTCTGGGCTCCATTCACCTCAGTTCCCAGGGCAGAGAGCTAGGTAGCAGGTTCCTCAAAGCCCTTCTGGTCGGGGGTCATCTGGGAGCATTATTATGATTTAAAAAAAAAAGCCAGCGACTTCCCCTTTACTGAAAGGTCCCTTCCAACCCAAGGACCTCTCATACTTGCGTTCAGTGCTGTCATTGGAAAGCATTATTGGCAGAAAACTCCCTAATTATTCCCAGGGCTTAAGTTAAGGTAACAAAATATTCACAGTTTAATTAATATTGTTATCTCGAAATTGCATTTTTACTTAGGAGTGTATTGCTTTTTGCATTTTTGTAGCCTACCTGCCTTAGAAGGAGAAGAAGGATACAGAGGCAGTGATAGCCATAACTCTCTGGTCACCTAGCATGGCTTTGCGTTTTCCATGTAGGTTAAGACTGCCGTGGCTTAAGGAAGGACGAGGGTTGGTGTAAACTATTGGTTATGGGTTGTCAAGTGTGTCTCAAATGTTAAAGTATGTGGGAATCACCTGGGAGCTCACTAAAATGCAGATTCTAAGTCAGCAATCTGGTGTTTGGTCTGAGATTCTGCACGTCCAAGGAGCTGGTATGGATGCCTCTGGTCGTTGGACCACAGTTCAAAAAGCAGGAGCTCAAACTTGACATTTCATTCCTGTCCTTCAGGGTTTTCTCCATGAGAAAATATTAAAATTTCATGTAAAAAGGAAATATTAAAAATATATTTTATGACTACATCATGATGCAAAGACAAATATATTAACATCCTATATTAAAACACGTTCTTCTCTCTCAAAGCTCATTTTTTTTCCCTTCCAATTTTAAAAGAAATGAAAATATTTCCTGGGCCTCTGAGTATGGGGGTTCCCAGGCACTGTCCCTGAGGTGCCCAGTGTACAAGTCAGTCCCCATCCCTTACTAATTCCGTGCTGAAACTCTCCGAGTATCTATTTCCTCATCTGTAAAATGGGGCTCCTGGGAGCTGCCCTATCGGTTTGTGTCTTTTCAGAGTGCCCCGGGGCATAGTAAACACTTGGAAAATGTTCGCCTTTGTTCCTAAAAGTTGCCTGACTCCTGCTAACTGTTATTGTCTCACGACCCATTGAAAGTCAGATTTTACATACATTACTGCTCCTCTCTTAAAGCTCTGCTTGATATGTCCTACTGGTTACATGACCTGGATAATTTCCATAAATTAACCTCTTTTACCTTCCATTTCTGTGCTACCCCGCTGTTCCCCTTCTAGAAGGGCCCCATCATCTCTTGGATGCGGCAGACAGCAGTGCCACACTAACTTCGGCCGTGACACTTAGTACTTCCCAAGAACGTTCAGGCATTCATTTGCAGCCCACTCTCCAAACTCATCATTTCGATAGAAAGGCAATACAGCCCCTGATGGATCTTGAATTAGCTGTCGATTTCTCTGCCTGTCACTCAGGGATGCGGAAGGAACCATAGGGCTAATCTTATAAGGCTTTGCCATCACTGTTTTCACGTTCTTTTGTTTCTTTTAGCTCCTGAAGCCTGTTGTTTTTCAGCTTCCTCCATTCTGACACTCCATCCATTGTAAGGCATGCAGGGATTTAGCAAAAGCTTTGTTTGGGGGTGGGGGAGGGGTGAGAGGTGGGGAAGAACCCTAGCATGTTAAAAGTACACACACATTGCAATTGCAGCCCAATTTCATGTGAAAATTAAAATAAGGTGGCTTCAGAATGAAGGGAATGCAATCATGTTGTGCAAGGTCTGATAAAATCTCCCAGCCCCGTTAAGAGGATAGTGATCACCAGGTCGTCAGTATCACTTTATAAGAAGATAGAGCGAGACAACACTTAATTTTCCTTTGTAATATTTTTGATACATCCAAACAATCATTGTATCCAGAAAGATGCAGCATTTGCTATAAATTTGGATTTTCAAAGTACACCCCTTTTTTTTATTGCCTCCTACAGGAACTCCTATGACACATACTCTTTGAACTAATAATTTGAGATCATAAGTTTTCTTAGGCACTGTGCATAGCTGTTCAAAGCATTCATTCATTAAAAGCACGAGCTGAGCTTATCATATGATTTTTAGAAAAGGGGAGACAGGTCAAAACTCTGCCAGTTGGTAGGACTGTTTTCTGTTGGGCATCTTCATCCAGTCTAAAATCTTTCTCTTTGATGTATTTTCTGATCCCAGTGTCTTTATTGATGGAAACACTGGTGCTTTTTATTACAAGAGTATCTCTTTCCTCAAAAAGGATTTCCATTTGAGCATCTTTTCCTCGTTAGCTCTTCCAAGTAATTCTTCCGAATTCACTCACACCCCTTCCAGTCCCGGTCTCCACTGCCAACCTCAATTAACACACAAACTGGGCGGAGGAACACTCAAAGCTCTAGATGGGAAATGTGGAAAATATTTGGAAATGTTCACCGAGCTTTACTTGCAGTCATCACTACTGAATCACATATGCTGTATCAGACATTTTCGCCTAACAGAAAGTACACAAGGAGTTTTGCAGATCTGTCCCCTGGGGTGCCAAAGAATCCAGGCAAGTCAGAGGTGAGACATCAGGAGGACACACGGTCTGGACGGTTGACAAGGTTTCTGACTGCCCTAGAAGCTCAGGTAGCCCCCAAGCGGGCTTTCTGCGCCACACACAGCTGACAACGAACGTCCAGACAATCACGTACTCTCTCCCCTGGTCTTCATGTGACCCATCACCATTGTCCAGACTCCCTTTCCTGTTGAACAAAGCTTCTTAACAGCATCGCCTCCTGTGTCTCTCCAGAGCCCTGGGCACCTCCACATGGCTACCTTATAAATTTTAAGTTCAAACCGAATCATACCGGGGGCCAGAGAAGATAAATGCCAGTTTTTTTTTCATCGTCAAGGTAATGATAACAGATTCACTAGAATTTACATAGCACCAAAGTCGATTTACATGCTTATTTACTCTGTTGTCTTTAAAAAAAAATGGAGTTACCCTAGCAACTGTGATATCACGTGATGTTCCGACCGACCGTAATAGAAACACCTTCTGAAAAGAAAATACACATTTCGCCAGATGCATAAACTGTCATTTATAGAATTTTGATCCATTTTAGAAATGATCGGGTGAGGTTCATGCGGCATTAGGTACTTTTCCCATTAATTACTTGGCTGGCTGCAGAGACGCTACAATGAAAAGAAGACACGGAGGGAGAGGAAGGCATTGGACCCTCTACAGAGCCTGTTGATAGACCTGCGTGCTGTATCTCGTTAGCACATCAGCAGAAAGAGTGCATTACCCAATTCCCTTTTTTGTTACCCTTTTGCATGTGGGTAGAATTTATTATATCATTCAAACTTTGTTCTAATTTTAAGAATGACGGCATGTGTGGCAGGATGGTTCGCTTTGTCTAAAGCGCAGGACTCCAAGGGAGCTACCCCAAAGTGGGAGAAACCAAGAAATGGCCAAGGCTTGGTTGCTGTCAGCCAAGCTGGGGTTCGTTCAAGTTCTACAAATTAATTTGCTTAAGCCCGGGGGAAAACAGAGCCTTTCCCGGGGATCGCACCAGGGCGGCTGTTACTGATCTCCGTTCAGTCTCGCCTGGCCAGTGTGCCCAGAGCCACAAAGGAGAACTTCATCATTTGTGAGGATGTTGGCTGTTTCTCCAACAAGACAGCAGGAGCCACGGGGTAGGGGCATTGCTCTTTGCACCCGCGTACCCCAGCTTGGAGATTGGCGCCTGGGACATGGTCGCTGCTCTGCACACACTGAGTCTAAGCAAAAGAGGATCTGAGTGCATCCTAACAGATCGAGGGAGATAAATAGAAGCTCGATGTCTCTCTTGAAAACAAATAGTATTAGAACGAAAGAGAGGTCTGGAAAGGGGGACTGGGCTCGTAAAAGCAGAACAGGCCTTTGACAAATCCGGAACCCCGAGGAGTGAAGAATGGAGGTCATTGCTTTTGTTTAGAAATTGACAGCTGTCCGGAGACAGCCGGTGTTGCTGACCACAGATGCTGAATTTAACAAAACATGGCTAAAGAAAACAAAACCAAATGAATCAAGTAGGTGGAGAAGGGAGGATGTTAGGAAAGTATGCACATGTGAGTTCATACTGCCTGATCCGACACCTGCTATGGGACACACACTGTGTCTGACCCTCCCTTCCCCCTCCCCCTCTTCAATATTCAGTAAGCCTCCATTAGGACTCCAGAATGGTTTCAGGAACTTCACCCATTCATTTGGTCATTCATGTAATAAACATGGGCTAAGAACTCTGACCCATACTGATGATGCCGCAGTGAGAAGGTGGGCCGTGCTTGCCCTCATGGAGTTCCCCGTCTAAGCGGACAGCAAGCCGATGGCTGCAAATTGTTCACTAAATACCTACCAGGATTAAATTAATTAAACTGACTAGCTGATGTAACGCTTGCTAACGATTAATGAAAATGGCACACCTTTTACCAAAGACTTCCTCTTGCTTTTGGAAATCCGAGGTCCCCCCCTCCCCGTTTTCCCTTTGATAACACATGCCCAGGGTAAAAAGCACCCAAATCCATATGAAGTACCGGGAGAGTTTTCTGTCAGCCTTTGTTCCCAGGTAGTTTGAATAGGAAAGTCTCCGTCTGTCTGTCTCCGTCTCCCTCTTGGAAGACAGAGAGAGCCTATGCGTATTGGATGTGTCGATACCCCAAATTTGGCCATAAACCATTATTTACTGGCATTTAATGAAGTTACCTCATGCCGTTTTTCCTGATTACCTAGCTAAGTTGGAACTTTACCTCCCCCCCTCCCAGCCCCTGGCCCAAGTCAGAAGTGGGCTACTCCCCCCGCACCTTGAACTTGGCATAGGGAATGAGAGGCACACAGCAATGAGTTTCAACCTCATTTTTCAATGGTTCCTCAGAGAACAGTGTGTCCTGGGTTCCTGGCGGCTGAGGAAGATGGCCATTCCCCTGTTGGGGAGACAAAAGTTCAACTAAATCAGGGCACACTCCTGACCCATCCATTTCCACCCTGATAATGTGAAAAAGCTGAAAGGGTACTGTGAGACAGGTTCTTGCCATGTGTGTTTCCCTAGTGGGCATTTCCGGTCTCCCAGGGCCCATGAGTGTCTTGGAAGATTGACTGGAAAAGCAGATGGGTGTGAGGCCTGAGGACTTCCTGGACGTGGCAACCCTCTGCACCCTGGGTCCCGACCACCTGTGATATTTACAGTAACCCACGTGCAGAACAGTCAGAAACCAACCGAGAAGATGCCGCAGACACAACCTGGCATGCACACACACACACGTCCACATAGACGCGGCTCCTTCACGCGTCTCTCACAGAAAAATGACCACACTCAAGCCATCAGCAATTCCTCGGCCACGCCGTGTAAGACACGCACCAGATCAGGGCCTGACCTGCCCGGGACCTGATTTCCTGAAGTTAAAGCCACTGCCTCGTATCTGGAAGTACGGCAAGGGATTATCTGAGCTTCTCTTTTCATCAGGCAGAGGGGTGAAGGTAGGCAGGATGTGTCAATCACTTGAGGGAAATGAAGATGCGACAGAAGGGCCACTCTGAGGACTGCTGCGTGGCTCCCACCCTAGCCTGCTGGCCTTGGGAACATTAGCCTAAGAAAGATACAGGAAGTGCTTGCTGCCAACACAGCTGCTCACTACTCTATCTGGAAGACACGAGACGCCAAGTCCAAATAGTCAGGTGCTGCTCGGTCCCTTTACCTCCTCAACGAGTCAGGACATCTTCAGCTGGTTCCGTTTTGTCTTCTATCGTGCCTTCTATTTCTCTCCTTCTGGCCCTCGGTGGCACCGTGACTTTACAACACAGCACTGTCAAATAAATCCTCTTTCCACTTGTCCCCCCTTCGGTTCACCAAGACCTGTTGTCCCCTACACGGCTGGGGAAGTTTTACAGATTAGATTCCTCTGCCAAAATTTACTGAGCACCTACTGTGTGCCTACCCTGTCCTGTCTCTGAGAACAAAACCAGAACTGGTCCGGGTTCCTGAGATGAATGCATTTGACTTTTTCTGGATCTTAAGGTATCTTCATATTAATGTTTTTCCGAGGTCAATGCCTGGTTTTCTGAACATTTTAAACCTTTAAAAAAACACACACACACTTTTCTTTAAAAATGACAGAAGCAAAACATATGACTTGTAAAAGATTAGAACATATAGACCAAAATAAGAAAATAAATGGTCTTATTCTGAGTCAGAGAGTACCACTATTGTGTGTGTACTTCCAGAACATTCTCTTTATATGTATATTTAAATAAAATGAGATGATAATATACACGCTGTATTACCTAATATTTCCAGTCAACAATATCTGTTTTTCCATTTCAATAATTTTTATCTTTTTAATACCAAGACCATACTCATATTTTTCCGGCTGCACAAAAATGTTGTTCTCTGTTGAATTGATCAAAGTACTGTCCAATCTAGGACCACATGTTGTACCCATTGATTTTGTCTCATAAATTTTTTTTTTTTTTTTAATCCAGCATGGTCCCTTTTCTCAGGACCCAGAATTATAGAACAGATGGAGCCAACTGTCCTGAAGAATGTCTTCCTTCCAAATTTGCCTGGGATTTTCTCATTAGCTTGCTCCTCCACCCCCCATAAAAGTGATATATAAAACCCTCACGGGTTCAAAAGGGACTTGTTTTTACCAGAACACATCAGAGGTATAGACTCTATTGCAATACATCGGAGAGCGCATAATCTGTTTGCCCCAAAATCAGTGATGCCGAAAATAGCACCTGACTGAGCTGATGGCAGTTTGATTGCTCTATGATGCAGGGGCACTTACCCCCTTGCACCTAGAAAGTAATCTCTATGGCTTTACTTTTATACTAAATGCATGTCCAGTTCCCCATCAACCATCCACTTAATGATTTTAACACTAATTAGTAATCCTTTGCCTGATTCAGTCATTTAATTAAGGGTTTTTAAATGATGTATTTCTACATGTATCATCTGAGTACAATCATCTTATTGACCCTCAGCATGTATTCCCTTATTACGGCTCTCATGACTCAGAGTAGAGAATGGTCCAAGTTGAACATTACCATGAATGGTGTCATCCTTAGGACCTGGCACTTGGATGGGTTTCCCAACCACATAAGGAAGACTTTGCTCAGCTCTGCTGTCCACTGTCTTCATGTCCCCTCTTCCCCACAGGGACCATCATTGGTGTCACTTCTTTTTATTACAAGCTCTTATTAACTTTATTCAGATTTTCCTTTGATTCGAACTTGTGGTATGCAATGCCAGCTTAACAATCGAGCTAGCACTGATCGTGTATATCTCTTTCTAATTCCTTCGGTGGTTTCTTGAAATTGGCCATAGCAGAAGTGTCTCCACCATGGAAGTTGGCAAATGATACAGTTTAGGCTTTTTTTTTTTTTTTGAGATCTATGTATTTAACATCTACCAGCCCACTGCTGCTTTAAGCCATTGATTTTTCAAACCTGGCTTAAAATCAGAATTGCCTGAAAAAATCTCCCCTAATACAGACTTCAAAACCCCACTGCAAACATACTGAATCAGAAACTCCAAGCTGGAAACTCTGCAAATCTGTGTCTTTGATAAAACCCTGCAGGAAACTGAGGATTCCAGGACCACCCATCAAGGGGTCAGCTCTAGGAAGAAAACTCAGTGAATGTACTCACCAGTATTCCACTTCTTCCCAGGGGTCCTGGGTTACCATTCTTACCCCCTGTATTGTTTGGGGGCAGGGTGTCAAACCAAGGTAGCCCTGTTGTGGAACAAGCTTTCTTTGCACCTGCCTTTGCTCTGAGCCCTTTTACTCATTTCCAGGTCATTCTGTGTCTAGCATCCACCTGTCCACAACCACAGGGGGAGTATTAACCATCTTCCCTCTCCAGTCACTGGGGGGTGGGGGGTCACCTCTTCACAATCTAAACAAGAGAGACTGCTGCCCCTCTTGGGGGCAGGGTGTGGGCAGGGACGCTAGGGTTTTAAAAGAACATTTTGGGGCCAGACCCAGAGAAGTCCCTTGGGCATAATCTCCCTAATGACACTTTTGCCATTTGTCATGGAGAGCCTAGTAGTTCCCGGGGCCCCTGCCCTTGTGTGTATGTAGCCAAAATGAGTTTTAGGCTGCAGGGGCAGCTGCCTAATCAATTTCCTTGGCCTGAGCCTCTTAGAATCCAATATAGCATAGATTCAGGACAGTGATAATGATTTGACACCCGCCACGCATCTGGGGGCTACACAGCGCCGGCGGAGGAAAAAAAAAATGTCATGCCCAAATGAGGATTGTTGGCCTGTCGTTCTAACACAACACCAAAAAAAAACCACCACAGTATTATGAGAATTCCTGTTCCCTCTGTCGATAGTTTCAAGACGGTTCTTACTACGGAGCAGGTATCGATTGTGTATAGGTTGGGCCCCCCAGTGCCATTTGTCATTTCTGATATAATATCGTGTTACCGTTTAAAGCCGTAATGGGAGAGGTGTCTGTGCTTAAAGCAAAGCGGTGTCTCGAGCTTTGATAAATGGCTAGATGGTCTTTGTTTCTGCAGCAGTGAGCAGTTGGCTGGCTATTTGCTTTACCTTTTATCCAAGAATAACTGTGTGATGGGTTCTGGAAGCGAGCAGTATCATATTGTCAGATGTGGTTCAAGGCGAGCCGGGTGGTCCTCGCAGAACAGCTGCGGGATTTTAGCACCCGACAGGATGTTCGCGGAGGGCCTGTGCAAATCTGAAAGAGCTCGAGCTCCACATGGCTGCCTTTGGTTGAAAAGTTCTCAGCGCTGTTTTTTTAAGGTGAGAGGACAGGAAATGCTGATGGAAAAAGAAGAAAAAAATGTGCTTTGGACAAAAATTGTGTTCCGACGGAGCCTTTCTGAGAAGGAGTGATTTAGGGGGAAGGGGTAGGGGCTCTGGACGAGCATGAAGGGTGACCCGCTTGACCTGACGCCTGCCTCTCAGCCCCAGCCACCCTCAGACTGGGGACCCCCCTCTTGGGGACGGGACCCTTTGTACATCACGAGAGCCCTTGCCAGTGTGGCAGCAAGCACTTCTGGAAGGTTCTCTGTTCCCGTACCTGAAGCTCTTCGTGGGCAGCAGTCGGGGCACTTAATCCATCAGAACAGGCAGTGTGTCAGAACCCACAGTGACGCTTTTGTGCCCACGGTTCCCTTCTCAAAATTCATGAAAACCAAAATGCTCCCGCGATTTTAATGTGATTTGCATGGCGGCGCTGGCTGTCATTTCTCTCTGCCTTCTCCAAGGGGGAGGGAAGGGCCGGTCATGGATCATGGCAGAAAGGGCACAACGGGCACTTTCCCCAGCTCGGAATCTGAAAGGACGTGCAGGGCAGTGCCCGACAGGAAATCGTTGGTTTTCCCTGGGGGACGATCCTCGGTTTTCAGAAAAGTTCTCCAAGTTTTCATTGTTGGGGTGAATACTCCACTAGAGGTACAGGGCGATGCTCGGAAACCTTGTTTTCCAGAGAGACCCTGAGCTTTGATGTCTCTAGGAACAGGGCAGAGTTCTGTGTGACGGGTCCATACTTCCTCAACAGTTTCATTTTTAATTCATGAAAGGCACTTTCTAGGCAAGAGAGAGTGTTTGTAGAATAAACGAGGGGTGTGAGACAGAAAATATAAGTTCACAAGCCTCGTTAGGATTTGGTGCCAATCAACAGAAAAAATAGGCCCCAATATGTATGTAATTAGATACGTGTTTCTAGATCCTTCTCTCACACACACACAATATACAAATACATATTCATAAACATTCATACTCATGAATGCTGTGTATCTTTGAACTGGTTACCTGAACGGAGGAGCTCCGGGTCCTATAAATGCATTAAGATTTTAAAATTACAAGCCTACTGTATGCCAAGCATTTTTGTACATTATTACATTTTATCTTCATAATATCTTTATAAGGAAATAGGATCAGTCCCATTTTTCAGATAACAAAGGTGAGGTTGGAAAGAGTGGATATTATTTGCTCAAAGGCATACAGCTTAGAAGCAGCAGATTCTCAGCCCGTGCCATTTTGAATAGGTTGCACGAGGATTTGCATGTCACTTATTGTACATGGTGGCAATTATGACGAGGTGTGCAAATATAAAGAAAAGAGTTTCCTTCCGGATATTCTAAAATGAAGGGCTTGCCAAGTTCTGGGGCTGAGGGGGGGGGGTTGGAAATAGTCCCATCTTCCTTTTTTTGTTTGTTTGTTTTAATGAGATTCCCAGACCAGAGATTTGAACCTTAGGATTCCTGTTAACATTAAACCAGCAAAGATAAAAGGCTGTAAGAGTCGGATAACATGAATCAAATGGAGGTGAGCGATAGGGAGCGGTGTGGACTCTGGTGAACTCCAAGGCACCTGTCCTAACTGAAGGAGAGAGTGTGTTGCTTAGCTCCCGCTGACTGTGGCCATGCAGGACTCTAGGCTCGGTATTACCAGATCACCTGATAGTTATACTTATTTGTTTGTTCTCAAAGTCCTTTGTACAAACTTTTGACACTTTTCCTTATCTTTATGACTTATAGACATTGGCAACTAATTCACCTCTCTTAAAAAGACCTGCAATTCCCAAAGAACATCTGGGTGAGCAGTGTAAGACCTCGGGGCACCTGTTTCCAACCTCGCTCCTCCTGGTGACCCACCGACTTCTATTCACTCATCCTGCTGGTCCCGTTTCCATTCTGGGGTTTGAAGGGCTGTATTCCTCACCATGAGTTAGTGGAATAAAATAAGCATGAAAAATTCTTCCCCGAAATGGACAGGCTTCACACCGCGGTGGGGAGGGCATCACCCTTCCTCTGCGACTTGGGACAACTTCGCTGGTCCAGATTTGATTGGATTATCTGTGTTTCCTTCATGTTCTAAAGCTCTAGGGCTGTTTTGTATTTTAAAGACGTGGGTATGATAAGAACTGTACCATGTGTTCCCTTCTCGGCAAATGCCTCCTGGGACCAACCTTTCAGAACCCTATAAGACACTAAGTGACCCAGCCTCTGTCAGTCATGGTCATGTCCCCTCCTGCCACCCCTCTCGGATGCATTTCTCTTTAGCAATTTTGGATTGCTTTCTCTTCTTCAAAGAACCCTACCAAGCTTGTTTCCTGCTGTGGGTCTTGGCACTGCCATGTCCACTGCCAGTCCAATTTCCCCTGGAACGACCTTCCATCCAACTTTGCTTCAACCCACTCCTTCTCACCCTTTAGGCCTTAGCTCAGATGTCACCTCCTTCCCCACAGCTGAACTAAAGCAGTATGAGCCCCACCCCAGCAGGTCTCTACCCTGCACTTCACACCGTTTTGTTTTCTGCATATCAGTTGTTAATATCCTGGGATTTCTCAGATATTTCTCCATCGACCTATTTATAGAGCCCGCAGGTATTTCCAAAAGGGTAGATTCTCAAGCCAAACAACTAAGTTCAAATCCCGGCTGTGTTTTCTTTCTGAGCCATTCACTTCATCTCTCCATACCTCAGTTTCCTCATCTGTAAAATGGGACAATTAGGGATAGGAATAACACTAGTACCTCATACGGGTGTGACGGAAGTGAAATGTATTGCGATTGGTGAAGTGCTCAGGACAAGTCTTCACTAAGTGCTTGACACAATGCCTGGCACACGGCAAGCACTCAGGTAGGACCAGTAGATGTCCTCACCGTCATCATCACCATCATCTCCTGCATTGAGAAAATGAGTTCCAGCGAGAATAGACACTACCTTTCTTTCTAAGCTTTGTATCCTCTGGGTGCAGCACAGAGTAATGGCTCAGGAAATATTTATGGAATACACAAATGGTAGAAAGGAAACTTTGAAAAACGAGTACAATGGGATGCATTCATCATTGCATGATTAATTTCTTAAATGTCCGTGTCTCTTTGTGTATCCCTATCTGTGTATATCTTTCCGTATCTCTCTCTCTCTCTTTGCCTCTCTCTCATTAAATTAAAATAAGGATAAGGATAAAGTGCCAGGAGATGCTGGTAAAACAGTTCAGGAGATTGCCCTTGTTCCCTCACAAGTTGATACCTGAAGAACAATGCCCCCCTTGAACCACACAGTACCCCACTAACGACTTACACCAACAGGGTTCATACACGGGGACGTGGCAGTAACAGCGGCAGGACCCTGCCAGGCCTCCTAATGATGCGAGGTGATGTTGTCTCTTGCTCTTGGGCAGAAATGGAAAAGGGAAAAGAAAGCCCCCAGTCGGTGTGCGGAAGGCCACTTTCAACAAAGAAATCCTGCCATTCCAAACTGTCGAGACCTTTAAAAATAAAAGATGTGCTGTATTTCCAGCACTATTCAGTATTCATGAGGCTTCGCGGCTTGTTGTAAGGCAAGATGAAAACAATACTCAGTAGATTTTCATAAGTGACATGTAACTGTAAGATTGATAGATGATGCAGTTTTAATGTATGTGAAGTTCAAAATCAACATAAAAGCTGCCAGCTACCTAAGCACTGGATTCCAAACCCTCCTTTCTTCCAGGGATGACTCCCAGCATCCCCCTAACTCTGCTATCTGTAAAACCAAAAGTGGACAGCACCCTAAGTAGGAGTGAATTTCTACTGAACCTCCAAGGACCAAATGTTCGAATGTTTTCATTTATGTAACAGGTCCTTGAGTATATTTTCCCCTTCCAATTAAAACGATGAATCATGAATGGTTAAATATCACTATTTACTTCTGCTAGTCCATGCCAAGGAAGATGGCTAGTGCTCCTGGGAACATTCAGGGAGCACAGAAGGTGAGCCGTGTTGCTTTTTCTCCTCTAAAAAGCCCTTGCTTTATACTTCATAGCTTGTTGGCTCCTGTGGGTTCGTTATGTATTATAAACACACACACACACACACACACACACAATTATAAGTGATCTAGAAAATGTTACATACTGTATTATATATGTCGTGTATATTATATTATTACCTCTAACTGTACAATATACAGTGAATACAAGGCTTTAGGAATTTTCACGGTCAGGCTCAATTAAGCAGAATCTGTTTCTATCCTCTGGAGAATGCCCAAGAATGGGATGTTATAGAGTTAAACTACACATCTTTTTTGAGCCCTCCTTTCTTTTGTCTTATCACTTGTTGCCTAACATTGATTGAATGTTAGGACCTGTCAAGGGCTGAATGGGAAGTACTGTAAGGAAGTCTGACAGAGACACAAAGAAATGACTCATGCTACAGAGAAATAGGCACGCGATGCCAGTGGGCACACGTGCACATGTGCACATGCAATTGTCTCCATATGGATGAGCCCTCCCTTCTTCCTTTCCTTCTCATTTTAGGGGAGGGGGCTTGGGTTTCCGTTTTGATTGTGCTTTGGGTCCGGTCTAGTTAACTCAAAATGGATACAGTTAGAAAAATAAAATAAGAGTATCACAATAAAAGCCATGATTTTGCGAGGTCTTTCTATGACCCAGGCAATGCTTAAAGGACTGTACGTGCAAAACAACCCTGCAAGGAGATGTTAGTTGCCTCGTTTTACAAATGGGGAAACAGAGGCTCAGAGGGGTTAATCCACTTGTACAAAGCCACACAGCTAATACGTGGTAGGAGGTTGCTTTTCACCATTGATCCTGGGAAGACATCAGCAAGACGCCAAGTGTCAGAGCATTGTGGTGGACCATTTGGGGATCAATGCTGTTCTAAGCCTTGCCTGGTTAGAAAACGTTACTTGTGTGTATCAGGCAAGAAGGCTTCCTAAGGACAGGGACCTCTGCCTGTGTGTTTTATACGGTCAGCTCCGAACACAGGGCCTGGAACAGAGCGGAAGCTTGGTAAATACAGAATGAGAAAGAAAGGGAGAAGCAGGTAAGGAGGCAGATCCCCAGTGGATGTTTGGGAGCTGAGAAATAAATGAGGCTTTTCCAATTTTAAGGTAAGCACAAAAACAAGGACGCGCTGCTGACCAGACTTAAAAAAAAAAAAAAATGAGACAGCCAGTTTATGAGAAGGGACACAGTGAGCAGGGCAGAGAGGAGAAGATGATAGTGCAGGGGGCGGAGTGGGAGGGGGTATTTATCCCCAGGCACCCAGCTCATCACAAGCAAAGCTCGGCTACGAAGACAGCCTGGGTCCCTCTCCCACAGCTTCAGCACAACTCTCCTGATTTTCAGCGTTGGGTGATTTTTCCAGCCTTTCCATCATTTGTCTGGGTCCTGCTGAGAAGGGTGATCTTTCTCAGAGCAGAATAAAGTCTCGTCAGGTTGAGATTGGGTGTAAGCCATAGATGCTAAAATGTCATCCAGTTCGAAGTAAGAATCTTCTAGAATCTTTGCCTGCAAACGGAGATGCTGAGCCAGCTGGCAGACAGGATGGTGAGGACATGCAGTGTTCTTTTATGCATTCAGCTCGTCCATGGAATTGTGCAGAGACCTCAAACCAGGTATTGACCTGTATGCATTGTCTGTACAGAATCATGAAGAATATTCTTACTTGGGGCAAAGGGTTTTAAAAATAGGTTTTTAAAAAGTACCGCTTCTGGTTCCCTGTGGTTCAGAAAAGGATCTCAGATCAACTCCCAGAGATCTGGAGAAAAATGAGACTATGTTCCAGTTTCCTCCTTCTCAGTCTCTTTGTCTTGTCCCCTTTCCCTGGGCTCACCACTCCTCCAGACACATTCCCATTCCAGCTGTGCTGAGATGGCCATGTGTGTCCTCAGTGCCCTCACACTCAGGCGGTGGCTGCTGTCATCCGTGCTTTGTGCCCTTCCCCTGCCCTTCAGCCCACCCCCAGCTACAGTACCCATCATATTTACTACCTCCTCTGTTTGTTGTTTGTTTCCCTCTAAAAGAGGACTGGGGCCAGAGCTGCCTCACTCATCACCATCTTTCCAAATCCAACCATAACGTACCTAAAACACAGCTAATGGCAAATAAATATTTTTAATGGAACGAACTGATAGAGGCACCCACTGTTCCTTTTCCAATGCTCATGGCACAGGAACGGTCCAGAGCCGGAAGGTGCGTAATCAGTATTTGTGAAGGATTGAGGAAGCACATCCCAGACTGCTTCCAACACCCAGGGCAGAAGGTGGGTCTTCCCCTGAACTAAGAGGAAACCCACCTTGAGTTGTCAAAGGCCTGCCTTCCTTCCTGAACCTGAGGAAGGGGCCATCCATATTCCTTGCATCCCGGGAAAAAGACAACAGATAAGCTGGCAGACATCTCCTTCTCCTCCCCGTCAGTGCTCTGACTTCAGAACACAAGTTATATTGCTTGACCTGTTTGTGTCTTCTGGCCACCTCTGATGATTCATTTATCTGATCTGGGTGTTTTCTGATGAAAAATGCAGTCCGTTGGGTTGTATTCAGTTAATTCCCTCCTCATAGTTGCCATTTCCAATGACGGCCTTCCGCGAGTCCAATGGCAGGGTTCTTGACCAGATGCCTTAAGCTCTTTTGTATGCTGTTTTGGTGTTTTTGTTTCGCTTCCTCGGGAGCCTGGCGCTGTTCACGTTGGCAGTCTTCTGCCAGTGGCACTGACCTTCTTGAAAGAGGCTCAAACCCTGATTTGTAATCTCAAAGAACAGCCTCCCAAGAGGTAGGATCTCTCCACCGAGGTGAATACCTCGAGTTGGCTTTTTTTAATTAAGGCTCCGCATTGTAACTAGTCAATGCACATTATTGGGAGAGTGAATGTCAATGCCACTGCTTTTTCTTTCTCTCCTTTATCTTTGTCAGTGATTCAAAGACATGATTTATGGTTAGTCTCCGACTTTCAGCATCATCCATCAAGTCCTGGTTTCACTACAGGGCTCCGCGTTGTAAATCATGCCGAAGGGTTGTCACTCATTCCCCTTAACCCTTTAGGGATGTGTTTCAGGGTCGCTCTTCGAGAAGGAGACTTTCGAAAATGGCAGCCGAGGGGGCCTGCCTGGGCTATTGATGGGGGCCCACCGAGCCAGTGGCGTTAATTGCTTGGCCTACCGCAGGAATCATTACGACCTGGGTAAAGCCTGGGCCCAGCTCCACCCAGGCCAGGCAGGATGAGAAGCTCACGCGGGGGCCGCTCGAGCACCACACAGACTCCTGAACCGGCTCTGCTCTGTTTTGAAATGTCCGTTATGGATGTGAAGTGCTGAGTTTCCCTTCGGAATCAATCATGGCTAGTTCTGATTCTGACCTTGCGAAGATTATAGCATGAGTGCAAAGACCCATTAGCAGCTGCTATTTCGGGCTTTGTAAATTACCAGCCCTCTCCTCCTCCTGCTCTGTTTTTTTCCAAGTCTCTGTCCCTTTTTCACGCTCGGGAAGGTGGGCAGGGATGACAAGGGGGTGGAAAACTGGAAATCGTAAGCAGAGGAGCAAGATTTTTGTAGGACTTTTCCCCTGCTGGCTGGTTTCCGACAATGGCCAAACCCAGTCTCCCCAGCCTCAAGCCTTTGAGACGTGGAACGCTTGAAAGAGGCAAAAATCTGGATAACTGCACGGAGCAAACATGGGGAGGGGGGTGCTCTCCAAGGGAAGTCTGCAGCTAGTAATCGAGAGTCATTAATGAAAAATATATGTTTGGGGATCTACTCACTCAGAGCCCTCAGCCTGCAGATAGCAATTTTATCCCTGAGTTATGCATAGCTCTGTTTTACCCGGGTAAGCTGATGAAAACAACAAATTTATTGGCAGAAGATATATAGGTAAATAAAGTGAAAGGCTGTAAAACATGAACGTTTGTTATCCCCACCGTGCTACCCTCCTCCCTTTTAATATGAACCCTTCCTACATGGTGTTGGGGAGGCTTGGGGCTTGGAAGTTTCCAAACGCAGAGCACAAAATGTGCCCGTTGTCTCTGTTTTTGCAAAAACTTAGGTTTATTTAACCCAAAGGGTTAATGCACCTGAGTTTACAAGGACAGTGACCCTAAAGGGCCCCTTCTTTACCTGCTCTGCTCACTTTCCAGCATACAAAATGGCTAGTCTTATTATTTTATCTTTCTTGGAAAGAGCACAAGGATCTTTTCAAACTTTAAATGACCCAGAAGCTATTAATCCTCCTAACAGCCTTGGAAGGCAGGTAAACTGTTGGCGAACTAGTATTTCACTGGGAAACCCTTCTCTTTCTGCCCACCCCCCTGCTCAGAAATCAGATTTATATGGTATACACAGTGTCTGCAGACCTAACTACAGGTGACTTAGAAACGGGAGGGCTGCAGATTAATGTGCCCATTCAGAATGACGTATTCTATTTTTTTGTGCTCAGAGCAGCGCTGATGGCCTGCTAGTAAGGCATAACAAGGAGGCCAATCTCGTCTCCACCTGCAGCCTATTCCAGAAAGGACTTCTGTTGGATCTGTTGGGAAGTCTGCGACCGCTCTTTGAATTCTGTCAATAAGACGGCTTCTGTTTATGCTACATGGATTTCCTTGTGCCTCTGATCAAAAGCATTTCCAAGGCGCCGACGATAGGAAGAGTTGGTCAGTTCATGGGATTAATAGATAACTTTGAGTCCTTTTCCCTCGCCAGGAACAAGGGGAATTCTCCTTTCTCCATACTACCTGTCCCTGGAATAATTAGAAATTTCTGTAGATCTTACTCAGGACCAGAGGCAGTGATCCCAGAGGCATGGAGAATCTGCTGCTAAAATATGCTTTCAACAAATTAGAATACGCCCCCTAGCGAAGCTCTGGATTAGCAGGTCCCCTCGGTTATAAAGCTAGGAGCCCCAGTGATAGTCAACCCACCTAGACTTCTCACTTGCAGGAAGCTGGCAGTATACGATGGGAAATTCCGGGAAGAAAGGAAAAGAAAATGTCATTAAATTAAAATAGTCCAGCTGCCTGTGTCTGAACCTAGCCCATTGGCATGATACCTGGTTTCAGGATGTCTGGTTTGAAGCATTCAGAATGGCGAATCACCTTTTAAAAGACAGAGAGAAAAGGAATCCTGCGCACCCAACATGTGGGTCAGTGTTTGCTGGTCAAATTCCAGGCGGTTCTAATGGAGTCAACACCGGGGCACAAATCTCTGAGGACGTATATCTGGTGATACATAGTTGCTAGAGCTGCAATGGGGAGGGGGAGGCAAATTTAAAGAAATCGTCCACATTCAGACACCCCAACCCACTGGCTGCGAGCCAGGCATAGAATGTTCAGCTCCTGCTTCCCACCCCCCCACCCCCGCCCATGTCCAGTTTCCCCTGGGACCTTCTTTCTACACAATTCTGAGCTGTGTGTGTCCAAACACAACAGTTACATCCCTTCCTACTACCTTCTCTCTCTGTATCAGTCCCATTTTTCCTGCCCTCAACCCCATCCTTGTTTCCGTTTCTGTTTTGTTAAATAACAGTGTGACTTTGTCTTTGACATTAAACAGTTGTACATACTTTTAGCAGAGTTTGTTTACTCCATCTGTATTTCCAATCAGCGCGGAAGGTTTACCAAAGCGGTTCATTACTGATTTATTTATGATGTATTTAGATAGCAAATATGGAACTGTCAGCAGTTGCTGGCTAAACAGTGTTGACAGACATTAATAACATATGGTATAGCAATGGAATTATGATCTTTAATTTTTTTTTAAATTTTGATTCTCAACATGCAATTTGGGGCTTTGCATTTTCTTAGGTAGTTGGTGCAACAGGAGGCGACTTTTAAAGAAACTGTGGTTTCCTTTTATTTGCAACCTTTGGGGTTTCCTGGTGGTGACATTAACATCTTCTGTGTCTGTTTAGCTGTTCAATTTAATGGAAGACAAATCCTCCCAAAGGTTTAATTTACTCTTGCAAACTGAAATCACTATATTCACATGGTGGGAAATGGCCCTAATTTTCCCAACCTTCAGTTGCCATCAAGCATATAATTTATTTCTCCCCCTTCAATACATTCCTCATTAGAAAACAAAGTTTTTGATATTTAAATGTTACCAAGTTCAAATGGAGGAAGTTGGTCTCCCGTTTCTGCAAAATGCTCTTGTAGGCATGGCTGCTTCTGCCAGGCACCCATTCACACCGGGCCAGAACAGACAAACATCTGAATTTCTGACCTTTAATTGCTGTTGCTTTGAGCTTATATGGTTTTCTCCAGCAGCAATGGTGGGGGAGGTTGTTTGCCTAGGCTCAAAGGAAAAGCTGCTGATACACTGGGGTTGTGATAGAATTCAGCCCATCTGCTTTGAAATAGGTAAGCGCATTTTAGCTGGCCAGTGTCCCAACAGGCAACAGAGTTTCTCTCCAGCCAAGAACTCTTCCATGGCTCTGCAAAAATGATCCCGTTTTCCAGAATTCAATGCTTTCTCTTGAACATGATATGCAAAAGACATTACTGTTCACATACCATAAGCCTAGAAGTTCTCTAGAGCAGTGGATGTCAGTGATGGACACTGCTGAAAGCCAACACCTTCTTCTCAGACAACACAGAAGTATGACCTGTGATTTCAAGGTTCTGGCAACCTGGGAAGCCTATCTTCCCGGACAGGGAGCCCAGTTAAAGACGGGTGATCATTCAGTTTATTACATGATTCTCATGTGCTAAGACGGGGTGCTTGTCTTTGTTTTCTCACATAAGGATGGGAAGCAAGATGGGCTGTAGGATTCATGGATTGAGTACCTCTCATGCTTGTGCGTGAGATGCCCTTCTAGTGCTTACCACACGTTATCACACCGGATCCTCAGAACTCTCCAAGAAATAGGTATGAGGATTACTCCCGTTTTGCAGGTAGAGAAATTAAGGCTCAGAGGGGTAAGTGACATGCCCCGTGTCACACAGTGCTAAGCAAAGGAGCCGTTAGTCAAATCCAGATAGTCTGATTTCCAAGCCAAGTCAATGGGGGATTTGGGTGAAAGCAAAAGGCATGAAGTTTGTATGTCTTCACCTCTCCTGATATTACTATTTTAGAACTGTAGGGAATATTGGAAATTTTCCTGTTCAATTCCCTCATTTGACCTTGGAGATAACTAAGCCCAGAGAAGCCCTAAGACCTTCCCCAGGTGAAATGGTTAGGAGGCAGGAGACTGAACTGGGGCTGGCTTATCCTGACCCTGGATCGAGCTTTGGTGGTCAATGCCATGTCATTTCCTTAATGGCCTCAAAGCCTGAACTTAATTCTACTGGTGGCTGATTTTGAAATCTCTCCAATATGTTGGGCATAGTAATGATATTAGAAGAAAAAGAATCACAGGAGCCACTCTGTCTTGATCCTAATATCTCCACTGCTAGAACTTACAATAAATACTAAGCTGCCATGTCAGATCTCTGTTCAAATCCCACCTCAGACACTCACCAGCTATGTGATTTTAGACACACTCCAGCACCCATCCACGTCTTGTGGTTCTCCCATGCAAATGGCTTAAATGAAAGATTCTATTCAAAGTCACCAATACAGAGCCCAGCACAAAGCTATGATTCATTAAATGTCGGTTTTCAGAATTCTACTCTTCTTTTTTTTTTTTTTTTTATTTGACAGAGAGAGACAGCCAGCGAGAGAGGGAACACAAGCAGGGGGAGTGGGAGAGGAAGAAGCAGGCTCCCAGCAGAAGAGCCTGATGTGGGGCTCGATCCCAGAACGCTGGGATCACGCCCTGAGCCGAAGGCAGACGCTTTAACCGCTGTGCCACCCAGGCGCCCCTTGAATTCTACTCATTTTAAGTGTACAAAGAACCAAAATCAAGATGCATAAATATTGTCTCTTCAGTGCAGACACCTGCAAACATACATACCCCCACCTTCAAAGCCAGATACTATGATCCTCCCTTCAACTCATCCTCCAGACACCAAGTTTCTGACTTCTGGACCAAGATTTAAGGGGTTCATGTTATTAGGTTAGGTCCCCTAGGTAATTTTAAAGTCACCTGAGTCGGCTCTTAATTACATCTGAAAGTCTCCTCCCAGCAGTAGCTAGATAGGAGTTTGGTAGCACACCCGAGAGACGGTGTGTGTAATACCCACCAGGGGCCAGGAGTCTTCGGGCCATCTTCGAATTCACCCCACCATAGCCTCAGTTTCCTAATCCGCCAAATGGGGATGTACAACACCACCTATGGTACAGATGTTTATGAAGATTCGATGTGTATAAATTACCCGCCACAGTGCCTGACATAGCATTCACGTGCAGTAAATCATAGCTATTGGTCCCTGGAAGGGAAAATAAACTTGGACATGGAATAATTAACCAGATGAAGCAGGTTTGGGGCTCCACCCTGGGAAAAATCCTTCAATCAACAGGAGCATTTTATTGAACAGCAAGACAGTTTGCTAGGGAGTGAGTGACAACTGGTAGAAGCTGTAACTGAAGGAAAAGAGCTGTTGCTTCCCGCAGGAACATGAAAGGGAACTTATTCAAAGGATACATGGTCTCTTTGAGAATCAGGCTACAGTCTTGCCTCTTCCCTGTGGCAGCTGTGATATTTGGCAGTGGCCTGTGAGAGCGAGAGCCATGTGGCCCACCCAGGGGTATGTGGCTGTCTGAACAACATGTGCAAAGGCCCTGAGGTGCAAGTTCATCAGGGATTATTATAATTATTATTAATTATTATTGCTTGGATGTAAGAACAATTGTTTCAGATAAGGCAGTTCTTTTCTTTCAGAGATACATGCTAAAATATTTGTGGATGAAATGATGTGAAGCCTGGGGTTTGCTTCAGCTTAATACTGGTGGGGACAGTGATTAGAAGGTTGGATGAAACAAGACTGCCCATGAATTGCTAAACATTAAAACTGGCCGATGGTACAGGGAGGCATATTATTCAGTTGGGTCTCTTTTTGGATATGCTTGAAATTCTCCACTTAAAAAGAAATTTTAGAAGAAAAGAAACTGAGTCAAAAGAAATGGCAAGAGTCAGATTGTAGAGAACCGTGGAGCCTGTTTAAACGACTTTTTTTCTAAGAACAGCAGAAAAACCGTCAGCCGGTTCTGAGCAGAGGCGTAACCCGACCTGATGTGTGTTCTTCAAGGCGCACAACTGCTGGGTCAGCACGGAGGGTAGAGAGCTCCATTCGTTTCCTATCGCTGCTGTGACAAATTACTACAGATTTAGTGGTTTAAAAACGACATAAGCGTATTATGTTACAGTTCTGAGGGCCGGACATCCAAAAACCCGTCTCACTGAGCTAAAATCAAGGTGTTGGCAGTTCTGCATTCCTTCTGGAGGCTCTGAGAGAAAATCTGTTTTCTTGCCATGTTCCACCTTCTAGAGGCTGCCACGTTTCTTGGCACATGGCCCCCTCCTCCGTCTTCAAGTCAGCAAGGGTGTCACTCCAATCCCTGCCTCCAGCTCCGTCTCTGACTGTGGCCCTCCCACCTCCCTCTTAGTCGGCGCGTTGGACGCCTACCCGTTAGTGTCACCCAGATCACCCAGGATCATCTCCTTGTCTCAAAATACTTCATTTAAGCACATCAGCAAAATCCCTTTTGTCGTGTGAGGTCACGTGGTCACGGGTTCTGGGGATTAGGATGTGGGCCTCTCTAAGGGGCCATTATTCTGCCTTTTAAGGCAGGACGGATGGAGCAGGGCACCCCAGGCCAGAGGCTCTTGCAGGCATCCAAGTGGAAAGGGGCTGTGTGGTTTCTTCTTAATCTCTGCACTCTTGATGCTTTGGGCCAGATAATTTTGTTGTTGCTGTGGAGGGCTACACTGTGCATTGTAAAATGTTTAGTGGTCGGGACGCCTGGGCAGCTCGGTCGGTTGGGCAGCCAGCTCTTGGTTTTGGTTCAGGTCATGATCTCATAGGTCATGGGCTCCAGCCCTGCTTCGGGCCCCCTGCTCGGTGGGGAGTCTGCTTGAGACTTTCTCTCTCTCTCCCCCTGCCCCTGCTCTCTCTCTCTAAAAAATTAAATAAATAATTAAATTGCCAAAGGCTCCCAAGTTGAGAACCCCTGGGCTAGGAAATAATGGCAGAGATGGTGAGATGTGACCAGACACTGGCTACATTTCAGTGGCAGACAGGCTAGCCTCGCTCACCTCCCATTGCTAAGTGCTGCCAGTAATGAGAGAAATTTCCTTTGGGGATGTGTTGCTGGTGTAGACAGCGTGGGGGCAGAAAAATGGCTGCAGATGACTGTTGTCCTGTATGTATTTACTCTTCTCCCCCACAAGCTGCTTTGCTGCTCAAGGACAAGGGCAAGTGACCTTTGACCCACCACCTACCCCAGCGACTGGAGCTTTGTAAGATCTCAGTGAATGCTGACTGGTTGTTTTTTTTTTTTAATGTTCAGTTAGCCACTGTATAGTACATCATTAGTTTTTGATGTAGTGTTTAATGATTTGATTTCCTAATTATAGTCTCCCTCCACCTTTGCTTCCCCATTGTGGGAGAAGAACTTAATATCCTGGCCATCACTTTCTGCTCTAAACGGAATTTAAGTCTCCGAGTTAGCTAAGTGCTTTGGAATCCTGTGCCCAAGATGAATGACGCAAACTAAACATGAAGACTTTGCCTGTTGGTGTATGGTTCTCTGGGGTGCGTATAGATACTCATTATTCATAATTTGATCTGCTTCCTTAATCAGCCCTAACATTTACTGAGCACTTACTATATATGGGGCACAATGCTTGCTGCCCGAAGAAATAGAAACTAACATTAAACCTATTTTAGAAAAGAGGATCCGAAGACTGAGGGTGGTTAAGCCACTCAGCCAAATTCCCAGAGCCACGGACAGGGGATGTATTTCAGAACTGTCTGAATTCTAAACCTTTGCTCTTATGTTCTATACCATAGTGCCTGAATTCTAGGTGGCCCAGGGTGCTTTGATCCAATGAAAGGATGTCAACTTTAGCACTAGGTCCTAACAAGACTTAACTGTTTTCTTGATGGCTTTAGGCTTTGAGTTTTGATGTGTGAGATAGCTTCTAATACTCCGACCTTGGGGAAGGAGGGACAGAGGGTGCTTTTTCATTTCAGGAGAGGAATCAGCCACTCCCTCTGTTCGCTCTGCCTTTTTCCCTTAGCGCCAATGGCCATGTACAAAGTCATTACAGATGAATCATACATAGGCAGATCAAGGGACACAATATGAGCTGTTTGGTCTCTTCCATCCTTTTCGATATGAATCATTGTCATGTTCTGAGCTGTAGCTGTCCTTATATAACTTTAGCTGTTCCCTTGGATGAATCCATGGGCACAACTCGCCTTTAAGTGAACTGAGAGAGGACAAGTGAAGTTCATAGGTGCAGGGTAGGGACCTGGGTCTGAGCAGAATCAAATGTGAGTTTCTACTTCTGGAGTTCATTGGTTTGGGCATCTCAAACTCACAGGTCTACAGGGACCAGGTAGGTGTGGCTTAGTAGCCAAGTGGGATGCATTTGAAGGGCTATGAAATGGGCTGGATGCAGGTCGATATTCCAGCACCTTCCCACCCCTATGGGGGCAACTGTGACTCAGCTCCAGAGAAGGGTACTAGGTGGAATGTAGCCCTGTTGCTGCATCCAGGCTTTGTCAAGGGGAACCAGAAAACTGAATTTTTATCTAGAATCTCCTGATTTTTAGATCTTGGCAATTCTTTTGTCTCAACTGCATGCCCTAAACTTAACCCACCTAGTTGCTGAATCCAGTTAATTAATTCTGCTTTGAGGATTAAATCTGAGTCTCCACACCTGCGTTGTCCAATATGGTAGCCACATGTGACTACTGAGTGCTTGAAATTGAGATGTGCCAAAACCATAAAACACACTTTGGATTTCAAAGGCATACTTCAGAAAAACAGAATGTAAAATATCACATTAGTTTTTTATATTTATTACATGCTGATACGATAATATTTGGGATATAAATAAAGGTTAAATGAAATATATTCTCAAAATTAATTTCACCCATTTCTTTTTCACTTTTTAATGTGGCCACCAGAAATGTAAAATTACATACAGAACTCACATTCTATGTCTACTGGACAGCACTGCTTGAGGCCTTTCGTCCCTCTCTGTAGCAGACATAATAATAATCACAGCTACCGGTTACTGGGCATTTACCACGTACCACTGTGTGAAGCCCTTTCTGAGCTTTCTTTTATGTAATCCTCAAAATAATCCTTTGAGCTTATTTGTATTATCACTATTTTATAGAAAATCGAGGCTAGCTAGAAGGTTAAGTAACTTGCTGAGAGTCACACAGCACATGACATATTCAATTCTGGATTTGCCTACAGGTCTTTCAGATAGTAAAACCCAAGCCATTAACCACCATGCTAACTAAATCAAATGCACGCATGCACTCTCGCACACATACACAGGTGTGTGCACGCACACACACGCCCAGAATTTGGACAAATCTAAGGAGCGTTGGTCTCTGGCTTCAGACAGGTGCCTGAGCTTAAAACAGCACAGAGAAAGCCCAAGAAATTATTATTTCTTTCCAACTTGAAACTTGCGGGCAATGCTTCCTGTACCTTCAGAAGGAAGAAAGTATTTCCATACAGGTGTATTTTGCTTTATGCAGAATGTACGTATTCTTCCTACGTTGAGTGTAGACCAAGTATCTGTGATTTGAAGCATATTTGAAATGCACAAGAGGAGTTCCAAATGTTAAGAAACCTATCCTGAGTCCTTGCCACACTGACACGAGAGGATCTCCATCTTTATCCTTATGTACACGTGGCCACCCTGTCGATTTGGCAGGGTTAGACCTTTACCTCCTGGATCTTGTTAGACATGAGACCCAAGTCTGTCTATTCATCCGGACTTGATGCTCGTCCACATTTTTATGCAATAGATTCAAGAGTTGGTTGGGGGGCTGAGGAGGAGACTGAATGGACACCCATTCTGCTCTGTCCCAATGCCTTCATCTGCTTCCAAAAATATTCAGTACCAGTTGTAGTGTGGATCAGTGTGAGCTTTGGGTTCAGAGAGTCCTGGCCACATATCCTGATGGCATCACTTCGGAGCTGTGACCCAGGTCAAGGCATTTAAATTCTCCAAGGCTCAGTTTCCTCGTGTGAAAAATAGAGGCAGTTAACGGTGAGCACATTCGATTTTGTGGGAGTAAAAGAGATCAGGTCTAAAGGCACTCAGCATAGACATGGGCACAGAGCAGGTCCCCAAATACAATACTTTTTGTTACTAAATGACGATGATGATTGCGATGAGGGTCCTTTCCTTCTCAGCCTTTGCCTTTGCTTTCCTGACCCTAATACTCAGGACTAAACTTTACCCAAGAGTTAAGACAAATAGAGAGGGGAAAATATCTCATCTACGAGCCCCCAAGGTCATGGGTATTCGGATGAAACACTTATCTCTTCAAGGCTTTGCAGCTGGGTCTTTTGTCTCCCAGCTTTTGCGAACAGTTTGTGTGAGCGTGCAAACATTTGAAGAGTATCAAGCCCTCCTCGGGGGGTGGCAGTGGCAAGAAGGCTCATCCATTTTTCTACCTTTCACCCTGTCAGTGCACGAGACCTTGGGATTTTTATAATCCAAATTGATACTCTGTAGGAAATCTCCTCCATTCCAGCTCCCTGCACGGGAAAGATTCATTTTCTTGTGGGCACTTCTCCAGCCCAGGGTGGATAACAGTGACAGGGAGGTGAATTCCTAACCTTGCCTTGACAAGGTTCGGGTCTTGCTAATTTGAATCGCTCCCATTTTGCTCCCATCCACCTGGTGCTGTTTGATTTATCTGCTCTTGTTTGTGGATTCACTGATCACTTTCTTATTACTCTTCCACCGCCATCCATTTCAGTTTGTGGCGCCTTTCGGGTGATTTCTTACGCCACCCCTTCCCACCTGCTCCAACCTGACAAATTATCGACTCAAACTGTTGCTCCTGACCTGGCATGGTCTCTTTCCAGGGATATAAATGATGCAGTTCAGAGGGATAATGATGCCCTAATAAACATACAGTTGTTCCTCTTTCAGCCTGCCCTGTTTGAAATTCAAGCACGCCACCAAGGCTCACTAGCTAAGGCAGTGAGAAAGAAGAGAGAAAAATTGGACAGAAGTGGGAATGGCTGGCAAATCCATGCACACCAATAATTAGTAAGAGCACTCACAGACTGCAGTCCTTTTGGGGGTCCAGCGTCTTATTTTGTTGTCATTAAAAAGTGGGAGGGACTGCCAGGTCCCTTCTCCAACTAGGTATGTTTTAAAGTCCTGAAGTTTGGTGGCGAGGAGCTGCGGTTGAGGTCCCAGAAGGCTGTGATCAGTAGAAGTGAGATGCCCATGACTGCCCACCTCCCCCCATCAGGGTGCTCACTTGGGGGGCCGGTTTGGACTCCCATATTTGCCCACTGACGTGTATTTGGATGTCAGCACCCTAAACCCCACTTTCATGACTTCAACTTAGAAATTTTTCCAGATCCTAGATCCTAGGCTGTAGCTCTTCAAATCGGTTTAGTATACTTTACTGGAGGATCAAGTCAAAAAAGCCAACAAAACAACACGGATGTATATAGCGCTGACCTTTGCAAGATATGCTTTGGTGTGAATTCTACCACCAATTTCCCCGTTAGCTAACAGTGCATGGCATTAGCCCTAAGATCAATTCCTTTGGAAAATGTAAAGGCTTAGTTTAATTAATTAAAACAACAACAAGATGTAGACCGCCCTAATATGAAAGTTGAAGGCATCGTAAGGCCTTTTCTCTTCACAGACCCACCAGGGGTGCTAATGAACCAGCGGGGTTTCACTCCATCTGGCTGTCATCTTTTGCTCAGACTTTCTCTGCCTTTGGAAGGGACAGAAGTGGAGGAGATGGGACCTCACAGACTCGCTTCTCTGTGCCAGACATTCAGCCATGTTTCTCATTTAATCCTCAGGTCAACTCTTTGAAGTGGGAATGATTCATGTGGATTTGCAAATGAGGAAGCTGAGACTTAGGGAAATAAAGAATTCAAGTGTTGGAACTTGGATCAAACCCTCCGAGAACATGTTGTCCCACCACGTCACTTGGTAATGACACCCAACATTTATTGCATGCTTACCAGGGGCTATGCCATCTGTGTGCTGAGCCATGCCTACCAACATGATAGGGTTGTGGTCATTTTCAACAACCTATAGGGTTGGTATTGCTGTTATCCCTGTTTTATAGACAAGGAGATGAGCTCAGAACAGTTAGCCAACTCCCCAAAGGTCACACAGCTAGAGAGGGGCAAGTTCTAGAGCCTCCTTCCCCACCCCCTTAACCACGAACTGTACCACCTAGTTGTTTGGTTCATTTCCATAGTGCAGCAAGCGCAGTAGGTGACATGGAGGGGCTTCTAGCATCTCAGGGACCCTTTTGCTGCTTTGGAGCTGGTCCAAGAGAGCCTCCAGATTTCTAACTATGTACCGCCTTCCCTCTCCCCAAGAGCATCACCCCCACGGGGACACATCTGTCACTTGTTTAACCTACCCATTCTGGCTTGGCATGCAATCCACTTCTCTGAGCGGAGAAAAAGACATTTAAAGAACAACAATGATATGGTGATGATGTTACTTAAGCACATCTAACACACGCACGGGATTGAAGCCCCAGTTTTACCCTCAGTGGAACCTGAGTGCAGTACAGAAGGGTTCATGGGCTGGCTGGCAGCCTCACAGCTCTGTCTGGGGCTACGAGTCCTTGGAACCCGTTTAAATGTTCACCCTTAGGGATGTGGTTCAAGAACTTGAGAGACGTCAGTACTATCTAGCCACAAAAAGTACGAATGGGTAGCACTGTGTCGTGGGGGTTTAAGAAAGGTACACGGAAAGCCCTCCATCAGTATTTCTACAAAAGTAGTCGTTTTCTTTTTTCTTTTTTAAATATTTTATTTATTTATTCGACAGAGATAGAGACAGCCAGCGAGAGAGGGAACACAAGCAGGGGGAGTGGGAGAGGAAGAAGCAGGCTCATAGCGGAGGAGCCCGATGTGGGGCTCGATCCCATAATGCCGGGATCACGCCCTGAGCCGAAGGCAGACGCTGAACCGCTGTGCCACCCAGGCGCCCCGAGTAGTAGTTTTCATACCTGGTATTTATTAAATGATTTTCTCTGTGCGCCAGTCTCTTCTAAGCACATTATTTGATCTGAGTCATGCAGTCCTCATGATAACGGTGGGGGCGGTGGGGGGGGATTACTATTATGTCCCATTTGTATATAAGGAAACTGGCCCTGAAATTTTAGGGAACTTGCCTGAGGTCACTAAACGGTTACCTAAGATCTCCATTTAAAATCAAACCTCCGATGAAAAATAAAACCTCTTTCTCTCTCTCTCTTTTTTTAATGAAACAAAGCAAAGTAAAACAGGAACTCCATAGACGCCCCCACCCAGAGCCCCTGGCTCCATTAGGCAAAGTAGGCCTGGGGCCCCCAAAACTTTTAGACTCCTGTAAAAATATTTGGATTTCTTTTTAAATCAAAGGGAAAAGAATGAACTTTTAAGGTGGAAGAAAATGTTTTATTTTTTTCTCACATCAGCAAAAAAAAAATGGAAATTTTAGCCCCCCGACTAAAAAATGATTAAATTTTGCTTAAAGGAGAAAAAATTCAGATGTTGAAGCATTGCAAGTAATATTCAGAATAATTTTTGATATCAATATTATTATGGTGGGAAGGATCCGCTAAGGCAGAAGCACTTAGGATCCCACAAAAGCCTTACACCCTCCCTAAAACCCCCAGCACTGCCCATCTTACTTTAATATGAGCTAGCAAGTTCAAAGTCATTCTTGACTCTCACAGCCGTCCAGAAGGGCCTGTTTGCAGGAGGACTGGGCGTCCACACAACACGGTCCCCATCCACTTAAGTGCCGTCACCCTGGAACCCTCTGTGTGACGGGGCACGTGGAATATAGAAATGTAAGAGAAATGGCTTTGTAATAATTTAAAGTGTTATGTGAGCAGTGACAAAATACCGGCAGACACTTGAGCTGCCTTTTTAGGGGACAAAATGTTCGGAGAAACCTTATTCTTGTCTCTTGGCTGCTTTAATGATGACGCTGGTTTGGGGTAGACATCTGTGATGAAGAGCCGTGGCAGAGGATATCAACAGATCCTTGCGGGGAGAATTCTTTCTTATAGTTCTCCCCAGAACAAGGGGTAATTTTCATGTGAAGGTGTGATGGGCATTCGTCCATGAATTTTTAACTCCAAGTGGAAATGCTAATTCACAGGACATATAACAGAGGGATATAATTTATATAATAAGACTGTTTCTGTGTCAAAGGGCAGGAAAAACCAACTCAAATTGGCATCAACAGAGATGTGTTGGGGCCTTTTAACCACATAGTGTGGTAGTAGCACTGGCTTCAGGTATGGCTGGATTCAGGAGACAAACAGCTTTCCTCAGTACTGGCTTCGTTCTCAACTCAGAGTTGTCCCACAGACTCAGAGCCAGCAGAAAAGGGACTGCTTCCCACCCCACCCCCGAATGCAATGAAATTCCACAAGTCTTATTTTTCAGAATTGGGTCAGAAAGAAACCCCTGTCTGGACCACTCACTGTGGCCAGGAGGATGGAGTGCTCCACGGAGCCGGATTGGGGCCCGCGCTCTGCAGGTGGCTAGGGGTGAGTTAGCTTCCCCTGAATCACGAGGACTGACGGTCGGGGTGGGGTGGGCTCTACTCCAAAAGAAAATCCAAACCAAGACATTGTCAATCACAAAAAGGGCAGTGGGCCCTGGAAAAAAATTTAAAAGATGCCCTAGTGTAAGATGTGATTGATGGTATGGAGGATAACACTTCTGTGTCCATTTAGTTCTAGAGCTTTGGATTCTACTGCAAATAGCCAAAAAAAAACCACCCAAAACAAAACCAAAAACTTCCAAATAAATATTCTTTTTGTTGTTGTTGTTGTTTTTAAACCATCGTGCTTTTGCTTTTTTTTTCCTTCCAAATTTTTATCTAAATTCAAGTCAGCATTCAAATACATTTTCAAATGGCTAGAAGTTTAGCCATCAGAGAATCCTGGCTGAAAGCTTTTTACCATGGCCTTGCTCATGCCTTGAAATTTATGCAGAATTGTACCTCTTGGCTTTCTCTGAAGAAATGTGACAGTTGAGCATCTGGGTGAGTCCTTGAAGAAGGCTGGTCCCTGAATTCCTCCTCTCGCTGTATGTGGACATGTGATTGCAACTAGAGTAAACTCGGGCACCCAGCGGTTGTCTGTGCCTGAACTCAGCTGATGGCAGGGCTGCTCACATCCACAGCCACAAGTGTTTACATTTTAATTAACCAGTCAGGAAGAAAAAACTGAGCTCCAAACCCTGAGTTAAACCTGCCGCTAGGTTTCGTACACAGCCGGATACATTTGATGGAGAAATATTTCCTGTAGAAATGGCCTTCATTTCTTTTGATAACACCATTATTTGGGGATACCATTAAACATTTCATCAACAAACTAATTGGACTTTTTTGCAATTTCATGTCAATGAACACTGATAAACCAACCTGAAGGAGTTGTACTTCACACTTCAGATTTGGAAAGAACCCAAAGAAAAGAAGTAAAGGGAAACTGCTCTTGTCTGGACTTGTAACGGGTGATACCCAAGAGTTAAGTCCGGCCTGGCTTCATCATATCCTATGGCTCCCATGTCTGGAAAGAGAATTTAACTCAACAAATATTCCCAAATGCCTAGTAAAGGCAGGCCGTGTGCTAAGCTGGACCTTCTGGTAGGTGCTTTGGGGAGTTGTGTACACAGATGAGCCACGGATCTTGGCCTCGTGCTGTTTCCAATCTAGTAGACCCAAAAGTTGCATGATTTTTACTTTACTTGCAAAGTAGAATACGGTAAGCAGCCCCAAACAAATGAAATTAGCCAAATTGATGTAATTAAGTGCTTATTTAGTTACTTATGACTATGTAATGGGCTTGGCTCAAAGTACTGAGGAAATAGCCATGAGCAAAACTCTCAGGATCCCTGTCTTGTGGGGGTTACTCGTTCTAGTGGGGACACAGTGCGCAATTGAACAAATGAATGATAAGCTAGATCAGATTACTAAATGTCGTGCAAGAGCAGCAAGTGAAGCAAGGGCATAGTTGGGGAGGAAGGGGAGTGCACTTGCATAAAGAATGTTCAAGGGAGGGGCGCCTGGGTGGCTCAGTTGGTTAAGCATCCAACTCTCTCAATTTCGGCTCGGGTCACAACCTCAGGGTCCTGGGATCGGAGCCCTGCCTCAGGCTCTACGCTCAGCGGGAGTCTGCTTGAGATTCTCTCGCTCCTTCCGCTCTGCCCGCACCCCCTGTTCCCACACACGTTCACTTGTGCTTTCTTGCTCTTTCAAAAAAAAAAAAAAATTCGGGAGAGGTCACTAAGAAGCCAGCATTTGAACAGAGAAAGGAATGAATCCAGGGAGAATACTTAAAGGGCTTTGCCCCTCTGCCCTGGTGCTTAGTAAACACTCAATAAACGCTATTGTGATTATTATCACTGTTATAATAAGGAGCCCTGAATCTGAGGGGAGAGTGTAATTGCAATTAGCCTGATTAAAGAAAGCTTTGTGGAGGCGGTGGCATTTGAATGAGAAAAGCATCCAAGTAAGACCGAGAGACAGCTACAAGCAGACCCCTTGGCGTGTATCCTTCTGCAGAAATGTGGTTCGTATTTGTGTTTTGTTTTAGCTTATCTCATCAGAACCGAACTGGGCTACCACGGACAAAATGACGAAATCTAGCAGCAGTGAGCCCGCATCCCCACTTGGCCAGCATTTGTCTGGGCTGCTCCCCCTGAGCCCCCTTCGTCCCATAACTTCGATACCAGTTTTCAGTATTTCAGCCTGTTGTCCTAGTTGACAGACCCAAACTGCATCATTTTTGATAGTTACGTGCCATATTCAGAAGACTCTCACCACCCCCTGCCCCAGCTAAGCCATTCCAGGACATCTTGCTGCTGTTTTCTCATTCTCCTCTCCTGGTTTACAAGAGAGCTGGAGCAGTGTTTATTAGACAATTGCTTCCCAGAGCTGCTTCGGCTCTGGTCTACAACCAGATTTCCGTAATGAGAGCTTCCTAAGTATGTTTTCCTCAGGAGGGGAGGAGTGGGGAAGAGAATGGATTAGAAATACAAGAAAGTGGTGTCATAGGAATGGGAAAGCAGGTGTTCCAGGGGGTCCTAGACCTAAAGCCCAGTCTTAGCCCTGGGGCTGACACATCCTTTTGTAGCCGGATTGGAGTCCCCGCCGTCCCCTCCCCTTCCCGCAGTACCAGATGCCTGCCTCTGAGGTGGGACCCTTCATCTCCCACAATTCTTTATTGTAACCAAGGCCTGCTTCTCCAGTCAAGTTCTCAGAGAATCAAACCTAAAAATCAGATTAGCTCTGGTCTCTGACCTTCTTATACCCAGAATAGCATCTGAGACCAATGAGTGGAAGACACTTGTATTTCAGGGTCATATGAAATAAATATCAAGGTAATGTCACTGCCACCTGTCTGGCCTTGCAGACACACGTCCTGTTATGTCCCTCAGCCCTTCTTACCAGCCTGCTATTGCTGGCTCCTCAACTTTTCAGTTCCTGATGGGGGAATGAGACAAAGGTCAGAAGTGCCTCCAACCAGGGGTACAGATGGGCTGGGGGGGTGGGGAGTGGCAGCGGGCCCCTGGCAAGGAGGGGAGGGTGCAGAAGTAGAAGGAAAGGTAGGCCAGGGCCAGATTACAGAGGCCATGCATGCCTAGCTGGAAAATGTCATTTTATGGCAGACGCAATCAGGACAATAAATGGTTCTCAGGCATAGGTGTGCTCACCCAGCTCTCACTGGCCACCAACATTTTTCTGGTGTCAACATCATCCCCGAAAATCCTGTTAAAAGCAACTCACACTGTGCTAATTCCTCCTCTCTGGTGTTTACACCATTCAAAGGTGTGTGCCGTTCCAGCTTGTCACTCCTGGGTTTGTCACCCGCAGAAGACAGCTCGGACGTGGGGGGCTGCTTTAATCTTTCCCTATAAATCAATCCCTTCTCCCCTTAATCATCTAGCTTGCTCTTCTCTGAACTTGCTCCAATTTGTCTTACATCTTGCTGGGACCGGGGTTGTCTAAAAGTGAACACACTGTTCAGATGCCGTGAGTTCTCCTCACAGACTCTCTCCACCGCCCAGAGAATTCTGCGCAGGGCTCTGGCAGCGAGCAGAGCCAAAAATGGCCCGTCTCCAGTTTCCAAAGGGGCCATTTCTTTCTGTTCCAGAGCAGCCCGTTTGTTATTTTTAGTGTCTGATTGTCAGGCTGCAGCCTTAGAAAGTTTGTGGTCACTATTACATATTCCAGAAAGTCACATTGCCGGCGATGTGCGGCTGTATCGATAGACGAGTAATTGCTCACTGTCATGTCCACTCTGCAAAGCTGTGTCTTCCCAAGTTGGGAAAGGCAGAATGTGCGAGAGCTCTTACCTGCCCAGCGGCCTTACCTGTCTGCACCCCTCGGGATGGGTCCACCTGCAACCTTTTGTACCAGCGCCATCTGCTGTCTGGACGCCCCGCAGACTAGCAGCTCTGGGACCCGGAGAGCCCCCGGCTCTGGGCGAATGGGATACAGTCATTCCCATTTCAAAGACCAGATAACTGAGCCCAAGAGAAGTGAATATGTGGCTCGTAGTCAGTAGGGGTTTATGGATGGACAAGAATAGCAATAATTAGAATAACAACCCAAGTGGACGTTTTGCATAGAGCCTAGATTCCCGAGGCCAAGGATGACATATTTGCATGGCAGACAGGTAATAATGGCAGGGAGCAGAGAGCTGGGTGTAATTGAGGGAGTGGGTGGGAGCCGTGGCCCAGTCCTCCTGCTCAGTCGAGAGAGGACAGCAGTGGTATAGCTCTAGCAGACCACAAGGCAGGGCCAGTAAGGTCAGAACTCGGTGCTCAGGAGACAGACCACACCTAGACCTAAATGTGAAATGTTCCCATTTCAAAATGATGCCTTGGCCAAATAAAATACATTTGAAGGCGGCACCCGGCCCACAGCCCCCAGTCTCGTAACCCCCCATTTTTCGTGGAGCTGCCCTAGTCACCAGGTTTCACAAAGTCCTGGAATACGGCTGCTGTTTTATCCTCACAACAACTGGCGCCAAGGGAAGGTATGCGAATTGGATAAATGTTGGAAAGAAGACTCAGACTGGCGCTCCTATCACAGGTGGTTCTCTCCGCCCAGCAACACAGCCTTGTATTTTCCTTTGGGAGAAACTTCTCCTTTGCAAGAGTAGGAGAGCCGAGGCTCCAATGAGGGATGGGCTCGTGGCGGGTTGTGCAAAGGCAGCTGCCTTGAGTCTGGCTCTTTCCAGGCGCAGTGCTGTCTTTCACTCTGGCTAAGTTTGTTTTCTAAAGACTCCATCTATAGGCTGAGGGCCTCCGACTGTGATTTAGCACGTTTGCTTTGAGTAGCTTTCAAGTAACAGGGCTGGGTGTGTGCTTGCCCATCCACAGGGCCTCAGGGGCACCCATTATGATTCATATGGAGAGATGGAAGCACTGAGATGCGTTAAGCAAGATCGCACTGCAGAGCAGTTGGCACGGGGCAACTGACTTTGGGCTGCAGACAGATTTTGTTTGGCCCGCGCAAAATACTCAACAAGAACAACAGCGGCAGTAATAATAACAATAATAAAGTAAAGGGTATTGCCAAAATTTAATGATCAGGAGATTCTCCATAAAAATCCAAATTGCCATATTGCTTTTGCAAAATCTAGAACTCTGCGACACTGGTTCTTTGGGCATGGCAAGGTGGGCTGGGGCTGGGTTGTAGCCATCCTCTTCCGGGGGGGGGCAGGGCACTCAGCAGGTCTTCCCAGGGCCCACCTATTTCTGTTGTCTCCCGGAGGCCGTATATCAGAAGCTATTTATCGTGTTTTTGTCATTCTTTTCATAAAGAAATGAGATGTGTCCTGTGGTGGTGTCTCATAAAAGTGAGAAAACAGGCTGAGAGTTTTCAAGGAAAATGGGAGCAGGCATCTTTCTTTACAGAGGTGAAGAACATTCTCCCATATTTTTTAAAGGATGTAGTGTTGCTTTTCTGGTCCCTGTTCAGTATCTGTTTGCCACCGCACTTTGGACACCATCTCATAGAGTCTAATGTAGCTTAGTCCAGTATTATGGTCTACCCTGTGTAACCTTAATCAGTCCCATATCAGGGCTCAGCTGATTCAAAACAAGGCTGGCCAAAATGAGGGCTACAGCTTGCAGAGCCCCCAGCTCCATGGTGGGTGCCATTGCCAACAGGGAAACTTTGTCATGGTGAAAGAGGCTTTTACTGTGTTTTTCCCTTCAAGGCCCTTTCACAGTATTTCCATGGGATGCCAATTCCTCTTCTCTCCATTGGCCCAAGACTTCAGGTAAACCCAATGTCTATTTGATACGCAGTGAGTTCCCCTATAAGATGGGTGTCCTCAACCATCTTTTTTCTATGTCCCTCCCTCAGGCTTTTTAAACATGAGAACAGTCTTGAGCAGTTTAGCCAGCAATGAGAAATAAAATTTGTGAAGCTTGACATCCCCCAACAGAAAGCAAGTGTTGTTTTTGCTGTTTTCTCCTGCAGTTGAGAAGGGCTGACAATGAAATGTGTGTTCCCATTTCTGCATCATTTTGTATTAGATTTGTAACTGAACCACAGTAAGCACTATTACTCCCCACTGTATTGATCAGGTCATTGTTACTCATCTTTGAATTGACAAAGTTTGGGAGATGTTATGGGCTGACCAATTGTGTCCTTTGCCTTTACTTGGAGAGACTAGAATCCTAGATGCTGAGTCCTTAAGAAAACCTATGAATTATCTGGTCCTTGGGTTATAAACTCAAGGGCTTCTCAGCACAGGTAACTTATGTGGGTGAAGCAAGACTAGTAAGGAACTCATAATGATCAAAGAAAGTACCTCCACTCAGCCCCACCGGTTATACACATGGAAGAACCAGGGTTCAGTGTCACCAGATCTTCAAATCATTTTTAAAAGGCCAAAAATCTGAATTTCTGGGGTCAAATCTTCTGGTTTCACAAGGGCAATAACTAATTTGTGTTTTGTTTTTAAATACTCTGGACCAAACTAAATAAGTATGTGTACAGGATTTGGCCCAAAGTTACCATTTAGATACCTCTGATCTGTTTCTAACTCTTCATTTTTGAAGATGGAAGCTGGGGCTCTTTTAAGTGACATTCAAGACAGGGAAAGAGAGCTGGCATTCACACTCACTCCAGCTGGAGAGCTAAGGTGACGCTTGACTATGAAATACAACAAGAAAACTGTTACCCTCTCAAATGAAGAGCAGTGGGGTCTCTCAGAGGCTACCTCACTGTGACAAGTATTCTCCATAGAAACTCCTCCTTACCCCATAGTCAGAATAACCTATCACAGCTAATTGTCCAGGAAGGAACAGATTTTAAGCTCTTTCCATTTTTCGTAGAAGGAAAATCTTTTCCCATAAGGATACTTAGAGAGAAAAACTAGTAGGAGTCAGTAAATATTTTTTAGCGTGAACAAAATGGGAATGAGTTCAGAACACACACACCCACACTTGTATACACACCCACACATGCTTGAAGATGGTGATTTTAGACCTTGAGCACCCCCTTTGGAAGAATTCATTCCACATCTCTTAAAAGTTCTCCGTTGATGAAAAATTCCTCTATAGGATTATTGTTTCAGGGCCACTTGGGGTTTTTTTTCCTCCTATGTCAGGAGTTGGCAAATTATATAGCTCATGGGTCACCTGTTTTCATAAATAAATTGGAACAGACACGCCCCTTCATTTACATATCACCTATGGCTCCTTTGGTGCTGCCACAGCAGAGTTGAGTAGTTTCAACAGAAATGGCACGACCCCCAAAGTCTAAAATATTTACAAACTCGTTCTTTATAGAAAAAATTTGCTGACCTCTGCCAGAGATTATGGATCAGTCATGCACCCGACGCATTGTAGGGCGCAATTGTGTGTGAAGGACTAGGAACACGATATTGGGTCGCAGGAATCAAAAACTCAAGTGACTAGAGAGGGAAATTAAATACTTTAACGGTGTTAGACTGGAATGCCTTTTGTGCATCTCAAGGTGACAGCCTCTGCTCAGAGCTAGGGTTTGTCCTCTAGCAGGACTGCAGGCCCACTCTTGCCAAATCCTCTGACTTTTTAGGAACATCCATAAATCTGGATTTTCATGCAAACTTTTCCATTTTTTAAGTGTTGGCAAAAAAATCTTTTTAAAAAAGAAAACACCATGTTACCCTGTAGGTAACTACAGGGGCAACCTATTAGTGATATCTATTGTGGTCAGGAGAGGATAAGCGTATCTTTCTTGTTCCTGAGCAGGATCCAGAAAAATGGATTGATGACGAACTGAGATTTTGTGACAGAGTAGTAATAAGAAGGAATCTGATGGCCAAGGGCTCATTGCCAGATCTGTTTTAAATGCCAGCACCTTCTTTCTTTGCCTTCAAACAACACAAAACACTTAAATCACCGTAGTAAACACAGATAGAAAGAGACAGAAAGGTTAAAAGTATACTCATAATCTCCTGCTTTTTTTCCCCTCCTAAACGTGTTTGAGAGCAATATTGTTTCGTAAAAACAATATGACCCCATTTCTAAAGCAATATTCATGCTAAGCTAGTCAGCTGTTAAATATACCCAGCAGTTTGCATTATGATGAAGCTAAGCCAGAATTTCAATTATTTTCTGGACACATTTAAAATTATAATACTTTACCGGGTTAGTGTTATAGTTCATCCAAATTACTCACAAACTATCATATCAATCTCTTGCAACTGCTAACGCCTTACAGATCCGTGAAGTCAGGCGAAATAAGAGACTGGCCAGGGTAACGACCTTCATGCCGATGTTGTGTTTTAAGGGGTACGTGTCTCTAAGAGTGTGGATGGCTAATGGTCAAAAGCTAGCTTTTGCTGCCCGTGATATTTAGGCTAAAAGAATTAAGAAGGAGCTACAGACCACACTTTTTCCAATTTCCAGGAACATACCTGGCTTTGTGCAAGTATTTCCAGCAGTCCACTCCACCCCACCTCCCCACAAATTCTACCTCTTTTGCCAAATGACTCTTTAGAAGTCAGTCCCCAGGTACCCAAAGTTGTCATTGCTATTTTTTTTTCCCTTCTCTATGACACTTCTTCTAGCAAACCCTGAAAACTCAACATCCTGGCATCTTCCCGGACACTCAGCTTTCAATGATGCACCTTGTTCCAGACCAGTGGTGCAAACTAAATTCATCAAGAGCAGGTCCTGTTAATCAGCAAGTATTTATGAATATTACCACCAGCGGTTGCTTTGAATGTGCCTTTTTCTAAAGAAGACATGCTGCTCGGAGTCCTTCATAATCAACAGGACCTTTTCACGTCCTTCGTGAAGTCCACAAGACCCCATGCTAAATGCATCTGAGTTAATTAATGACTGTGTGTCCAAAGCCTCTATCACTTGGGCCTGTGTTTGGAGGGACACAGTGTCACTTAAAAGTAGGAACCTTGGGAGTAGGCTCCCTTGGGCTCACTCTGAATGCTATCTGGTGATGCAATGAGATTTGCCAAATGGCCAGAATCAGCAAGGGTGCCTGGAGGGCTATTATCAGACTCAGCCACATGCAAACTTCCACAACAAGGTGAGATCCCAATAAGTAAATCCATTAGAAGGCTGTTTAAAAAGATTTCTTACTGTTTCAGGTCATCATTGCATTGACAAAATGAAATACAGGAAAAGAAGAAATGTAGTTACTTCTATTTAATGTTTTACACATACCATCTAGAAGAGTTGCACTGTCCATCAGAGAAGCCATTAGCCACCGGTCGCTATATACATGTGAATTTGAATCCATTAAAGTGAAATAAGATGGAACATTCCTTTCTTCCTTCGAACAAGCCACATTTGAAGTGCTCAGTAGCTGCACGAGCCTGGTGGCTGCCATATTGGACAGTTCAAAAGCTAATACTGCTATCATTGCAGAAAGTTCTATGAAACAGCCTTGATCTATTTTTCTTAGTCAAAAATGTCTTTAAGTTTGCGTTCTCTCTCTCTCTCTGTTTGTCTAGCAGGTATTATTACAGCTCGTGGCAGGGTTTCCTAAGGTTTGTCATAAGTACCCCTGGTGGCACTCAAGATCATTTTAAGATGAATGAGGGTTTTTTGTATGTGTTTTTTTTACTTCTAAAAGTTATATAGTTATTTCAGGGTGAATTTAAAAAACATATATGACAAGAATTATGCTTCGTGGAAAAGGCTGATCTCAAAAGCTTACATCCTCTGAAGCTTACCTACTCCATTTATATAGCATTCTTGTAATGACCAAATTATAGAGCTGAGAAACAGATTAGGAATTACCAGGGAACAGGAATGGGGGAAGGGGCTGCGGCTATAAGAGAGTATCATGGGGAGGGTCCCTGTGATGGAACTCTTCCATGTTTCAGTGGCAGTGATAGTCACACAAATCTACACATGTGATTGAATTGCACACTCACGAGTGTGGGTAAAACTGGTGAAATCTGAGCAGTTTGGTGAGTTGTATGAATGTCGGTTTCCTGGCTGTGATATTGTGCTCCAGTTACACATACAGTTATCACTGGGGGCCTGGGGTCTCTCTGTGTTATTTCTTACAACTGCATGTGAATCCTCTAGTATCTCCAAAAAAAATGTTTAAATAAATATGACTAGCACATCAGGGGCGCCTGGGTGGCACAGCGGTTAAGCGCCTGCCTTTGGCTCAGGGCGTGATCCCGGCGTTATGNAAAATATGACTAGCACATCAGGGGCGCCTGGGTGGCACAGCGGTTAAGCGTCTGCCTTTGGCTCAGGGCGTGATCCCGGCGTTATGGGATCGAGCCCCACATCAGGCTCCTCCGCTATGAGCCTTGCTTCTCCCTCTCCCACTCCCCCTGCTTGTGTTCCCTCTCTCGCTGGCTGTCTCTGTCTCTGTCGAATAAATAAATTAAATCTTTAAAAAAAAATATGACTAGCACATCAAATCGAAACAGTTTGAATATCATTTCCTAGGATGAAGCTTAAAGGAGCAAATGCCATGACAATCCATTATTCAAAGAAAAAAGTAGCGAAGAAGAGTAAAGGGGATGTGGATATGAAAATTAATCATGAGGGTAGTACATGAGAGACCGAAGTTTGGAAAACTCTGACATTGTAAGAAAACAGGCTCTGGAATGAGACAAAACTAGCATCAAATCCCACAGACTAGCTGTGTGACCTTGGGCAAGTTACTTAATATCACTGAGCCTTAGTTTCCATAACGGCAAGATGGGAATAATGACGATACTGTTCTCATGATGTTGCTTTGAAGCTACAATATGAGAAAACACGAGTGCATTCTCCAGCTTGCACGGAGAACTTAATAAATGGCTGTTATCATTGGATATGTGCACCTTATTCCATAAAATTTAGACATGATTAATTATTCATGTGATTGCTTAAATCAGGGTTGGCAAACGTCTTCTGTAAAGGGCCAGGCAGTAAATATCTTTGGCTTTGCAGGCCATGTGGTTTCTGTTGCAACTGCTCCACTCTGCCATTGCAGCACAAAAGCAACCAGAATTAAAGACTAGGTGTGGCTATGTTCCAATATAATTTTAATTACCAAAACAACGGGCAGGTTGGGCTTGGCCTGTGGGCCATACATTGCCAATCCCTGGTTTGAGTCATCTTCATCTATTCACCTTGGAGGGAGGGAGAGGCTCTTGAAGGCAGACCCACCCATCCTTGCTCCCTTTTTTCTCACCCGCCTTCTCCCATGCTTAAGGACCATCCCATTACTACGCCAACCAGAGGTCAAGTCAAAATACGCTTGCTGTGGGTCCTACCATGTATACGTCCCTGGACGGGAGCCCGTCACGGGTCCCCTGGGTCTTGTACATAGTAGGCTCTCAAAAAATATTGATTGACCCATTAACAGAGAGAGGCAAGTCTTGACAAAGGTTAATGGAGATCGGAAGGCCAGTCTTCCCCAGGTGCCTTCGTGCGAAGAACAGAAGGGAACGCTCAGGTTCATGGAGCCCTCGCTTCGACTTGACCCCGAAGAGAGTGCGAGCATTTTTATTCGGTATTATGCCATCTAATTGTTCAAACCGTCCCAACACCGCTCTGGCAACTATTTGTGGCTTTGATTTATAGCTAAGGCAACAGAAACCCAGTGAAATCAAGTAGTTTTGCTAAAATTGTACAGCTTACTCATCGGGAAAACGGAGACTTCAACCTCATTGTCCCGACTCCAGACTCGAGTTTCTTTCTGTGATGTCACACTTGCTCTAAAGAAATTTCTAACCAGTGGAAAAGTGGCCTGGTTGCTACCCCAGTCATGCCACTGTGTGAACCCTAACCTGTAAAAGAGGAAGTGGGGACAGGTTTAAATACCCTCCGCTGTGTGTTATTTGGACACAAGTAAGTGAAAAATTCTACAGCATATTTATGATCTAAAGTATATGATCCAAGTATATTTGTATACCAAAGTAGATGTAATAAATTATAACATATGATAAGGAATATATACGATACAAAGAATATACATATAGACGAGAGAGTATATATGTGCAGATACACATACCATCCTAAAAAGGATGGAGACCAGGAGTTTGAAGTAAATGGCTCAGGGGTGAGATTTAACGCTGGACTCAATGTGGTCGACCTACAACATGTTGATGAATTTGCAGGCGTGCCCTTCACGCAGGGGCCCGTGCTCTCCGATTGACTGCCGTTCCCGTGAGTCCCAAGTGGCCTTCCAGTCCTACCCACCTAAGGGTCAAGCGCCCCACGACTTTTTCCTTAAACTGGGCATGACTTTCTAGTGGAGACGCAGTAGGGAAAGGGCGGGTGTGAGCCACCTCTCTCCAGCTCCTAGAAAGCCAGGCATGGCCCAAGAAGCCTGCACCTTCCAGCCAGTTCTGTTGCAGACCCAGAAGGGCCCAGCTGATTCCCCAGCAGGTCCCTACTCCCACCTCCCTCCCCGCTGCGCCCTGTGAAGTTCCAACTCTTTTCCATCCCTCCCCCCTCCATGGTGCCCTCCCACGACTTCTCTTCACAGCAGATGGCCTGTCTCCCTACTTTACCGTGGGCCCTGAGACTTCCCAGATTGTCTCTCCAGCTCAGTTTCTCGGGCCCTTCCTGCAGCTGTTTCTCTTAACTTGCTGGCTCAGAATTGAAGAGGCGTTTCTTCTGACCAGGTGGTATCCCCACCTGCTTCTGCACGNTTTCTCACCCGCCTTCTCCCATGCTTAAGGACCATCCCATTACTACGCCAACCAGAGGTCAAGTCAAAATACGCTTGCTGTGGGTCCTACCATGTATACGTCCCTGGACGGGAGCCCGTCACGGGTCCCCTGGGTCTTGTACATAGTAGGCTCTCAAAAAATATTGATTGACCCATTAACAGAGAGAGGCAAGTCTTGACAAAGGTTAATGGAGATCGGAAGGCCAGTCTTCCCCAGGTGCCTTCGTGCGAAGAACAGAAGGGAACGCTCAGGTTCATGGAGCCCTCGCTTCGACTTGACCCCGAAGAGAGTGCGAGCATTTTTATTCGGTATTATGCCATCTAATTGTTCAAACCGTCCCAACACCGCTCTGGCAACTATTTGTGGCTTTGATTTATAGCTAAGGCAACAGAAACCCAGTGAAATCAAGTAGTTTTGCTAAAATTGTACAGCTTACTCATCGGGAAAACGGAGACTTCAACCTCATTGTCCCGACTCCAGACTCGAGTTTCTTTCTGTGATGTCACACTCGCTCTAAAGAAATTTCTAACCAGTGGAAAAGTGGCCTGGTTGCTACCCCAGTCATGCCACTGTGTGAACCCTAACCTATAAAAGGGGAAGTGGGGACAGGTTTAAATACCCTCCGCTGTGTGTTATTTGGACACAAGTAAGTGAAAAATTCTACAGCATATTTATGATCTAAAGTATATGATCCAAGTATATTTGTATACCAAAGTAGATGTAATAAATTATAACATATGATAAGGAATATATACGATACAAAGNCCTGCTTCTGCACGCTCCCCTCTCAGTCGGCCTCCTTCTCCTTCAGCTTTGCCTCACCTGCCGCAGGGCCCTGTCCCTCTGCACAGAGGCTTACACGTTCACCCTCTAACCCTACCCCCCCACCCCCGGGCCAGGGGTTTGGGTCTCAGCCTGGCCACAGCCATATTCTGACCCTGACCTTGAGCCATGTCCCCTTATCTGTAAAAAGAGTATGATAAGATATTTCCCTCCAGGGTTATTGTAAAAGGAGATATTGTGTACCAAGCACTTCTCACGTGCTATGTGGTCATTACTANATCACGGGTCCCCTGGGTCTTGTACATAGTAGGCTCTCAAAAAATATTGATTGACCCATTAACAGAGAGAGGCAAGTCTTGACAAAGGTTAATGGAGATCGGAAGGCCAGTCTTCCCCAGGTGCCTTCGTGCGAAGAACAGAAGGGAACGCTCAGGTTCATGGAGCCCTCGCTTCGACTTGACCCCGAAGAGAGTGCGAGCATTTTTATTCGGTATTATGCCATCTAATTGTTCAAACCGTCCCAACACCGCTCTGGCAACTATTTGTGGCTTTGATTTATAGCTAAGGCAACAGAAACCCAGTGAAATCAAGTAGTTTTGCTAAAATTGTACAGCTTACTCATCGGGAAAACGGAGACTTCAACCTCATTGTCCCGACTCCAGACTCGAGTTTCTTTCTGTGATGTCACACTTGCTCTAAAGAAATTTCTAACCAGTGGAAAAGTGGCCTGGTTGCTACCCCAGTCATGCCACTGTGTGAACCCTAACCTGTAAAAGAGGAAGTGGGGACAGGTTTAAATACCCTCCGCTGTGTGTTATTTGGACACAAGTAAGTGAAAAATTCTACAGCATATTTATGATCTAAAGTATATGATCCAAGTATATTTGTATACCAAAGTAGATGTAATAAATTATAACATATGATAAGGAATATATACGATACAAAGAATATACATATAGATGAGAGAGTATATATGTGCAGATACACATACCATCCTAAAAAGGATGGAGACCAGGAGTTTGAAGTAAATGGCTCAGGGGTGAGATTTAACGCTGGACTCAATGTGGTCGACCTACAACATGTTGATGAATTTGCAGGCGTGCCCTTCACGCAGGGGCCCGTGCTCTCCGATTGACTGCCGTTCCCGTGAGTCCCAAGTGGCCTTCCAGTCCTACCCACCTAAGGGTCAAGCGCCCCACGACTTTTTCCTTAAACTGGGCATGACTTTCTAGTGGAGACGCAGTAGGGAAAGGGCGGGTGTGAGCCACCTCTCTCCCCCTCCTAGAAAGCCAGGCATGGCCCAAGAAGCCTGCACCTTCCAGCCAGTTCTGTTGCAGACCCAGAAAGGCCCAGCTGACTCCCCAGCAGGTCCCTACTCCCACCTCCCTCCCCGCTGCACCCTGTGAAGTTCCAACTCTTTTCCATCCCTCCCCCCTCCATGGTGCCCTCCCACGACTTCTCTTCACAGCAGATGGCCTGTCTCCCTACTTTACCGTGGGCCCTGAGACTTCCCAGATTGTCTCTCCAGCTCAGTTTCTCGGGCCCTTCCTGCAGCTGTTTCTCTTAACTTGCTGGCTCAGAATTGAAGAGGCGTTTCTTCTGACCAGGTGGTATCCCCACCTGCTTCTGCACGCTCCCCTCTCAGTCGGCCTCCTTCTCCTTCAGCTTTGCCTCACCTGCCGCAGGGCCCTGTCCCTCTGCACAGAGGCTTACACGTTCACCCTCTAACCCTACCCCCCCACCCCCGGGCCAGGGGTTTGGGTCTCAGCCTGGCCACAGCCATATTCTGACCCTGACCTTGAGCCATGTCCCCTTATCTGTAAAAAGAGTATGATAAGATATTTCCCTCCAGGGTTATTGTAAAAGGAGATATTGTGTACCAAGCACTTCTCACGTGCTATGTGGTCATTACTAACAGTTACTATTGTTACCAAATGTTTGTGTGTGTGTATATGTGCATATGTGTGTATGTATGCATAATTTATGTGTGTGTGTATATATATTTATTTATTTTTTAAAAATCTCGTTTCAGTTAGAATAGTCTGTGGTCAATAACCATGTTGAATCCTCTCTGCCTTTTCCAAAGGACTTAGCGTTGTAAGTTTTGCCTAGAAACTCCTTAATACGCACGTGTGAAATCAGTGAACGGTTGAGAAGTTAAGACGCCATATTAACAAGGCCCTTATTATTTTAGTAAAGCTCAGGTGTGCAAATGGCTTAGAACAGGTTTTCTCAACCTCGACAGGACTGCCCCTGGGGGCCAAATAATTCCTGATTGTGGGCCGTGTTGCATTCCGTAGGACGTTCTCCCGCATCCTTGGCCTCTACCCACTGGATGCCAACATCGCCACCATCCCCACCCGTCTAATGGGAGGCAAAAATGCCTCCAGATACTGCCACCTGTCGCCTGGGAGGCAAAATCGCCCTGTTGAGAACCACTGACGGAGATACGTCTGAAAACTCCTCCTTCCATGAAATGTGAATAAATAGCAGGGTCTTTGCTGAGGGACTTGAAGTTCCAAGAGTAAGGAAAGCCAGGTGACGTTTCTGTGGTCACAGAAGTATCAGTTTCGAAAATGCAATTTGCTTTCACATGCAGAATTTTTTACTCTAGCAAAGGACTTTAGGGGAGAAAATGCGGATCTCACACTGGTTTATTGACCAGCATTTTGCAAGCTCCTGGTCTACCTCTGTAAATTTCCAAAAGAGAAAGCCAGCAGCTCCGCGTCGTGAGTCCCACCAGATAATAATGTATGTGTTGGGTGCGGGTAACCCACACATTCCAAGGAAATACCTCCACCATATTTTTTAACATCAAAACAAACAAGGGTCAGTGGGTCTCCCTTGCAGCCTCTGCCTATTTATAATTATATTTTATATAAACATATTTTGTGATGGGGGAAAGACTTCACGGCTCACAATGGCAAGTGTTCTTCAAAACTGTCTTTAATTATTCATTTGGCTGTGCTATATTTTATGTTTCTTTTCATAAATGTTAATCTTTATTATTGCCTTACTAAGGGGGGGAGGGAAACACACACGCGGTAATACCTGTTATTAAATGACCCATCGGAGTGACATGGATAAATGTTGGGAGCAATTTAATTGTTTCCTATCTGCAGTTTTATACAGTTTCTATCAAACTGAAGGGTAATTTTTTTTTAGTAGCTGCTTATTTTAAATGTACAAAACCCTTGTGTGTAATTCCATTAGCTGCCCTACAGCATTGCAATCTACAGTTTCCCTGAGGCTGTTGTGAAATATTGATGAAATCCTTGCTTTTGTGGCTTCCTCTGATACACTAAACATTTGTCTGATGTTAGTTGAACTTGAATGGATCTGTTCAGAGCTATATCAGTACTGACTTCAAAGGGAGTGAGGCTGTTACAGTATTTTTGCCCCATTTTTCTTTCTTTCCTTCTTCCATTTTTTCCCTTTTTCTTTTCTTTTCTTTTTTTTTTTTTTAACAAACTGAAGTTTCAAAGCTTTACCATGGTCTACTTTATAAAACAAAGTTCATATCAAATCGTTCCAAGTATCTAGCAGACGGTGGGTCTTTATAATTCTAAATGGTGGGGTTTTTTTTTTCTTTTGATTCTGATCAGTTGCTTATACCACTTCGGATATTTTGATAAGGGAAGTGGACACTCCCTCCACAATACACATACACACACACACACACACACACTCACACAGAGAAGGGGAAGATATAAACAAGGCACCAGGTTTCGTGAAGTTTAACTTAGGCTTCTGTGCCTCTAGGTCTTGCCACTTAGGAACTCCCTCCCAACATCAGTGAAAGGGCACCATGAACGAGAAAAAAAAAAATCACCTGTAATTGACTTTTTCCAGCTAAAGCTGTTTGCATTGAACCTCACAAAATTCAGGACTAGAGTTTATGTTTGTCCCCGTGTTTTCCTGTCAGGTTGTGAATTATAATGACTGAGCTGTATTATTTTTTGAAAGGACATAACAGTCTTTTAGGACCTACATGCAGTGAAATCGTCTCTCGTGCTGGGTTTCTCCGCCTCGGCACTATGGACATTTGGGGCCTGGGATTTCTTTGCTCTGGGGGACTGTCCTGGGTATGGTAAGTTGTTTAGCAGGATCTCTGGCCTTTACCAGATACCAGTAGCAACCCCTCCCCAGTTGTGACAACTAGAATGTCTCCAGATAGGTATCTCACAGGTTCAGTCTTCAGATTGGTTTTCCAGAACAGTTTTGACCCAAACTCAGGAGTCTGGCACTACCTGCACCTTGGCTTCTAGAGCTCCCTTCTAGAAGCAGAAAGCAGAACATTAGCTTACTGTCTTGAAGATGAAAACCTTCAGAAACTGACCAGACGTCTCGGCCCTGGGCTGGGTGGCATTGATCCTCGAGGCATCATTTGTCTACAAAAGCTCGGTAAATCACCCCCGAAGTGACTTCAGTCAGTGTTTCCTTCAGCGGTCCCACCCCACAGAGACACAGCTGACCCACCCTGGCCCCAGCTCACTTGCCACAACTTTGCAAACAGAAACTCCTTTGACACCGTCTTGCCATTGGCTTCATGCTTTAAAGTAGCAAAAATAGCAATATGCTTTTATGTCCACACCTGACCCTTTGCTATAACTCATTCAAAGACAGATGATTTATCGTACACCTAATTAAAAATTATGAGATTATATTTAATTAATTTAATGTCCACCTTGTCTGCAAAGTTCCAATCTCCGTCAGAGGACATGTTAGGTTAGAGCATGTACAAGTTCTCTGCTGCCGTCTCTGGTCTTCAGCCCAGTGGCATACAGTAGGTGCTCAGTGTTTCAAATTAACTGACTAATTATTTAATTAGGGGATTAGAAGCATCTTCAACCCCACCACCTTTTCTCCTGGGGAGCAGCATCCTTTCCTCACCTTTCAATCTGGCAGTCCTGAAGAAAAGGGGAAAGTGGGAGCAACAGAATAGAGCCATACAGACCCCAGCCCCTCTCATCGTGTCCTCCCACCTGTCCCAGTGTCAGCCCTCAAAGCGTCCACATAGTTCACTCTCATTCACTTCTTTCATATGTTCATTTATTGCTATTATTTATTGCTACTTCACCAGACTGTGCTAAAAGTGGACATGAGCAACCCCCCACATAAATAAACCACTTAATAGACATAAATTAACAGTATATAGAATTCAGAATTGTGGTTGGATCACTTCTCCTGAAGTTGGATCCCTCTCCCCTCCCCTCCCCTCTTCCCTTCCCTCTCCCCTGACCCACATGTCATCCCCATCAGCAAAGCGGCTGCCACGCGGCCTCTACACATGCAGACCCGAGTAGACTCCTCAGTCACAGCTGGAAGGAAAGACCTGTTTCTTCTGTGGGGTGGCGCAGAGCACGTGAACATTGTGACTTCATGCACAGGGAATCCAACAGAACAGAAATGCGGCACCCCGTCCGCTGCAGACAGGTGGAAAGGAGGGGGAAATCAACATTGCCCCCCCCGCAAAAAAATCGACAAAAGAAAAAGTATTTTGAAGCTCCTACAAACAGTCATAGAGACTAAAATTAAATTAACTATGGAGACTCAAGAGTAAAAAGAGCTTTTAAAAGTCCTTAACTACATGTCTCCTTCAAGCACAGAGCAGCCCGACATTCTGTCTGCTCTGCTTTCTCAAGAGAAGGGGGCTATTTTTCAAAGCAGCAGCGACTTCACTCTGTCTCCATTGTCAGTGTATCTAGAGTTGAAGAAGCTTATTTTCTGCAAATGCCTTCAGCCCCAGTCATGTCTGCCGTCTATTTATGTTTGGCTAAAACAAACGGAATAAACAGTTGAGAGGATATCATTCATATCGTGACGGGAGGGAGAATATAGGGCATACTTGACATCCTGCATATACAAATCATTGAATGTCTTTCTAACTAGCTACACTTGTAAATCAATCCACGCACCCCTTCAGAAAGAATCTGCAGCAAAGTGATTTGACTTCAACTGGCAATGGATAAATTGGTTTATTGGAGAGCTGTTCTTTTTGGGTTATCTATAAAGTCAACACTGCTGTGATAAGGGGGTCACCCCAAGAGTTGGCCCTGGAAGCCACTAACCCCTGAAGGGTACTTAAGTACTGAGGTAAATGTCCAAGGAAGTCTCCAGAGGGGTTAGAAGCAAAGCAGAAGGCAGGATCCATGGTAGAAGGGACCATCAATGGGATTATCATGATATTAGCAATGATCTTGGCTTTGTCCTGAGTCATTCCACACGTATTTATCGAACACCTACTATGTGCCTGGCAGAAGTCCACTTTCCTGGCCTTGAGGAAATTCCCCAACCCGTAAGGGAAAGGATACTCAGCAGACTGTGGTCAGCAACCTTATGGGGAAATGCACAGACATACACAGTTTGTGGCTCACCTCTCAGCCAAGGCACAGAAAGCTTTGCAACTTGGAAGGTCTCTTAAATTTTCCTAAGATTTTAAATTATGTGTGGTAAATCTCTGAGAATTGGTCCTAGAGGCCAAACAAACAAAGAAACAAAAATGATGGGGCCCCAGCCAATACGGAGCAACATCTCTGACTTTCCCCCCACAAAATGAAGACGCCGTTGGAACCATCACTCTGTTGTTCTCCCCTGGAGCCTCACCTCCAGTAATTCATACATTTGGGTCTTTTTTCTGTTCAGCCATCTACCATTTCTGGAGCCCACCAGCTTTCAGGTTCTGGGAAAACAAGGGTATCCAGACCAGTTCCACGCAACCTGCCATCAGGCTGAAAAGACAGAACAGTGACCACAGCAAGGACCCCATTTCCAGCTGGGGCTGTGTTTACCTAACCAAAAAACTCCACTATTGAACATTGCTGCAAAAAACTTAGATATGTCACAGGGGAATCCAAATCGCTAAGTTAAAATTTTGGTGCTGTTCAATGTACTGAATTGGTCAGAGACTCCATAGAATTATAATCATCACGGTCTGGGTACGTATTGAGCACTTTCTGGGTGCCCAGCCCTGTGCAGAGCTCTTTTACCTTCTTGCTGCATTCCACAATCACAGTATTTCATCTGGGAGCTCATTCAGTTCACTGCACTGCTCCTATTTTGCCCCACTAGGAAAGAAAAATGGTTACAATTAAACCGTGACACACTGCTCTCCTCCTGTCACTTAGAATTTCTATTTTATACTTACTGAAAGACTCTCTAAGACTTATTTTTAAATGATCTTTCTAATGTAACACTCTAATGTTTATATAAAAAGGAAAAGATAAGCAAAATAAATTGGTTAAGGCATTCCTGGAATAGCTTGCAACTGCCCCCGGCTGCCATTTTAAGATACCATTGATTGTAAGATGCACCCTAATTTCTGAGATGTTAAAATATAAAAGAAAGGTCTTGGAATCAATGAAATGCTATCTGTAAAGTGTATGCTATGCTCCAGGCTCTTTGAAAAAAATGCTGAAGATAGAACAATGCACGAGACACCAAGTCCCAGCCCTAATAGAGTCTCCGTGGCAAGTTTCAGAATTTAACAATTGCACATATAATTGTTTGACTGCAGTTTTGATGGGAGCCACCAGAGAAGAATCCCATGAGACTGGATGAGTTGGGGGTGGGGGGAAATCCTTTCTCAGCAGGGGACCAGGAAAGTTCCTCCAAGGATCTTGATGCTAAGACTGGAAAGTTGAATAGAAGGCAGGAAACAAAGGGCAGAAAGAGAACTGTGTCATTTCCTCATTAAAGCCTCCCAACAGCCATAGAGGGCTGGTGCTATAACCATGCCCATTGTACAGATGAGGAAGCTGAGACTTGCAACGCTTATGTGACTTGCCCAAGAACACACAGCTAGGAAGTCTGGTAGAGGTGGAGTCTTCCCCACCTCGAACAACACACTGATCCATTCGTTCCCCTGGGCAGACTCCATTCTTGCCTCCTGACAGAAAGAGAGTGAGGAACTTCCAGCCAGACAGAGACCCTCCAGTGTAAATCCAGACATTATCAAATCATGATCGAGGCTGACAAAGAAAGAAGAGTGTCCATCCCGGACTCCCTGCATCCTGAAACCAGGGATCACAGTGTCACAGGACCAGAGATATGGAAAGGTGCGAGAAAAGAATATGCTTTGGGATTTTCTTCCAAGCAACTAAAAAGTTTTTAAATGCCCAGCTTAAATAACTTTAGGAAATAGATCCACTAACCCTGGTTGCATGTCACTTGCAGCCCAGAGCCTGTGCAGCTATAAACCCATTAGGCATGGACCCCTGAAGTATTTTTCTGATTAAGAGGCACCTCTAACTTTACAGTAGGCATTTCTGCGTGTCTGCTCCTGAATTTACTCCTGCATATAGAACCAGATTGCATTTTAAAAAGGTTAGCATGCTGGGAAGGCTGCAAAGCAAGACCAGTTTCCCGGGAGACACTGTTTCTCAGAGAATAGGAAGTCAGTGCAAACCCATGGTAATCCAGAAAGGTCCTGGTGAGTGATAACGTTCATTCACTTTATACAGTTAAAAACGCGCAAGGTTCTTTAAATATCCACGGAGCCATTTAGTGAATATTT